>NC_141732.1:17003958-17474458 GCF_971803275.1 Cyanistes caeruleus
TTCAATGCATTACTTTAACAGTCGTCTATGAATATTTAAAAATAGAAAAAATCTGTCTAAAAATTGTAATAATTTGAATGTCCTTTTTGTTTGAAATAAGTTGGTTTTTTTTCCCCCCCAAAAATCCTAAAAGCACACAAAACCCAAACCCAGAATATATAAATCAAATAAAACTAGTAAATCATCAATTTTCTTCCCACAAAGAAAAAAACCCTTGTTTAACTAGCTTTCAATCAGATTCCATATCATTTTGGGAGTATCTTTGCAGAATCCTTTGTTAATCATTTTATTTCATTATTTATTCCACATCAATCTCTGTGAAGATTTCTTAGCATAATTAAATTCCTATTTCTTAATCAACAATCAAATCTTACTACAGTCAGTTTCTAGGTCTTCCTAATGGAAAATATTACATTTCTTCCCAAGCTGATGTTAATACAAGGAGGGTTACTAAACTAGCCCAATAAGAGTGAGCAGATCTGCAGGTCACTGCCGTCCATGAGAGCTGCATGGATTGCAGGCCATAGAACGGATAATCCATGTAAGAAGCAGGATCCCATCCTGGGTTATCTTGAATTGGCCTACCTAAAGGTTGTGTGGTGCAAATTGGAGGCTGTGGGCACAATAAAAACCTGCAGAATATGTGACATTTTTCTGCCTGGTAGTGCCTGGAAGGCTCTCAGCTGTGATGTTCACGTCTCATTAATCAGCCCTGTGTTGTACATCTCTGTCTGATATGAAGCTGCCATGCCTTGTCACCAATTACAGGCTCTGCAAAGACCCATCTCATTACAGTCCTTATATTGCTTGTTCCTGAAGGTGATACTTGGTGTGCCGCATCCTCAGCTTGCCAGTAGGAAATCTGCCCTTGAAATGAAGATGTGTCATTCACGAGGCGCCAAAAAGCAGCAAAAAATGTTATGAAATGATCCCAGGAATAGTAATCATAATACCTGTGTAAAACCAGGTACATAATATTGAAACAAGGGAAGAGAGGTTTCTGTGCAGTCCAACCAACCTGGTTATCTCCTCAACAGATCCAGGCTGGGCAAGGTTTTGGTGGAGCACTAGTCAGAATAGGAATATAGTTTACTCACTTTTTTGGTTTCATAATTTTTAAAAAAGTCCCAAATGCTACTCCCCCCACAAACTTCTTCTGCATCTCCCAGAATTCAGAAAAAATGCAACATCTCTCCTGTAAACATTGCACATGTGTCCTCATTTGTGTTGCTAATTGTAAAACCAATGTCAGTCAGAAATGTCTGTGTTCAAGGAGCTGCAGTGACGTGACAATACACAGAGTGTGACCTGATTTCTTGTTACATTCATACCTTCCATGTGGCAATTCGATCTCCCAAGTGACATGAGTAAACTCTAAATTAATTGACATGTCCAATGGATATACAAACACTGAATTTATTTTTTTACCATATAGTATAATTTATGCTGTTGGTGCTTTTTTATCATTATTACTGATTTTTCTCAGTTTACCAGAAGGTTTTATTTGATACTACTGATCTGTAGGTGTGATGTCCTCTGGCTACATAGGCTCTCTCCAACAGTATAGGAATGATATATAAGGACAACCCAAAATTGGAAAATTTCATGGGAAGTATTTTTAAAACTCCCCAGCATTTTCTTCTCTACATAAAATATGGAATAACACAGTGACGATTATCATGATAGAGAGAGACATTTAAGCACCTTACATTTAAAGTTAATATGGTAAAATATATAAGCTTTTAAGAAAAGATAAATTCATATTTATTTTTGGCCACAGTCTGTCCTGATGGCAGTTGAGTTTAGAACTTAAGTGAGGGGGAGAATTTTTCTCTGCATGCCATTCTTTCACCATTTTGAAAGCAGAAATATTTGCTTTTCAGCAAAGGATATGTCCCTATTCAATTTTTCAGAGCTATTTCAAGAAAAAATAGGATAAAGAAAAATCTATCAGTGTCAATTAAAAAAAAAAAAAAAAGCCAAAAGTGTCCTGACCTTGATTATTTTTCTCTTTTCAGTACCTGTACACACATTTATGAGAAATAGAAGAGAAAAAAATAATGTTCCTTCATAAAGAAAAGAAAATAATAAGTTTAAGTCACAAAAAAACCCTAAAACATTTATGGCAACATAAATCTCTCTGTCTAGATGACAATTTCCAACCCACAGTATTGTGAAACAGTAAATAGAAGTTCATCCTCTGCAAAGAATTGCAGACTGTATTATCATAAGAATCTTGTATCAAAAATGCCTTTTATCATACTGTCTAAGCAGTTTCAGAATTAAAGGCTGTTACATCTCAAAGCCAAAATTCTGTATCAAAATGTTTCAAAACAAGCCAAAACTTTACCTGCAATTTACAGGTTAAATGAACAAAAAAAGAACCAAAAAACCAAAACCGAAAAGAGCCTCCTGACTAAACAAACAAAAAGCCCCAAACCACCACCATCACCAAATAACCTCAACAATAACAAAATTAAACAAAATGAACAAAAAAGAAAAAAAATACAACAAACAAATCAACCCTCCCTCTCAAAAAAAAAAAAAAACAACCCAAACCCCATGACTTCATAATATAATGCTGAGCAACAATAAGGAATAAGGAATCATAATTTTTCTGTAGATAACAAAGTGGTAACTATTGCACAGAGACTTTCTTCAGCTTTCCAGGTGTTTAAGTATAAGGTATGGCATTTTAAAAAATGCTTCTACTCCATCATTTACCAGCAGCCCTGTTATTCTGCAAAATGAGTCTTTACATAACTGACAGATCATCTGAGGGTACATATTATACACATACTGCTATGACATTTTAATGTCTTTCCAAAGAAATACAGCAAGACTATCAAGCTATCTATTTTTCCCCAACCAGATGCTCCTTTCCTTCTCACACTGATAAAGAGAGAGCAGCAGGAAATTGCAGACTTCTGAAGAAGTGAAGATGAGAAGTCTTTGGACATTGAAAAAACCACAAGGCTCAGCAAAAGGACTGAGAGAACTGGTAAATATATATCAGAGAGATACTGAATGAGATATTTTTCTCAGTTTCATTCAGGGTACCAGAATACTCAGAAGTCAGTTTAAACTTTTCCATGCACTAAATACATGTACCATATGTACATAATGTGCAATTTTGTTCTATAGAGAGGCTTTTTTTTGTTTTCTAACATATATGTAGCAGTCTATTTGCATGGATATGTGTTTTTCCTAATAAATATGCCACAAGCTAAAAGTGATACAGAATATACTGAACACTAGGAAACGGATGAGATAAATCATTACTGAATGCATCTTTTCCATCAGCTTTTTCCACTATCATAAAAACAACCTCAGGGTTATAATTTTGAATCAGAAGTGAGAAGCATCCAACATCTAAGGACTAAACTAATACTTGCAGTTTAAAGAGCTGAGAAGTCAGTGGAACATTAGTGTTGCTGTTTTATGAATAAATCAGTGTTTTCCACACCTTTTGAGTCTATGGTAAGCTCAGCACTAAGCAAATTTTTTTGTGAAAGACACAAGTGAAGCAGCACAATTGAAACCTCTTTCTTTAAATCCAAAGGCATAAGCTCTGCTCCCAGATGAGAAGCCAAATCAGGACAGACCTCTTCCCCTGGGAATGTCAAACAGGCAGAGGAAAGATAGTGGTTCTCATTGAAAATTTCAATGAAAGTCACATCTCATTGTGACTTTCATTGCTACTTCTGAGATAACAGGTAACATGGAAGAGAAGATATGCCAACACAAAAATTCCTTGTCAAGAAGTAACAGACAAAACCAAGTCAATGTTTTACCTATGGGTTATAGCCATTTTATGGTTTCTTGGAGGTTTCCTGGCCTGTGCTGCTGCATTCTTCATCCATGTCTACTGCCGGCATTGACCATGTCATCTGACCTGTTGTCGTGATCTGGGTACTAAGGTCCTTAGAAATGCCCCTGCCCCAATTAAAGTGTAAACAAGACCATATGCCAGTGACAATAGTATGGCTTTTATTTGATAGTAAATATGAAAGAGAGAGAGAGAAAGAAGAAAAGAAATAGGAAATAGGTGGGGGGGGGAGAGAAAGAGAGTGACAGGGACAGAATAAGGAAAATATCACCACTCTGTGGATCCCAGTGATGTTCCATTGGTCCTCTCCTTGCTGGTGAAGGTCCCCCCAAAAGCACAGTGGGGTTAAAATACGCTCAGGCCAGGTAGGAAACCCCAGGCACCCCCCTGGGGGACGGGGGCAGTTTGCCACTGTCTCTTTCCGCAGACTCCACGCTTGCTGCATCTCCTGCAGCCCCGTGGTGCGAGGCCTCAGGAAGGGCTCTGGGGGTACCTGTGGGGCCTTTGATGGATCAAGGCACCCACTCACCTGCCCCTCACGTGAACATCCCGTGGATGTGGCACTCCCAGGCTTGGGGGTTCCACGGCCGGTGTGGGTGAGGGAGGATGGGTTCTGCCCCCGAGCAGAGGTTACAACACACCCAAAATTCCTCTCCGTTCCTCTCTCGGGGGCAATCTGTGCAAACCTGCTCCCAGCAAAGGGGTCTGTGGTCTAGGGCCTCCCCCACACCGAGGCAAGCCAGAGGTGATTCTTAGCAGGGCTGCTGGGCTGGCTCACATTCTTTCCTTGTTTACTTGTTTGTTTCAGGTGACTGAAGGTTTTCCCTTTATTGAATCTCAGCAGTTTGACTTTCAGTCCAAAGTCCCAGTCAGGTGTCTTCAGAGAGGCTTCTTTGGTTGCAGCTTCTCTACACAGTTTTGTTACAATGAGCAAAACTTTATGTCAGTGTTTGAGGCATGAACTACTTCAGTCTTTGACACCTGTGCTTTGAATGGGAGAAAAGCATCATCTACAAGATTCTTTGTGCCATTTTTTTCAGCAACTAGTCCTAATCTCGTTACCCTAACTAATCTCCAAATAACCAAGACTTCTAGAACCTCTCATAAACACTTATTTTTTTAAAAATAACTGAGTTTAAAATAGATTGTTTATTTGGGATTTTTTTTGACATCTCATTGTGACTTTCATTGCTACAGCATGCATTAAAAATTTTATTATTATGCACACTGAAAAAAAATAATTTTTAAACAAAAAATCAAAATGTTCTGTTCTGTGTCTGCCAAAGCAGAAAAATTCACTGCCACAATTCTGTCTTTCACTTCTGTTTTGTCCTACATATAATTGAAATTGACACTTTAAAAAATGTTTCAATACAGGGAAATCAACATCCTTCACCAAGAAAATAATTGAGAATATAAATTATAAAACTAATAAATCAAAAAAATAATTATGACCAATAGTACCCTGATATAAGTGCATCATTAGGTGATGCTGAAGAAGACTCAGTAAGTGAAGGTTGTCAGAGAGCTTTTCTAAGATATTCGAAGTATAATTTAAAGACTCAAACTTACATTTAATTGTTTGAAAGATTGGATTTTCAGCTAAACAAAGAACCAATGGACTCATCAAATGTGCCTCCATCATTCCCATTCATCTCAGCTATGCACACTACAACTAAGAATTTGGTTCTAGACCTAGTATGAGCAAGCATTAACATTAAAAGAGGCACAAAACCAGTTTCTTAACCTTTCATTGTTCATTTGTTAGGCTACAGAAGCCTCTGATAAGGTGAGTTGTCTTACAAAAAAAGTAGTGCATTAATTTAGGGCAGAGCATAATGCTTCCAAGCTGCCTTCAGAGAAGGAAAAGTGCTGTCAGATAAGGCTTAGGGAATTTTGATGGAGTTTCTTTTAATCTCTTAATTTCAGATTTATTGAATAATACCAGACTAGAACCTTTACCAAGAGCAAAACAGTGAACACAAAAGCAGAAACACAGAAACATATGGTGATAAATTAGCTGACTAATTTCTTCTTCATCTTGCATGAGCCGCAGGCTAGAAATATTTGGTAGCTCTGGCTACTGTGGTTCTCTTCCACTCACCACTTTTCAAGGAGGCAGCCAAGGTGGTCATGTACTGCTTCAGCCCAACACTCCTGGGACACAGTCTGTACTTGTTATGCCTCCTTGTCACAGACATAGAAGAAGAGTTTTAGAAAAGTGCTCAAAGTTTGAATTCATTGATTTTCATCTGCCATCACCATAGGTTCAGGGATAAAAGACTGTCGTACTAGTATTTAGGATATTCTCTGCCTTTTATTAATGCTTAGACCTTTTCTGCATCAGGGAAGTGACTACTTCATGATAGAATGCAGTGGACATTATCAGATTAAGAGCCTAAAGAATTTAGCATGGCAGGCAAATATTCCATGACCCCAAAAAAATCTTCAGGTAGGTTAAAATTTTAAACAATTCCACTACAAATCTCATGGGAATTCGGTGTCCAATAAATGTTTAAGAATATATTTCATTCCAAAAGATCCATTTCACTCACATCAGTGGGAGTGGTGCCACTTTTGCTTTCTTAGGGCAAAGGTTTAATTTAACAAAGGTTGCAATAAAGGTTCACGAATGTAAAGTAGGGCATTATCTATTCAACACAAATAAATATCCCTTTAAAAAGCACTTGCAAACACTGACCGCAGTCATGATTTTCTTACTTAAAATATACTTTTCATTACTTTATAAATAATACACAATAATCAGAAGCACTGTCATCATAGGTATTTTGGGCTACAGTGGAGCTGTTCTGACAGCTTATCTTCATGGATTACTTGAATATATTCCCAGGAATCTATGGGCATATAAATACTGGCATATCCACAGGACACCACATAGTCCTGAACAGTGCCACTTGTCAAATTTTGGAATACTGTGATGAGAGGAAAAGCCAAAACAGAAAGTTGAACACAGCAAGATTGGTGGAAGGATTTTGCTCTTCCATTTAAGAGCAGTGTTTTCAGAGCGCTCCAGAGAAGGATGAAGCATTGAGGACAGGGAAATAAAATTATGGAAAAGTTATTTCCACTGGTGTCTCTCATGGAGATGCTTTAAAAAGAAGGAAAAACACTTTTGAGAAAGTAGGTGGGTTACTGTTTAGGTTCTTCAGGTATTTCCAGTATTCTTAGGTTTGTAGTTGCAAATGAAACATTCCCTCTGGGCTTGACTGGCAAGCTCACATTTGGAAAAATCCTTCCTCTGAAAGCTTAAGAGGAATGTGTAGAGATGGGGTTTTTTTGTCATAATTGAAGTCAAGTTTTATTTTTATGTTACATTATTGAAATTTTGTTTTATGATGAGGGTTTTTTTAAATGTTCAAAAAGGGACTATGGCATCTTAGAAATCCTAAATTAATGGCAAGAAACTCTAGGTGACATTATGACTAAATGAATAAGATCTATTCCACTGCCTGACACATATTCTTGCCAGCAAGCAATGTCCAGTAAAGATCTTATTTCAGTACAGGAGATAGAAACTCTTTCAAGGCTTATCACAGATATAATTGATGATTTCATATTTTCAGGGAAATGTCCAAGGTGCAGAATTGTCATTTCAATTGTCCCCAGGAGGGAACTTAGAATTTAGTACATCACAACTTTACAAATACCAGGATATGTCTTGCTAAAATGAATTCCCATTGGGTACATGTAAGCAGAAGTGGTTTGTGGAATTTTTTCCAAACCCTTGATTCAAACCCAAGCTCAAATAACTCCACCCCTGCTTTCTACTTCTTACATGCCAATTTCCAGCTGAAGTAAACTAAAACACATGGACTGAGAAGATGACAGTGCTCTTTATCTTGTCCCCCGGTTTGTGTGACACTCTAAACAGAGAGGTCATGATAATGAAAGTTTTGCAGTAGCTAAATATTGCCCTTTTTGAGGGAGTATTTTGTAAAATCTGTGCTTTTCACATGCTTACTTGTAATGGAATTCAGACCTCAAGCCCAATCAAATTCCACCTGACTGCATGTAGCCTTTAAAATGACCACTATCAAACTGAAAAATTTCATTCAGTTGCTTAATTCTGCAGTTGAATTTACTTCTTATGAGGCAGAAGAAGGCAATATCTAGTGCAGCCCCTCTACCAATAATTGTCAGAACCCTGTGAGGTTCACCCACACTGTTGGCATGTAAGTAGAGCCACTCAGAAATCTGACAGCATCATTGCAGGAAACTGCTGGAGCAGCCAAGGGAGCATTTTGAACACAGGGTGGGCATGGCTCATTGAGCTCATCACAGGTCATCAAGCCCATCCCCTGGCCCATCAAATGTTTAGAAGCAGGGCACTGAAACATCAGAGGAGGTTTTTAACTCCTCTGTGTGTAATTGCAAGCATCTTTTAGAGCTTCACTGCTCTGGTAGTTATGTACCTTCTGCCACCAAAATTAATTAATTGTATATTCACACCTATCTACAGATATACTCACATTTACTTTGGTTTCAGTAGAGCTACTCAGCCTCCTGACCTACTGACCACTCACAACTATGGAGGCTACTCACATTTTCCTCCCAGATTCCCTAGCAATGCATCGACCTCACTTCCTGGTGATACACTTAATGGAATAATGTAATTCTAAAAGTTAGTACATTCTGGACTCCTTTCAACCCACAAAACCTTTGGCCTTAAACACTGATAGCTTTTATCACTTCCAAACAGGCTTCCTGAAACGGAGTTCTGGAGTACTGTCTTCTCAGTCCCAAGGACATTCACCAAATTTCCAGTGCATCCCAGACCCCAGCTTATTCTGTCATGGTCAGCCTGTGGGAAAACAAAGAGGTTAGTGAGCCTAATAAGCATATTTATTTTCAAAACCACCACAAGGTTTTTTACTCTTTCCAATTTTCAAAAGGAATACCATGGGATCTCATAGTATTCCCTTTGGAAATAGTCAATTTACAATTTACAAAACATTTTTTAACATTTTGTTTTTTTGGTTTGTTTTAAATTCAAAGTGAAACTTTTTTCACAAAAATATATTCATGGGTTTTTCTGACGTTGAAATACAGCATTCCCGCAAGCAAACAAACTAAACTAAACTAAACTAAACTAAACTAAACTAAACTAAACTAAACTAAACTAAACTAAACTAAACTAAACTAAAATAAAATAAAAAAAAATAAAATAAAATAAAATAAAATAAAATAAAATAAAAATTGTACAAATCTTTATTTTAAACTACATGGTTTGCTAGACAGAAACCTAAATTAAAAGAGGTATTCTGACATGATTAATGGACTATATCCTCTGCGCTGAGAAACCACTAAATACATAACTTGCATTGCAGAGAAGTAGTCATTTTCTCTCGTCCTGTAGACAGGGACCTTTCTAGTAACTTAAAATTCCTTAAAGGGCTATTTAATTCCTTTTCTTTATCTCCTGAGCAAATTCTTTTTTGTTTGTTTGTTTGACTTTTTATAAAAATAATACTATTGACCAAAGCATTCTGATATTTATTGGCAATGAATTAGGAAAATTCAGGATTTAGACAGTTATGGATAACTTATCCCATGGCTCTTTCTGATGTAGTTCTTGTTTTCCTTTGACTCCCTAAAAGTAATCAATAAAAAAACTACAATATCTTTCTGCAATTATATCTGATACAGAATTAATAAGTTTAGGTTTGTTGAATGCTGAATTTGATTCATTGGGAAAAGTTACACAGAGGATGTGTCATAGCTAGTGCTTTAATGAGAAAACATGGGCTTTCTGCAAAGAGAGAAGTGTCTTGGGGACCACGTCTTCATGAGGTTGTTGCTGTTGAATAGCTGTTAGATTAAGATGAAGCCTTGCACAGAGGGGAAAGACAACTGGTTCTGCCTTTGTCTCAGAAGAGGAAAACCAGTGAAGAGTATAAGAAATGAATTACCAGACTTGTCTCTTCCTGTCCCATTAGATGAATGGAATAATTACTTTTTAATTCCACAAGGACCAAGCGTCTTTTTAGAACCCTGTGATTCTCAAGGTTGGATAAATCACAACGTGCAAAAATAGGCTCCACACTAAAGAGGAAACTAAAGTGTTTAATGCTGAGCATGGAAAACCCAGCTTGGATTATCCCATCTCCTGGAGAAATTATTTCTCTAATGGAATTCAATGCTTTCCTACTAGAATTTTCAAGTTGGTCATCTTGAAGCAGCTAGCCACCCAGCTGCCTAAAGGGTGTGCATTTTGGTGGCTCCAAAACCAGCAGAGAGTCAAGCAAGAAAGGTTAGTTTGACCCTGAAGGAAGCAAAAAATGTGATTTTGGCACTTAGACATATCCAATTACATAGCAGGGCATCTTGCTTACAGCTTGCACCTTCTGATTCTTCCTTAGGAGGACTGATGAAATGGAGTCTCCAGGGAAACCTAATCCCTCTCTACGTCTATGTGAAAGGAGGCTGTAACCAGATAGAGGTCAGTCTCTTATCTTGGGAACAAGTGACAGAACCAGAGAAGAAGGCCTCAAGATGTGCCAGAAAAAACTTTAAATTGGATATCAGAATTTTTTTTTCTCTGCAAGGATGATCAAGCATTGAAATAGGCTTCCCAGGGAAGTGGTAAAGTCACTGTCCCCAGAAGAGTTCAACACTTGTGTAAACGTGGCCCTTGGTGATATGGTTTAGTGGTGAACACCAGGGTGCTGGTGAACTTAATTATTTTTAAGGTCTTTTGCAATTTTAATGATTTTGTGATTCTATGGTTCTATGAGCTAACATCAGTACCCAGGGCTAATCCTCAGTGACTTTGCACTTTGATGAATCCTGACCCAGGTTCTGGGTGACCTTAGAGCTGTTCTTTCACATATCTCAACAACATTGTGTGATCAGGTTTCTCAGCCTTACTGTAACAGAAAAGAACACAGAAAAGACTTCTTCTAACAAGTAATAAACTTCCAACATATATGTACCCATGGTTTCTAGACTAATGAAATACTGAGAGGAAAGCTGGCTTCAGCTTTCTCGCAACAGAAGTGTTAGAAGAGGAATGAGGAGCACAGAGACTACTTCTAATGCCACTCAAACTCAGCCCAGTCCCCACACTGACTCTGTGCTCTGAAAAAAAATGCTGAAGAAAAAAGCTCCAGTGGGTCTTCATTTGCTAAGAAATTCTGAACTACAACTTTGTAAAGGAGAGAAATGCGAGTCTTTCCATCTGGCCTTCTTTCTCCATAAGCTGACCCAAAAATAAAAACACCATGGTATACTTAACACCATGGGCTCATAGTCATTCCAGGTGGGGTCTTCCTATTTCCATATGCTTCCACCTAAGCTAGATACAGTGTCCCAGCATTGAATGTGCAGGACACCACTTCAGTATCCTTCTAATAAAACAAGATATGCAAGAGCTTAGACTTCCATGTACTCACATATCTCTATATGCATATCCACATCTACAAGCACACACCTCCCAGTCCAAACAGATTTGAAGAGTGCACTGAAGACAAGAAATGGTGGTTGAATGGCAAATCTTATAAACTTGAGGCAATATCTCACAATGGTGAGACTGATGCTGATGTCTTGACATTTGAAAATACTTTTCCCCCTCCACCATTTCAGACTACTGTTGGTAGGTTTGTCCCACTTGTCACTGTTTCCAGCGATATCTCTACTGCTACATAATTTAATAATTCTAGCTGATGTGTCAAGCAGTTAAATGTATTATTAGTTTTAAATGGATAGGACAGTTTACACTTAAATAAAAGGCTTAGGTTTAGGTGTTTTAATAGTTACACACAGGAAAAAAAAGTGAAAATGGTTGTTCACATTTCCTTATCTGCTGCCTTAGTTCTGTTCAGAAAGATGTTCAAGTATCCACCAGCTTGTTAGTATTGCTCACAACATGTATCTAAAATCTGAGAAATGTACACTGGAAAAAGGCAAATGGAAAAATATGTAACTCCACATTTCCAATTAAGTCTTGTTTGAAGCCTAGATGACAAATTCAAATATAAATGGCAGGATGTGAAACAGACACACAAGACTTTTCAATTAATTTATCAAGTGCAGTAGTGCTAAATTTTAAGAGTTAAGGCAAAGAGTGCTACACAGCGGTTTCAGACTTGTTCAGTGTAAGTGCTCCGTGAGGCTCCTTAAGAAAGAGACTCTGGGAGTACTATTTTAGAGTGGTGCCTAGTGACTCAGTGATTTAAAGTAATAGGAGTCATGTGGGTGAATCAGGAGGCACCACTCTGAAGATGCACCCTTGAGACCTTGCTTGGTTGATCTCTTCCAAGGCTGAGTCCACCCTAATCCAGTTGTTTCTGATACAAAGTATAGCATTAAAAACTGTTCTAAATTGTGATGGGATTCCTGCTGTGCTATGAAATCACACAAGCTTCTGCACCGAGGCTAGTATTTAATTCTCTAAAAAAAAAAAATCTCTGCAGGATATCTTAGAAAATTCTACACCTTGAGTGTTGAATTTCCCAGGTGGTGTATTTGTCTTCTGAAAGTAGTATCCATTCCTATTAAAAAAAATAAATAATAAAAAAAAAAAATATAAATAAATAAAAATAAAATATACCTTATTCAAGTGTATTTTTGCCTGCGCAGAATAAAGGAAGTACTTCACCCATTTTTGCTATGTTGATCCAGCAGAAGAGATAATTTGCTCTTTCTTGTAGAAGATAGATGCTTTACCAGGAGGTAGCTAAGAGGACATATTCATTTCACCCTAACAGGTGCTTATATATGGAAGTGGTGCTGCTACAGAATAAATGATTCAAAATGAAAGTACTGCATTGTGATGCACTCAGATTTCTGAGGAACACTCCTGCCCCTGTGCAAAGGTACTTCATATTTCATATCACAAGCTCAAGTTTGGGTGGGTGCTGTAATTGGTTTCTGCTCTCCTCCTTAAATTCCACACCCTGGAAAAACTACATCTACACAGCTATGGACATACAGGTTGCAGTTGTGTACCCTGATCCCTGTCCCTTTAGATTTATGCACCATTGGGCCTGATTTTCACTGCTTTGGAAATTGCTTAAGATATGCAAAGTAAAACTGCTCTTGTTTCAGGAAGAGACTAGGCTTAATACAGAAATATGTGCTCAGTTAAAAACCTAATTTTAATTGCACAAAAATTATTTCTATAATTGAAGTGCAGAAACATTGTTTAAACATTGCCCTGACCAAACACTGACTCCCTTGCTGTTGTCTATTGCAGCTTCAAAAAGTTTCTCATTTGGCTTTTCTCTCACAAATCCTCTGTAAAATTTTCTGCAGATAGAAACACTCTGATGTGCAATTTTATTTGACCTAACCCTCATGTCTACAGTCTCTTATTATCCAAAAAATCATAGATGTTAAAGCAAAGTTTTCATCATCTAGCAATTTTCTCAGCTACACATCCTTCTAATAAATTACCTCAGTTTGGCATCTGAGAAGTTGCATTAAGTGGATGCACACTGGATTAACCACAAAACAAATCTCTTGCAGTTAAGCATGCTGCTGTCGATACCTTTCACCCAGGACACCCTTGAGTCTTGAAAAGTGAACCACAGTACACTTTCCATTTACCTTTGCAGTCTTCAGTATTTGGAAGCAAATTTGTCTTTCGTAAGCTGCAGCCACCCCCAAGCCCAGGTCTATGTGAGATGTATCTAGGAACACCTCACAGGACAGAACAGCTTCTGTAGAAGACTCTGATACTTATGGCAGAGAGGGCTTATTGATGGAAATGATGTGTCTACCCAGGCACTGACAACAAATATTATCAACCACCAAAAGCAGAAAGGCAGCTGAAGAGCTGCAGAAGAAATTGTCTTGATAATAAAACCCAAAGTGGTTGTGTAATGTAGCACCCACTGATGTTCAGAAATAGCAGTATCAATGAATGTCTGATAAGGCAGAATCACCTTTCGCTCTGTAAAGAAGTCACACACTCTGATGTGCACACAAAATATTTGTGTATACAGCAATTGTGGGATGAGATTTTTAATAATTATTAGCTTTTATCAAAATAGTATTATGTTCTATGCATGCTGAATACCAAAATCAGATGCATTTGGGAGGTGAGATGCAGATGCAGGTCTCATATATGACCTTAAATTTGCAGTTAATGTGTGTGACATACCAGATGGTATGAAAAGAAACATCATAGTTTCTTTCCTGTAGTCTACATGTTTATTCTGTCTCTGAGAGAACTGTATTACTTTGGTCCTTCAAAGAGTGTTATCTCCAAAAAAGACCGAAAAAAAAACTCTGAGGAAGCAGAAATTGTATGTAGGTAGGTGTGTAGCTCATCTGTAGATCACACCTGCACACTCAGCAGTTGATCCCATGCTCACTTTTCTGTTAAGGAAGCTCTTAGTTTGCAACCTATTGGATAGGTGCTCAGGTTATGAAGGAACCAGAAGTTTGGAAAGTGACAAAGGGCACAAGAAAAAGTGCACTAATGGGTATGGCTGTGAGACCACATTGGATTGTGAGAGCTTCTCATCTTTCCAAGGGCTCCAGTAGACTATGTGGTCACTTCCTGAGCATGGCTGGGTTGAAATTTCCCTTTCATTACCTCTCCAGAAAATAAGATATCTTTAAACTTAGTCATTTTAGAGAGCCAGTTTACAGCAAAGAAACATAAATAGTTGTATTGGCAGAGCAAAGTTAGGAACAGAGAGCAAGACCATTGTGTCTTCTCTGTTGCTGCCAGCAGAATGGGCTACACCAGCCTTTCAAAGCTCTTCCAATCCTTTGATATGAAATCCTCACTTTACTTCTTCCTTAGAATCAGCTATACAACAAAGATATTAGAATGATAACCCATCAGGTTTTGTTTATGCTCTGTTCTGACAAATCCAGCAAAAATTGAAGGTTGGGCTTGTGTGTGTTTATAAGAACGTACATTGCAGCTGACACAGAGAGCCATCAACTCACACAGAAGCAGGTCCCAGGAGCAGAAATGCAGTAAAGACTGAAAATATAAGTCAAAACGAGTGAGAATGTACCATTTTCCCCTTACAATAATTATATCTGAGGAGGTTTCTTATCCACTCCCAAGCACCCAGAGGTCTCTTGGCTTGGTTGCTGAGCGATGGGTGTCTGTAGTGCTCAGCAGGAGCTAACCCCCAAGGGAATCCTGCTGGTCTGGAACAGGGAGATAAATGTTGATTGAATAAGGCATGGCTCATAAGACTTTTGTCTTCACTCCTCATTGTGGGATGGTTGGTTTTGTTATAAAACTAATTAGCATACATGTGGAAGTACTTTGTGGAAGCAGCTTAATCCCAAGCAAATGTGAAAATAAGCCTGTATTTTTTCTAGGGATTGACTTACATTAATTACCTTCTACTTTAAAAAACCTCACAGAGTCTTTTTTTTTTTTGTTGTTAATCATTGTTTCTTTGTGGAAAAATGAAGAACAGAACACATCTGTAAAACACTGCACATGCAAATTTCTAGCATTTCCAGCAAGGATGTATTCTCCAAAGGCAGAAAGGCTTGGGTTTAAGTCAAAAATGCTATTTCACAACCAGCTAAAGTCAGAGACCTCAGTTTACATCTAGCTACCCAAATTACTAGCTTGATTCTCAAAAAATTATGACCTTCTGAGAACCAAAGTTAATTTTAGGAACCTATATGTGGATTTAGGTGCCTAAACTTAGCCACACTATGTTACTTTTTTTTTTTTTTTTTTTTTTTTTTTTAACTTAACTACAGCATTGCTCATTTGCCCACATAAAAAATATCAGGACAGTTTGTGATCTCAGAAAAAGACTTTCACAAAAAAATTTAACCAGCAGCAATGTAGCAACTTCAGACTGCAAATATCCATAATGAAAGCATTTGGATTTCCAGGGTCTATGTCTGTGCTTAACTTCTGCTCCGGGCACGGCTCTTTGCCAGATCCCAGTCCTCCAGTCGTCCTGTGATGGATGAAATTCATCCTTTGCTGTCTGCTGAGGCATACACTGGAGCTTTTTCACACAGTAGTTTGAACCAGTGGAGGGGATGACCTGTGTCCCAGCCCAGCATGGAGCAGGGGCTCAGCTGCAGCACATGGATGGACCTGGGAATATGCACTTAGCCCCAGCTGTAAAAATCCACTTGCACACAACTAGGATCTATCCCTGATGCTTTTAAAGACTCTCATCCCCCCTGAACAAATTTTTTAAAAAAAGAACCTGAATTGTCCACACAAGTCAATATTATCTCATGGACCAAGTTCCCACAAAATGATCACTGAACAAGCATCCCAAATTGATCCACTTTGAAGAATTTCAGGCACTACCTGGCAGCAGAAAACTATTCATGAACCTGCCTGATGCACCTGCTTTCATCTTTACTGTGAAGAAGACGTAGGAGTGTCCCACAGGACTTCTGCCTGTGTCCTTTTGCCTCCAGCAGCTAGGGATAGCTAAAGAGAGCAGAGATGTTTTTGTGGATCTAAACATTACCTCTCCCTTCTAGTGTGACAGAGAACCAAGATTCCAAAGGTATCTCTGACCAGGGTGTATATTTGGCTCCTTCATGTTGGAGAAAAAAGGACCTTTTGTTTCATGACTGCTGCCTGCCTCTCTCTTGCGTTGGAGGACACAGGTTAAGGAGGAAGGTGACATTGGCAGGCTTGCCTTGCAAGTAGAGAAGTGTTAAGAAATGAGATGTGAAGGAAACAGTTCAGGTGAGGAAGATGGGCTTAGCCTTACAAATCTGTGACAATGTGCACCTGGATGTCCAGGGATCATCACAGCTGTCTCTGCCTCTGAGTGCCAGCAGGGACACATACTGTTGGCTCCTCTACAGTCTGGTAGCCAAAGCAGACTGGTTTGGCCACTGCTAGTGTGACAAAATAAATAGTCACGCATCTCTTTTGTTTTTAACAAATTCTTAAGCTGAGCAGTGGAAAGGAGGTCAGGTTGAAACAGTATATACAAGCTTTCAGATTTTTAAATTAAAAGAAAAAAAACCCAGACCAAAAACTATTTGCCTCTATCCAGATCCTGTAGGAAAACTTGCCATAGCACAAAATCTTTTGATTTTTGCAGAACATACTCTTGTTGACAGTCTCTGGGACACTTATTTTACAGCAAGACCACGTTGGGCTGAGCCTTAGTGGGTCTGTAAATTTACTTTGCTGGAGATAGTGCATTTCCCACGGAGATGCTGTTACTTCTGCTAGGAAAAAAACAAAAAAAAAATCCAAAACCAGAAACTAACTTTTGACACAAGAAATAAACACGAGTAAGTCTTTTGTATTAAAAAGGGAATATTCTGTAAAATCGTTTTTTTTCTTTCCCCGGGCTGCTTTTACTCAAATATAAAATCCAGTCCTTCCTTTGACTTAATTACCTAAAATATTCTATTTATAACCAGAGCATAGTGTCTATCCTTGTAATTTTCACTAAGGAAATATCTATATTTTTCTCACTCATACTTTACCAGTCCTGAGCGCAGAACCAACACTCTTACCCATTTCTATCAAATGAGCTGTTAATGGATTCTCGTGTATATTTCACTTAAAGCACTACTGTGTTTAAACACTTAGTGCTGAATGTAAAAATAGCTGGCAATCTCAGAAGTGAACATTTTATTTGTAATATGGGCTATTTTATCATGCGCCACAACATCTTTTTTTTTTTACTCATCATTTATTAATATTTTATATAGCTCATCAAAAATGAAGGTTGAGGTCAATAATTGCTGACACATAAAAGAACAAGGAAAAGGACAAGCAAGGGCATTATCCAGAGCATTGTGGACTAGCAAAACCACTCAGATTTTCTTTGCACACCTTGAAACACAGCAACCACTTAAAAGGCCCAAGTCAAGGAAAAGGAAAGCCTTTTTTTTTTTTAATAATCAACATGGTTTCCAGCTTCATGTAAACTCACATGTGCTTCAGAAAGCATCTGGATTTTTATTTGCATCAGTTTTTACTTATCAGTTTTGTTCTGTAGTCTCTATCTTTGCTTTGGTGCTGGGGAGCCTCATCTCCTCTGAGCAGACTGGTGAGCAGAAGACAGTTTTTCCACTTGGCTCAGAGCCCCACACTGTGCATTGTTGACATGACTGTGTTTAATAATAATTCCTGCTGATTCTGTTGTGGAAAAACTTACTCTTCATAAGCTGACTAGCTTGTAGTGCCAGTGCATGTGTGTATAATTTTTTTTTTCCTCTTTTTAAGGGACTTGGGCCCTGGTTTAGCAAAGGCTGCTTGAGCATGTGCTGAAAGCTAAACATACTCGTTCCCACCTTTATTTAGCAAAGCACTTAAGTATGTATTGAATCTGGCTGGCTTCAAAGGGGTCTCATATGCATGCTGAAGTGCTTGTTGATTCAGTCTCAGCTCTCAGGAGTAAATTCTAGCTCAGATTCTCTCTCAAGCCTACCTACAACTGCCTCCCCAACAGCAAGATTTATGCCTTTCACTACAATACACGTAACAATTTACAAGTTATCACATTTCCCCTAGGTGAATACATTGTGTATTTCAGAGAACTATACCAAAGATATGATCAGAACTACCTCTCCAGAGCAGTCAGTGATCCACTTAATCTGCATTTCTGTGTCACTTCATAATACAGCAGGGGGAAAAAAAGAAAATCTATTAAATGAGTCCATAATCATTATGCAAAGGATACCAATGGTTCCATTTCAATTACATCACAGTTTTCCTCTAATAGATATACTCTCCCTAAATAACAAAGGTGCTTCTACCTTCAATAAAAATAAAGGAACAAGAACCATGTTTCTGTATGCTGTGGTGTTTAACGCATACCTTTTAAAGGACTGTATGCTACTGAAATATTTAAATACAATACACACAACTTCTTCAAAATTTTCATCAGCTTTTTATAAAAATAAACAAATATAAAACCTTACTGGGTCTAGAAGGAGTAGTCAGAAGTGGGAATTGGGTCAACTCACTATTTAGGGTAGTAGTCAAACTTAAAGTGCAACAAATGTTTTCAAATTACACACTTCCTCTCTCTCCAGAAGAAGGACTTATTTCAAGCAAACAACAAAATTGGACTGTACTGCATTTCCTTAGTTTATAAGCTCTCAGCATCCTTTTAGAGTGCCAACCTATTAAGAAGGATTTTCAAAAACTGCTGTCATTGTAGCTGGAGCTGTCAGGGCATGCAGTGAAAACGTATAATTTCTTTTTATTCTAGGAAGCACAATTTTGTAAAGAGCAATAGGCAGCAAAGAAGCAACCTTATCTAATAATTCCTTTTTCTAAAAGTGATGATTTACAGACACACCTTACCAAACTATTTCTCTTTGATTTTTATATCTGTTTAGACTGTTACATATGTTTTGCAAACACCAGGTACATGGTTTTATGGTTGGAACACCCAAGTAACACTGTTGTCTTACACCATTTCCTGGATACTACTTGCATGGGTACCAAATACAGGCTTAAATCCACACAAGGAAACCAAGTAACTTGCAGTCATTGCAGAATCTATAGCTCCTTAAAGGTTTCTAGGTTCTCTGTAAAACTCAAGAGAATAAAAAGGGGGCAGGTTGCAATTTCAATGAGCCAGTGAGAATGCTCTTTCTCAAAAAAAAAAAAAAAAAATTAAAAAAAAAATAAAGAAAAGAAAGTAACTTAAATCTTGTTCCTTTTTTGTTCTAACCCACCTCCCTGAGCTTGCTGTCTGGCTGTTCTCCTAGGATGGCTGGAAATGTTGCCATGAGCCTGGGCATCCTGCTTGCTGAGGAAGACAGCTTGAGCTATTACATAGCACATGGAAATCTTCCCTACCACCGCCCTGCTTGGTAAACATATTGGTGCTTTGCAGAAAGAGATAACTGGAAGGTGGCTCAATTCAAATCTACCAGGCATCAGTTTTTTATATGCCTGTTTATCCACGTTGTACAATATGCAAAATAGAGTGTTGCTTCTTTTAGAGCACTTCAGTCTACCTGCACAATTTCAGAAATTCGACCCTGGTTTTCAGGAAACAAATCACAATTAGGCCATTAGGGTTAGACACTTCACTAAATGACAGATTCCAGCCCAGGATCTTTGATGAGAATAGATGCTGTATCATCACCACACTCCCTTTGCCTCCCTGGTATCTGAGATAGCAAAACCTGACCAACATTTTGTTGTTGTTGTTGTTGTCATTTCATCAGACTCCTACAAAATTCCAGAACTTGTTAAAAGGGCAGGTTAATGAGAAAAACTTCACTGGTATAGAGATAGAGGAAAGAACAAATACAGCAGTCATTTTTGCATGCACATGTGTACTTAGGTGCATGCAGTTAATAATAAAATGGTCCTGCCACTAAAGAGCGATCTGTAAAACATTTACATATATCAAACTGATTAATTATTAATATAGCTCCAAACTTTTTTCCTGAAAGGACTATTTATTTCCATTCCCCATTAATAGGAGTGACCTAATTGAAAGCTAAGCTTGTGGCCCAGTGCTTTCTAGGTTTAGAAACAAAACCTACCTTCCCCCTGCTAAATCAAACATCACAATGTCAAATGCTCTGCAGACATTTCCCTCAGGAATCTGAAAGGCTAATTAGGGTGAGCTTCACCATAAAGAATACAGTTGTTAAAACAGCTTTTGTACACACTGGAGTAAAGATCATTCTCATACAGACACAGTAATTTGTTGTTGCAATTTGCAGCCATGTATCTCTCAGGAGCTAATTCGGATGTTGTTATTTATTGCACGTATGATTATTAATGATATCTTAGCAACTGCTGGAAGTGACTGGTTTCACCTCAGGAAATAAAGTATTTTAGCTCAATCTTCACAGACCTAAGTAGATATCAGTTTCTGTAGAAAATCAGTTCTTCATTTGACCTCCCCCACATCTAACTGAAAGGTCTGTACCATCATTACTTTCAGATATTTCCCTCATACTGTAAAAAATTTTTGTAATTATGAAATAAGAAAAAAACAAACCTGTCAATTCTTCTTTGTATTGAAAAGTTTATTACCGAGAAAAGAAAAAAGAAGGTTTTTTAAATGCTTCTGAAAAGAAGAAAAAAAGTGGTATTGTATACAAATGTATATACATAAATAAATAACTATGTGTGTAGAATATAGGACCAAGTTCCCAGATCATTTGTAATTTTTGACAGGGAAAGTGAAAATACTTCTTTGTACTGAAATGAAAGTACTTCTTTTCCAATTAAAAATGCTGTCGATCTGCAGAAATTAAAACCTTGCAAGATCTCTTACATATTTCACAGTACTCTTACTTCCAATGGCTTATGCTTTTGTGTTTTATGCATCAAAAAAACAGAGTTTTCTATTCTGTGATATTCTATCAAGTTGTTGCTGAAGCTACATTTAAACTGAGATATTCTCTCTTGATATCTGAGGGGAAAAAGGAGTGTAATCAAGAAAACCAGATGAGCTCATTCTGACTAATTTTGATCCCATTTGAACACTGAGTTTCAAAGAGTGACTATAGCACAGCCTTTATTGGAGATGTGTTCCCCTTAGAAGAGATTGGGAAAAAATCATGGGAGTTCAGATTAATCCTAATAAAACAAAGAATAGTAAGTGGATTAGTCTCTTTAGCTCTTGTCTGAAGTCATCTTGTTTGCAGCTAAGTCTGGTCCAGGGATTTTCCCTGTGTAGGTACTGTCTCTGAAGGACAGCAAACATGAGTTTTGAATATGAATTCCTTGTAATTTTACTGAGACTAAAGTGATAAAACAAGAAAAGGTGTGATAATGGTAGATTTTTCAAGGGAGACAAAAAGCCAAAAAATTTTACTGACTACACAAGATATGCCCTTTTGTAACCACAGATGTTAAAAGAAAATCTGAAATATTTTTTTTTTAATTATCTAATAACTAACAGCAACAAATAATTAGATATTAGTATATCTAAAACATACAGTATTATAACATTTAAAATTATCCTCATTGCTTTAGTAAACCTTTCATGATCAATGTCAAATAACAATGCTAGAACAAAGAGAAAAAAGAAATCTAGTGTTCACTGTGCAGAGCTATGTTAATCTCATCCGTATATTAATATATTAATGAAAAACAGTGATCTCTAGTCATCTTACATAATTTCCTCAACAATAGTTAACAGTGGCTTACTTTCTGCTTTCCTTTAAGAATGAGAGTGTTTGAAAAATTTCACCTCACCCTGCCGGTGTTTTGTAGTTACTCGTTATAACAAAATCTCTAAAAATACTAATAATCATTTGGTCTATCAGCCAACAGTAACCTGAGTTATATTAGTCTAAACTGATAGTAATGATACCAGAAAATACAGAATCTGGTTTAGGGTCTAGGGTGCTTTAGATATGTAAGTATCTGACTTTTTCTTGAAATAAAAAAACTGGATGTGGGTTTATGGTATTCTTGATCCTATCTTGTTTGCATTCTCATGGGCTTTTAAGAATTTGCATGAATGATGGAAGCTAGCTCAAAAACACATATTTACATAAATGTGCAGGCAGGCAGTACCACAAAAATTCACACACATTTATTCCTGTGTCATATATATGTTGACAAAAATTTATTTTCAACCCATCCTCCTGTTCTGCAGAAAGGTGAAATACTTTGTGGTCAGTTAAGGTGTTTGTGGTTATTAAGAAAACCATAAACTTTAGAAATTTTCAAAAATAAAAGATTCATGGAGTGAGGCTTTTCTTCTGTAGACATCATGGATAAAAAATTTTCCATAATAAATCAGAAACAAACCAAAACCTCTTCACAGACACAAACATAAAAGGCAGCAGATTTGTCAAAACATTTGTTGTGAATTGTTTATCTAAGTGTGATGCTTCATAGCTTTATTCTTCAGTGTAATTTGAGAATCATGTGAGAAGAATTATCCAAAATATCAAAGATTTTACTTGTTAGCATTCTAATATTTGCATATGTATATGTTGTGCTTAAACATACATTTCTGCCTTGCTATTTTACACAAAGCACACAGACCTGCACACTAGTGGAAAAAAAAAAATCTATAAAATATTCAAGCATCTTAAATTATAGTGAACAGTGTCTAAAAAGGATATCTGATACATGAAATGACAGAAAATTCTGAACACTTGCTGGAGTTGTCCATGGTTTGAAATTATCATTTTTAACAACAATTAATGCCACAGGACACAAAAGCCCACCTTGATCCATTGCAAAGGAACCTTTTAGCATTCCTCCTACTTTGCCATTATGCCATGACATTGTCAGATTTATGTAAGAAAACAGAATTTTACAGCTTCTGTCATTAGACATCCAGAGACAATAAGGTTAGTATATTATTTACATGGTTTTTGTTGTTTTATTGTATGATTTGGGGTTTTTTGTTTGTTTTTTTAAGGAAGAGTACTGTAATACTTAAATACTTGAGTACCTAAGCACATTGTTCCCAAGAGGCTCTGTAAAGATTTTGGGGCTGAGTAGCAAGAAAGCCTTCAGGACTGACTATCCCAGTATAACTGAGCAGATAAGGTTTGAAGGAAAGCAATGAGCCTGCATATTTAGACTATGAAAACAGCATCAGATAAAACAAGTGAATATCAGGACTGAAAAGGCTGTAGGAATTTGCAAGCAGATGTCAAAAAGCATACCAGAAAATGTCAAGAAAAGTATAACAAGCACTGGTTGCAGAGATTAGGGTGATAAATATGTGTATGATGAGCACTGTTCTAGAACTTGCTTTCCTAAGAGCAGCTTTGCAAGCAAAAGTGTAAAAAAAATGCCTCAAATCCTCACCACTACAAGCAAAAATATAATAAAAAAATAGTGATCAATGTCTGCAGAAAATCTTGGAGTCAGAATGTAAACAGAGGATACTAGGTAAATAGAACCATGGCTGAAACCTGTCTCTGGAATATCTTGGTCGTCGCTGTTTTATCAGAACTTGGGCAAATTGTTCTGCTTTTTTGAAAGGAGAACAAATGAGCAGCAATTTTCAAGAGACCATATGAAGTATGTGAAGAAAACAATTATGGTAAGCATTTGGAGATGCTTTCCTGAAAGTATGAACAAGGAAAGGTGTTTTGGAAGTGCATCTTTTTGATGTGCAGGTAATAGCAAGTTCGTGTGTATGGCACTTACACAGCAGCAAGTCATGCTGCATCAGGTGCTGGCCCCAAAACACTGAGTGAAGCTACTGCTCTCCAGTGGAAAAACCCACATGGTGTTGAGGGAGCACTGCAATCAGAGGGGTTGTTCATCATCTCCCTCCACTCACTGAAATGAGCAGGAAGAGCAAATGGCCAGGAGCTCCTGAGCTGGAAACCCATTAAAATTACAGCAGCAGAGAGAAAACAAGCAGATCTTTAGAAAAGGTTGTAGAAGGCTTCTCATCAAGGTATCTGTGGCAGCCATTAGTTATGGGATCTCCTGGAGGGTCACCAGCATCAATATTGCTTTGCCCTCGGCTCACGGTTTCAATATTAAGCAGGGAAGGTCCTTCCCTGCAAACCATGGGAGCAGAAGTTGCCATGGTGTGAAGTAATGTCCTTCCTGGTTTCCACCTCTTGTGCTGGACTGCAGCTGTGGGGGAGCCTTGTGAGGCTGTGTAGGAATATTAAGTTTGGAGGGATGAATGCACCCTGCCTTTCTTATAAAACTCTTGCAGGGGTTGGCCAGCATCTCTTGCTTAAAAAAACAGCCTGATGGAGAGACCTTTCTGTTTCATATTTTCCACTTAATTTGTAGTTACTTTGTTTGCTTATGGCCACTGATGTGTGTTTGGATAGTACAAAACCACTGCCTTATCTCTTGAGGAAAAAGTTAGCTCATGCTTCATTTCAAAACCGCCATATAATGGTCAGTCTCAGCATGCAACTTTTTTAACTTGTATACTTGGCACTGTGATCACCACATGGAAACATTGATTCCCAGTTAACCATGTCATGTAGTCTACTGTTATATGGGCTATCCATAAAATAATTACAGGCTTCCTGTTCAGCAGTGTACACTCCAAATTAAGTATCTGATTATATATTCCACTGACTTGCAAAACAACACAAGCGTGAGATGTAAATACATATATGCATACTCTCTTTTTAAAGAGATTATTTCTATTGAAAGTGGACACACGTCAAGACAGCACCATATTTAGTGCTAGATGACAATGTTTCCTAGCACAAGCAGCAACTGTAGATTTGATCCAGCATATATTTGCTGTCACCAAGTAATTCATGGTTTTGTAGCTAGCCCTATTGAATTAAGAGATGGTTGAGGGGAAGCGCAAATGAATGTGAAGTGTAGCCAATTAGGTGAGTAAGCAAAACTTGATTCATTTTGAACTGACATGGCTTTATAGAACATGAATCACTGTCACAGGTCAGCTGCTCCTAAGTTGCTAAATGCCAGCTGGTTTTGTGCCTTTAGACCTAAAGTAGTGGATATTAAAGGAAATTCCACTTACAGCTGTCCAAGTCTTCCAGCCTTTGGATGTGTTCCTAATGTAAATACTTGTGCTCCTTTTTAGGAAACTTACAGGAGAAAAACTCCCTGAATATTAGCTGGAGAACTTAGGTTTGAAAAGCACAGGCAGGAGGTTGGTACTGCTGTTGCTGTACCCATCCATCTGTGGTAGAGCACATCATCCTAAAGAAGAAATGGTAGACTAACACTTCATGGTGCACCAAACTTGCTGCAGCACCTGTGCAAAGAGGGAGAATTATTTTCTGCTAATATGCACAAAAAAAACCCCAAGTTAATTCTTCCAATGAAAACAATAGAAGTACAGGGGTAAGGAAGTTTTAGATGAATGATGCACCTTAACCACTACCTAATTTTCATCACCCAGCTTACTGAAATTTAATTTTCTTTCCTCCAGTTGTTTAACATGCTTAACAAAGTAGGTCTGAATTCATAGAGTCCCAGCAGAAGAAAATGAGTTGTAAAAAAATCACCAAACTAAAGAACCTGGACACAGGAAGAAATATTAAGTTAAAGAAGACTCTGTTATTTCCAAGAATAACTGCTTTCACCTCTTTGGTGTTCAAGTTACGCAAACTTAGATTCCTCAAGAGATCAGCAAATAAAAGAATACAGTGGATGGCAAGGAAGCCTTTGTTTGATCTCCTTACAGACCATTCCTGATTTGGCCTTGATAACTTCAGAGAAACTATATATTAATTTATTTCCACAACAGGGTCTTTCATATGGTATGGTCTGTTTCATTCTGACAATTTATTTTCCATGGCCTATTAAATTTCCTAGTGGAAACATTGATGAAATCTGAGAAACAATCCTGTGGTTGTAAGAGTCCATCCATACTTTCTCTCCTTCCATGAACATTTAAAAAAAAAAATACCATAGCAAAATTAATCAAAAATAATTCAACCAAATAATTATAATCTGGGGACCTTTTCCCCAATAAAGACAGAAAGAACAAACCAAATAAAATTGAAACTGCCTTTTATTGAGAAATGACACTATTTCTAGATGAGTAGTAAATGCTGGCAACAAAGAAAAATGACGCTTGTTAATGATGCAATGCTTGGAATCAGAGAACATTAAGTCTAACACTCAGTTAAACACACAAAGAATTGCTATAAGAAATGAGAAGCTCTAACAGAAACTGAGCAGTCTGAAACATTTTCTTTCTAGCCAGGGAATGGTTAGAGGTCTCAAAAGATCTAAAATAAATTCCAAAAAGCTATAAAAACAAGAGAATGGAAACCACATGCAACACAATGGAATCTCAAGGCACCAAAGAACTTCAGTCCAATACAGACAGCATACACAGATGTATACAGGCTACTTTCAGCTTGGATGAGTTTTGAACATTTATATACAGAAAGCTTTTTTTTTGTTTGTTTTTGTTTTTCATTTGTTTGGTTGTTTTTTTTCATGAAATGATGCAGAATGAACATATTTGTGACACATCTGGTGAACAATTACTGTACACTTTGTTTGACTGCCCCCACTCAAAATTTAAACTATCATGTAGCAGAAGATACATCTTTCCCAGATTTTTTCTTTCTGTTTTGGATTTGCTCTGTTCTTCTTACTTCAGGCATTAGATACACTGCTAGCGATGAGTAGAGCTTGAGTCATATGCTGGTACTTGACATTGGAAGGTATTCTGTGCTTTAATGGTTTAATGAGTGTGACAGAGGATGAAATTTAGGTCTAATTTTGTCATTTCCTAACTCACAAAAACACTGGCAATGCAGTAATTAAGGTGAATGTCAGCAAGACACAACATTAAGTATCTTTTGAGTTATAACAACACTACTCAAGTGTTATGAAAATTCAAAAGGTAATGGATGTGACTCCACTCTGGTCTATTATCTAAGGTTTTTCTTCCTTCTGTTTTACTTTTTTTCTTCCTTTAATATATATTTTTATTTTGTAGAAAAAGCATACTGTCAAGAGGTACAAAATGAAAAGCACTCTGCACCAAAGTCACATGTATAAAACCTTTTTCAAAGATACACCAAAAATGCCTCTTTCCTCCCCCAAGTGCTCTCAGGATGCTTTAGCCTCACTTTAGGAGAAAACTCCCTAAGTACTGGAGAATAATTCACGTTTTATCTCAGCTCTCCTGGTGAGTTCATGAGGCAGGGTACCTCATTTTAGGAAGACTATATTGCAATGCACATCCACTAAGTTCACTAAGGAGTGGACTGACCTCACTGGCCAATTTTATGTGTATTAAAGCATCAAATGGTAACAGACTGTGGTGGTTTTAAAGCAGTAGCTAAAAAATTACTAGAAGACTTACTTATTTTTTTTGCTGTGAGATATGGATTAGAGCAAGAGCAAAACAGGCTTAAAACTTAAAAAGGAATAAAGAAAGTTTATTAACAAAATGACAAGAATAAGAACACCAGAATAAACTTCCAGAAAACCCTTTTTATCCTCTACTACCCACCATTCCCTTGTTCACATGACAACATAGAGACAAAAAACTTTGGAACTTTGGTGTTTAAAACAGTCACAATTCCTGCTATAGTCTTTTCATCAGTCTTTGTAGAGAAACAGAAGTCTCCTTCTGTTAATCTATGGAGTTTTCTACAAGAAAACTATTTCTGTTACAGCTCTCTATTTTTCTGATGCCAGCTGCCCAGAAACCCTGTCATCAGATTTTCTCCTCCCATTTCACATCACTCTGAGGTGTCTTATGGGTCAATGAGTCTAGGGATGTTATTTTTAAGGATGAGTTATTCAAAGGCAAAAGTTCTCTTCATCTGTTTCTGTGAGCCTCCCTGGAAACAGTTTTCTCATTGCCTCTCAAGGCTTCAAATCTTCAACTATTATTTTATCTCACTCTGTTCCAGCACCTCACTGTATCACAATTACTCCACCTTTTGCTCAAAATCCAAACTTTAAACACTCCATTCCTCCCAATATACTCTGTCATGAATCAAAGGAGTTTTTTTCAGAACACTATTGTCTATCACCATAGCTTTAACAGAAAAATATTTCAGCTTATAAAGCATCTCCTTAGTCTCTACCTTTTCTGAAGCTTCTTTTCTTTACTGTCTCTGATAAAGTCTCTTTACATGTTGATTACTCTCTTTTCCTCTCTCTGGATAAAAGGATTAATCTGCAAGTCTCATCTGGGTAAGGAAAAGGTTAAAATCTTGCCCAGGCTTTTGTAGATGGTTCTGTGATCTCTGCTGGTGCAGGAGCTGGAGCTGTCTGCGATAGAAGATTCTTCATGGCTGCTCTGGAGAGTGTGGTCCCTGCCTCAGCCTGCCGCAGGTCAAGAGCTTTTTTTTTTCCTTTCTTTACTCGGCAGTCTCTGGTGAATTCAGTCACAGCAAAACCTGCAGCCGAGCCAGGGACCGGCCTGGCCCGGCCAGAGCCCGGGGCAAGCCCCGCAGGCCCCATCTCCCAGCCGGGAGCTGCTGGGCCCAGCCCAGCCCTCACCCGGGCCGCATGGAGGCCTGGAGCTCTGTTACCTTTCACAGCCAGAAAACAAAGAGTACAAGAAATTCTCAGGCTTAGGTCTTAAGGTGGTGTTCACAGGTTGATCTCACTTTTCAATGGTCAAAACTGCTGTCAGTTCTTAGAAATGACCGATAATTGGTCAGGAGAAAAGACTCCCATCAGCCACCAGCAGCTTCAACTTCCTTAGCTCTCAAAACTATCTTAAAGGTAAAGTCACCCCATGACACTTGTGTCACTTGGTAGCGGTGAAAGGTGGTGTCGTGTGTTGAAGCTGGCTGTATGCCAGGTACGCACAAAAGCTACACACTCACTCCCCTGCTGCAACTGGACAGAGGAGAGAAAACTTAATGAAGGTTAAATTGGGTTGTGATAAGGACCAGAAGGGGTTGCTCACTAAATACCATTAAGTAGGCTCAATGAGCAAAATAGGCTCAACTTAGAGTAAATTTAAAAAAAAAAAAAAAAAGAGAAAAGAATGAATTTATTGCTAACAAAATCAGAGCAGGATAATGACAACTAAACTAAGGCCTTAGAAACCACCTTCCCTCCACCCCTCCCTCCTTCTCAGCTGCACCTCTTACCCCAGCAATGCAAGGAGACATGGAGTGGGGGTCATGATCAGTTCACCTCCCGTGGCTTCTCCTGCCGCTCAGGAAGAGGAGTCACTCCATTGCTGCACCACTGGTCCCCTCCCACAGGAGACACTTCTCTGTGAACTTCTCTGACGTGGCTCCATCTCATAAGCAGCAGCTCCCTGCTGCAGTGTGAGCCCACAGGGACAGTCCCAGGGGCAGCTGTCCCCCCCAGATTGCTGCAGCACAGGTCGCTCTTCCACTCAGCCTCAAGGACAGGCTGCTCCAGCACAGGAGCAGGGCCCTCTCTCCAGAGGTCTCCCACAGGATCACAGCTTCCTCACAGACATCCACCTACTTTTGTGGGGGCTCCTGCATGGGATGCAGGTGGATCTCTACATCCCCAGGACCTCCATGGGCTGTAGGGACACAGCTGCCTCACCATGGTCCTCACCACAGCCTGCAAACAAATCTCAGCTCCAGCACCTGGTGCACCTCCTCACTCTCCTTCTCCACTGACCTTGGTGTTTATCTCACATTGTTGCTTATCTCACATATCTTCAGCTTGCTTTTCTCTGGCAGGAGTTAAAACTGCTCCAAAACATTTGCTTTGATTCCCTCTTAAATATGTTATCATAGAGGTGATACCACCCTTTCTAATTGGCCCAGTATTGGCCAGCAGTATGCCCATTTTAAGAGCTATCAGGGATTGGCTCTGCTGGACATGGTGGAAGTTTCTAGCAGCAAAAACCACCTCTGGGGATCCCCCACTATCAAAACCAGGCCATGCAAAAGCCAATACAGCTAGTTCTCAAAACAAGGACAACCTAAACTATCCAGCTCATTGTCTCAAATTTTACGCACCCTAACTACACTGTTCAATACTATTAAATAATGAAAAGCCTCTATTTTATCTATTGTAGCTTCCCACAGACTTCAGAAACTGTTTGGTGATGGTGCATGAACCTTGCATTTCAGATTTGTAAAGCTTCCTCCCCATCACAAACAAGCAGTGTTATTCATAGGAAGCAGTACCTTCATGCATGGAATGTACCTTCATTAGTAGAATGGGCCATAGATCATGTCATGTTGTCTCTAACCTAGTTAGATTTTGACAGCAGACAGGTTCCAAAATCATAGGTTCACATTAGAAACCTTTAAAAACTCGTTAGCACCTGATAATTATTCAAACCACTAGAAATCAGAAAGCTCATTTCTGGTTCAGAACCAACTGTGAATATGTTCAGAAAAAGCTTTGCCTTTTCTTTCTCAGTAACAAAAGAAATAGCTTCTCTGAATATGAACATTTGGAGCTGATACAGAAAAAGACTACTTTTTTCCCGAGCATGAGGAATGAAGTCAATCCATCCTGTAACCAAGATGAAAAACTTAAAACTGAACTTTAACTCATTTCTTTCCTTTGGGACATCATCTTTTCCAGGCCATCTCCTCCTCAACATTCAACATCCCTCTGCCAGGTTCAGAAAACACTGCCTTTCTCTAAACTACATTTTTTTGGAAAACTTAGCTGGTTTTTTGTGGGTTTTTTTGGTTTGGTTTGGTTTTTTTCAGTCACCAGGTTTACATCCTTAAGTATGCCTTGCCAGCTTCATGGTCAGGACCATCCTCTATTGTTCTACCATTGCTGAGACCCAGTCTTTATTTTATTTTGAATGATACAAGGACCCAGCCCACACACTTGAACGAGTCATAAACAAAGTGACTGAAAAGTACCTTTCCCCACTCAATATCAAATGAAGAAAGGACCATTCCTTCAGCTTATTTAGCACTAGCTGTCCATTAAAGCCCCTGGATGGGATGACTGGACAATATTACACTCTAAGCTGGAGCAAAATTTTATAGGTCCCACTATTTGATTTTACTGTAATTCACAACTGAATCAAACTTTACTTAGCCGCATTTCCAATAGATTTAAGCCAAGTCTGGACAAATTTTTTTCTGAACTTAATTTTAACAGCACAACCATTTAATTTCATATCAGAAGTTCTATAAAAATATATTGTTCCAGTCTTTTTTCCATGCTATCTCCAGAATGTGGACAAAACCCTTCTAGGGGAAAAAAAAAAATCAGCAGCAAAATAAAATAATGACCAACCCTTAAAAAACCAAAATTGTATTTAAAATGTACATAAGGACAATCAGGGTTTTTTATTGCACCCCTCTTCTCATCAAACTTCTCTGAAAATGTATTTTCCATAATTTCTCTAACATTTTGTTTCTCTTTTCAGTAGAGATCATGAATTGCCTTTGACTACCTTAAGGAACTAACACAAGACAGTTACCATCAAAGTGGGGTTTTTTTTCAATTTGACCTCCAGTGTAAAACAAATACTAATCATAAAATTAATTATTCTGGTACTGTTTTCATGCACTGCACTTATCAGGACCTTCAGAGCTAAAAGGAACTTGTTGACCTAAGGAAGCAGAGATTATCACCATGGTTACATGGGACATGTTTACCTGTGTGGGTTAAGTACAGAGGCAGACGCATAAAAGACACTTACAGGCAATATTTCTTGCCCAATAATGTAGAGTTTGTTCCCCAAAGAATCAGTAATTGCCGTATCAGTAATGCATTGAGCACTTTTATTACAAAGTTTATGAGAATGCCACTTACATTTAAGGAAACTATCACTAAGGACATTAGCTTCTGTGCAACAGAAATTTCTTAAGCCACCAGCTCTGCAAACACAATTTTAGTGCCTGAGTAAAATATCTAGTTCTATTTTTTTGGCAGCTTATATGGCTTACATCACAACTTGCAATAAATGCTACAGGATCAGAAAGAAACTGGCCACACTTTGATCTTACCTGGGGAAAAGCGGGAATATTTCTGTGCTCTTCAGTGATGCACCAATTTCACCAGAATTTTTGATATGATGTGTATCCACATTCTGGGGAGCTACGTGAATATCTTCCCCTCATGAGTTCTCTCAGTCACTTCACCAGCCAAAAAGGTAGGCAGCAGCTTCTTTTCAGGGTGACCAACCTGGGATGTTCCATGGAGGCGTCCAGTGTTCAAAGGGGAAACATATCTCCTGTTATCTACCCAAAACCACATCATACTTAGCCAGTCTTGAGCATATTTGTTTATACAGGACAGCATCAGAGATAGTGTCTACATCAGTAAAATTAAACTTGGAAGAGTGGGCACTGGCAGCTTTAAACAGTCCATGTAGTTCAGAGGACACATCCAGGGATGGGCATCCACAGCTTCCCTGGGCAACCTGCTCCAGTGCCTCTCCATCCCCACAGTAAAACATTTTTTCCTAATATCTAATCTAAACCTATTAAAGGGCACAACTATACGGGAAAGTATGGGATTTGTTTGGTCAATAAAATGCAAGTGAAAATGTCTGAGAGGTCTTTTTGTACCTGCAGTAAATGTCATTAGAATTAGAATTAGAATTAGAATTAGAATTAGAATTAGAATTAGAATTAGAATTAGAATGTCATAGAACTGTTATTGTGGGGCAATGTTAACTATAGCAACTCAGTTATGAGGAGAATTTTTTTTCTCTACGTTTGACTGCATGTGCTTCCTTCATTTTATCCATTAGCCCTGTGAAATCCTCCGTTTTGGAGCACTTGATTTGAGATTGGGAAAACCATACAGGTGGTGCTGCCTCAGCAGGAAATTCACTCCTTTCTAAGGGACTAAAAATTATTTGCAGAAGAACTGAAAGAGCAATAAATATTATATGCTGATGGATATTTTTCAGAAAAGATAGGAATACTTTCAACAGACCTTGTCAGATACAATACGTTCCACACATCTACATTTTCTATGGCAAAGGGAATAGAGCTCTCCAGCTGCTCCCCTGGCAAGACTAAAGTTTTGTCTCATAAATTTAAATTATAGATGACATAATGGTGGAATGGAAATGGATTGCACCTAAAGAGATAAATCCAGAAAAAAACCCTGGAAGGAAGAAAAAAAAAAGTTTCTGACATACCACAGATCTTCCGTTTGTTGTGATATTCTTTTCAACTCAACACTTTGTGAAGCAATTTGTTTCTTTTTTAATTTCCCTCCACCTCCATGGAAAGTGATGAACATTTTTGTGAAGCTCACAGAGAGTGCTAGGTTGCAAATATAACAAAGAGCTTGCCAATGCCTGGGAGTCCTAACTGACAATATTTTCAGTTGTGTCAGCATTTAAGTATTGTTGTAGTGTTATCATTTCATGGCATAAAAAAATAACATGGAAGCATTTGTGCCAAAAGCTTAATGTTTCACTGAAAGCACACACCAAGTATCCATAGGTACTTTTGTGTTCTTTGCCAGAACATCATTTTAATATGAACCATTCAATGGTTTTTCCATTCACTCGTGAGAAACTCTACATTTTAATTTAAACCAATAAGACAAAAAGCACTGGCAGGTTTTCTGCATCTGAGACTGATGGGGAATAATGAGAAAATTGTTTGATAAACTGCAGTACATTGGAATGATTTGACAGCCTTGGAAACGAGATGGTCTCAGGTCTGGAGCCTGATGAAGGTTCTGTTTTTTTTCCACACAATGAACTTGTCACTTTTGTAAAATGTGCACAACTACACAACAAATTTATCAACCTGTGTCAATGATAAAGCAAAGCCTTGTAAGTAGAGACAGAAGAAAAAGAAGACTAAGAAAGGCAGAATATTACTCAGTAATGGGTAAAATATTCGGTCCTATTTCTTGAATTCGGTGAAAATGATATCTGATGATCAAAAAAGGAAATCAGAGAAGTGCTGTGAATTACCATATCACTGGGCATTAAACATTTGAAGGCATATCAAACTTGAGAGGCTAGTGGAAATAAAATCTGAAATTGAACAAAGTGAAAAATACACATGCTTCAGGCTGCATTCAGACCCAGATGATTGTCATTCTATACAAATATACTAGGTGTGAATTATAGGAATTTATTTCTATAGTTAACAGTTATAGTTACTGTTATTAAACATATCTTTTTATTTTGGATAATCCAGCATAAATTCATCCAGCTGCACTCTGACAAACATCAGCTCTTAGGTGAGGGTAGAAGTAGCATTTGTTCATTACTCAGAACTCTCTGATCTTTTGGAAACTCTGCACTAAATTATACTGTAGACTTTCCTAGCAATTGCTACAATGATCTTAGTGGCAGCTCAGGACCAAGTGGCAGCAACAAGTGAAACCAAAATTCTGGCCCAAGGACTTAAACTGCAGAAACAGATGCTGAAAGAAAATTTGTGGGAAACAAACACATTTTTGTTTCCTTACATTTAGGCCTGGTCAACAAGAGCATAATGAGAGAGATCTGATAACAAAAGACTTGATATAAGTGCTATGCACTAATAATGCCATATATAAAGAATGACAAGATAACAGCAGAAATTTGTCTTTTGAAAATTTCTTCCTCCTCCCTGTATTTTGTTCTTGTCTCTACACAGAGTGACCATTCTGTCTTCTCAGTTGTTGCTGCAACCTCCCAGCAAGAGTATGGGGAATTCAAACTCTACATTCTTTAAATGGAACAAATCCATCTTATAAAATAATAATAATAAAAAATAAAATATAAAAAATTTTTGTCATTAGGATCTTCTCCATGATCTTCCCAGGGGCAGAGGTGAGGCTCAATGATCTGTAATATGATGTGGATGCAGCAAGGTGATATGTCAGTGACTACTAAAGCCTCTGCCATGCTGGTTGTTAGGTTGTTTATAAGTGGCCAAACCCCCACAACAGATCAACTTTAAGTAACAGCTACCTGGCATATTTCAGGGCCCTGAATAGATAGGATTGTTCTTACAGCAAGGTTCTTGATGAATACAAAACGTGCTTTTACAAATATTTTTCTCACTTAGAATTTTTCTGCTTCCACAAATTTTTCTGCAACCGGACTTATTTTCTAGGAAATATGTGAAAAGTAGACAAAAAAAGTGAGTGTAAACACATTAAATGTGAATTAGCTTAGAATTTATTGATTTAAAGAAATGCACAGCAATTTCGTACAGCACTTGCCTGGCAATGACTCTTAGAGCATTCAAATCAAATATAGAAGACTACATGCAGATGCCAGTTGTTAAGGTGTCTAACACCTGACTTTTCAGGATAACCACTGAAAAAATTAAATTGGAGATTATAAAGGACTACATTTTAAGTCTTATGAGACCTACTGCTACAATTAGGCACATGGACTTGGGACTTCAGGGGAATTTTGCATATGTCTATCTGAATGGGTTGAGATGAATTCCACCTGCCTCAAGCCCAAGACAGTTCCAGCCTAGGATGCCGTATCACTGCAATAGCTCTGCCAGCACTTACTTCGAGCACACTGTGATATTCATTTGTTAATCTAGTTTCCAGACTTAAATTTTTTTGCATGCCACCACAAAACACTCCATTGCCAATAGAAAATATACCTTTATAGACCTCAAATCCCTGAAAGGCAAACAGAAATCTAAAACCCCTCTTCTTACAGCCTAGGTAAATACTACACACTGAGCTGCCACAACTATGTTGTTAAAAGACTGACCCCTGCTTGTTTATTGGGAACAATTCACACTGGACTCCAGAGTGGTAAACCTAAACAGAAGTAAGAGACACTCTCTGGTGTTAAGACTATTATCTCTCATTTCTGTCAAACCAGCATGACAATAGAGCACTTCATGTTCTTAAAAAAAAAAAAAAAGTATAGTTACTAAATGAGCAACTGTTTAAACAATTCTTATCAAATATACGTATCCACCTAATGCACTCAATGCACTCATTCAGCAGCTTCTCCTGGTTCAGCCTGTTGTGTCTCTCCATTGGCTTCTGCAGAGTTAGGCTGAAATGTGATGTTTGAAAGGAAAACTGTGTTACCCTGCTAAACTCAAGGGTGGTAAAGCTCCAAAAGCAGTTAGCAAGGCTTGTTCATAGCCTCATTCATCTTCTTTACTGCTTTTTATCCAAAACCAGTAAGTTCACAGCAGTTTCTGACATGCTGCCGAGGCAGCAGCCTTAGAAACAGAGCACGCTCCAAACAAAAGCCCCCAAAAACACCCCCAAACCGGTATGATGCTGCCTAAAAGAGAAATAAGTCACTAGGCTCTCCAGAATGGGAAAACATGCTTCAAACTTCTTAGAAAGCTACAAGTCAGAAAGAGAAAGTGTACTGCTGGCCTACATGAGAAGTCATTTGCACCTGGCAGAGGCAGAAGAGTTTAAGAGTCACAAAAGCCTGATCTATGGGAGTGTTCTTTTGTCTTGCAAATGGTACTGAGGATTGGAGTTTTGTCAGCTTTGACATAAAGCTGTGAATCACAGGTTCCTGGTGTGTGCAGCTGTGACAGGGAGCTTGTCAGCAGCAGTATCTGCACCAGCATACACTGCTGTTTTCCTGGCTAGGTTGCTGAAGGTGATTAAAACTAGTTTTAACATTCCTCCTCTTTTCCCCTCTTCCACCATCTTCCCCTTGCTTCATTCTCTCTAGTATTAAACAACTATTTTAAGACAGAAAAGAAGAAATAAACTGCAGGGAAATCTTGTTTGCTCATTAGGCTTTGCACACTATTTTCTGACTAATTTCTCCCTCGACCATCTTACAGTCACTGTAAATCTTATAATAAAGAATGAGCATAAGTGAAACCTTTGATGATTTTTAGAATTTTTTAATATTTCTAAAAGAAACACAGTGGTACCCGGAAAAGCCCTGGATACAATCACTATGACTTTTCAGTGGCTATATCTCTGATTTTGCTTTAATTAACCGCACAGAGGGTCTGCACGGTATTTGGGATGGTAAGTTAAGAATTTTAATAGTTTGGGCATATGCAATTTACATTTACTGCCTCTGATGTACTGTGGTGTTCAGTGCATGGTTTCTCAGAAGGGACATTTATGATTCCATTGTGCCAGTTATTTCTTAAATTAATAAAATCTGTGGTTGGGATGCTCATACTAGCTTTTTAGAATCAGAAACAACACAAAAAGTTTTGAGCATGTGAAGTGAAAAGATAGATCAGCATCTACAGAGACGATCCATTTATGCACAGCTGAACTTGGAATGAATGTGGCACACAGGGGTTAATCTCCTACCCAAAGTGTCAGGGATCTTTTCACAGGAGTAAACTGCAGATTGCAAAACAATTACCTTAACTAGCTCCTGATGTGCTGTATCACACTACATTCAAATCTCCATCTGTGGTGTCTGCAAGTTCACAAAATGGATGTTTCAATGCAAAAATAAATATGATGTAGCTCTGTGACAGTGACACAGAGATTTTTTTCATATTATAGGCCCAGTCATTTAATCTGAAAGATACTTCAAGTTTGTGTAAATACCACATAATGCATAATTTGCAGCTCTAAGAGAGTACACAGGTGTAGTTTTCAATATTATCGAGCTGGACTCGAAATTATTTCTCAAAGTATTGTTCTTTTCCTATCTTGTCACACCGGGCTGCTATTCATTGTTACAGAGTACCCATATACTACTCCAGACATGACTGCATTTTCAAAGAATGAAATACTTTTAATACAGCAGTATTTATAGTACAAAGGCTTGGATAACCACATGGTACGTGTATATCATGCCACAAAACATTATTGACCCATGAAGCAGAGGCACAAGTTTTTGTGCAAGTCTCTGTCCTCAATGCTTCTTTTTTGGTGGAGTCATAGCGCCCCAAGTCCCTCCCCTCATTCTTGAATGCTTGACTAAACTGGGGAAGAGCAGTGGCAATGTTACCAAAAAGCTATCTAGCAGCAAATTCATCATGAGCCAATAGTAGCTACTAAAAATCTACCAGAGTCACTGAAGTGTAAAACAATTAAGTTGACTGCTACAAGGAGATTATAGAACTAGACAGCCTGATAAAGCCACCACTACCTTAGGCCAAAGCAGAAGACAGTTAAAGAAGTAGTAAAGAAAGATGTTACTTTAAAGGTAGGGAAAAAGCAGAGACCAGTAATGAGGGTTTCAACTGAGCAGGGAACATTATCTTGATAGAAAAAGAGTAAAACAGAGAGTAAAGGGAAAAAAGGGGTTTGATGAGAGGAAGAAGGGAAAAAAAAATAAGGGGAGGAGAAAAAGAATCTGTAGGAAAAAAAGACAATGTGGGAATCTTCTTGAATGGAACAATAATACAAAAGTTCCAGGGTGACCCCTTTCAAGTGTCTGGATGCTGTCTCTAAAAGCACAGACAGTTCATTTCATGGCCACATTTCTAGCAATATCGTCCTATTTACTCATTTTAATCTGATATGGTCCTCCTGAGAAGTCTGAGAGGTAACAACAGAGAAGTGAGTCTTTCTATAATTGAATAGACACTGAAACAAAATAACCTGAATGGACCCTGCATGTTTTCTGGGCTTTGGGGTTTTTATGTTTTTTCTGGGTTTTTTTTGTTGTTTTTTTTTTTTTTGTTTTTTACCTGTCTGAATTCTATTTCTTCCAAGTTTAAAATTTGCAAGAGCTAGAGGAAAGAATAACCTATGTTCACAGTATCAATACCTTTCATTGTGACAAAATATATTTCTGCAAATGTACATTTATTTGAAATACAATTTTTGAAGAATCCTGATAATACTTGGCTAAAATTATCTCTGGTATAATTCCACTGAATTAAAAGAGGCTGCAGAGGGAGGGGATGAATTTGCCTCCTGGTATTATTGGTGAAATATAAAAGAGTTTTATGTCAAGATGTTTTTTATGAACTTGAATCCAGTTTCTAATCATCCAGATTGCCCTGTACAATAAACTCTTGATTATGACTGCTGGCGTTAACAGTAATAAGACAAGATGATGTGCAGCACAATTTTCTTCATTCAGCTTTTCATTCTTCCATTGCTCCTTAAAAGTCTCCCCATCTTTCTGTCAGTTTTGCTTAAAAGTCATGTAAAATTAGATATTATCAATCAAGTCACACATTCTCAAGTGCAAAAACATTATTTTGTTGATTGCCATGTAGCTTTGTGGGATGAATTTGTGCAGTTCCACTCCTTGTTGGGGAAAGTTGGCTCTGTCTTGCTCATGCAACTTTCAGCTGAACTGAGAGCAAAGGAGAAAGCACCAACTTGCCTTTGGTTAAAAGCAGCCATGTGGAGAGTGATCGAAGACCCTTATCTACATTCTTTACACTCTGTATCCTCAACCATGTGCACTTCTCTCCACTAACACTAATTAAACCAAGGAGGAAAAAAATTAGATGTTTGCACTCTAAAGATAAATTTATTTCAAAAGAGAGTAGTTTACTGGAAAGATAATCAGCAAAAGGCTTTCATTTTGAAATCACAGCCTGGCTTTCTGGTTTGGGCTCAGGATCTGGAAACCTTTCAGCCCTTGTTCTGTTTGGTTTGTCAATATCAAGAGTTCATTGTAGACATGAGAGCTCAAGTCTGGAAATTACTGTAGAAATCCTAGGATATGCATCCAAGAACAGTGTAGCTAATGGGATGTATCAGTATCCTGCTGGGAACTACTGCTTCCAATAAGAAAAATATGTGGGATTTCAGGCACTGGGGAGTTTATCCTCTCTATTTCAAGCATCTCTCTGGTGTCTTTACTCAGTCAGCAAAATGACATTTTTCTCTGTCTGGGTGTGAAGTTCATCCAAATTTTTTATTTAGTCCTATACAAAAATCTTCAATTTCTGTAATACCAGAGGCATTTATGTGGCTGATATTTTAAATGGATATGTGGAAAACCTTCTTCTCTTCCAAATAATTAAAACATCATAATTTTCTTCAGTAACAAAATAGGCTAAAGATGGAGGCACTCTTTAGCAAGCCCAAATATAGTCAATAGGATAAATGGGGGAAAAATAATTAACAAAAAGAACAGGGATGAGAAGACCAACAAGATCTCTAGGAGTTTGTGGTAGCTAAAAGGATGCCTATACCTCTGTGAGAAGTTGGTATGAAGAGAGCTCTGCCTATAATGCAGGTCCTGTGAGAGAACATACCATCTCTGTCTTTAGAGGAAATCAGTTAGCTGACCAGTGCCTGTGGGTCTTTCAAGCTAACTTGCCTGATTTTTGGAAAAAGGGAAACAAGGGCCTGGAGTTTAAAATTCCAGCACAACTGCTTTTGAACATGACTTGGAAGGATGCACCAATCTACAGTCCACCCTCTCTTAACTCCCCCCACACTGCAGGTTGGTGTCACAAAATGCTAAGGACTGTTCAGAGGACCCTTAGGCTACCTCACACATCCCAGGAGCTAGAGCAGGTCATGGCTTATCTGGCCCTGTGACAAAGGCAGATTTCCACACTTTTGCAGAGTAAGAGTTGTGTCCAAGATGAGGGTCAAACAACAGTATGAGCTCCCCTTGGCCTCAGGCAGGTGGAATGGGATTAGGAGAAGCAGCCACTACTGCTGCATTTGTGTAACCTTAAAACAGCCCAGATCAAAGCTGGTTCCCAAACTAATTCTTCTACTTCTCTCTTAAGAAAGGCACATCACCTTGAATAAAGAGGATTTTCTGGGGGGTGTGGAAAAGGTGTTCATGTTATATACAGAATTATCAACCTTCTTCAAGCCATAAGCATTGGCTACATGATGAAATAGGCCAGTTTCTAGCAATTTCTATGTCATAACAGAGCATAGATAATTTTAAAGTAATCTAAATGTCTCTGCAAGTTTCCAACATTATATGTTCTCTTTTGCAGAGGAAGCAGAGATTTGATCCCCAGCTGCCCATGAACTGATGACTCCCCTCAAAAACCTCTTTCTATAGAGAATTTCAGACAGTTATTGCAACACTCCCTTTCAGTAAGTGACCTCATGTACATGGCATTTTTCCTTCAGAGCTAACTGTTCATGGTGGAGGCACAACTCTCTACCAAAAAAATTTGAATTAATTCTTCCCTTTGAGGGTGAAGAGGTCCTGGCTCAAGTTGCTGACAGAAGCTGTGGCTGTGCCATCCCCAGAATTGTTCAAGGGCAGGTTGAACAGGTCTCACAGAGCAACAGGTGAAAACAAGATCTTTAAGAACCCTCCCAACCCTAAACATTCTGTGATTCTATTGTACATATGCATTTTTTTGACATATATAATACACTATATATATACAAATGCATGTATAAACGTATATGTATGTATGTATTTTTTCATATATGCACAGTAATTTACTGGGCAGTGCAGGGAATTTGGTTAATCTCCTGAAGGATTTCATTGCTTAGGAAAGAGGTAAGATAAACCATTTAGCAAATGATATGGCATACTTCTAAAAGCATAAAGAAATATCCTTCAGAACCAGAAAGGGAGATTTGCAACCTGAATAATGCAAGAAGGAAAAGAACTTACTTCAAATCTAGACTAATCACATGCACACTATGATTTGTTACTTTACATTCATTCCCCTCATTCCCAAAATATTATTAATGCATAGAAATACCTCACTAACTGAATAATGGGTATATAGTGCACAGAACCTGAGAATCATAGAAGCATAGAACAGTGTGGGGCACTAACACAACAGCCTTCACACAAAGAGTGGTGGTTGTGTGAAATGTCTAAAGGTCTAAACACATATTAACAGCACTAAAATATACCACAACCCCTCTCCCACCCAAACACAGTCTGCTTCTCTTGTAGGAGCACTAGTGTTGCTGTTGGCTCAGATGGTACAGGAGGAAAACATAGATATAAGGTCCAGGAGTGACATGACTGTACGAGTACAGAGATGTCTGATGTTTAATGGAGAAAACTGGAGCTTAATGGAAAAAATTAATTACTGAGTTATGCTGAGCTGCCTTTGTCTCCTTTCTCATCCTCCAGGAGCAGGATATAAATCTTAAGGACATCAGCCCAAATGAAGACCCCTCCCACAATCTACCTCCCCTTCTGCAGTGAGGAGGGCTGGACCTTAAGGTCTGGTTAAGGAAAGCAGGTGTCACTTCAGCAACCTGGATGGTGTCACCTTGGTTTATGTGAATCAGGAGCATTTCAAATGTAAGCATTTCATTCTAATGACACTTTATGTCAATTTAAAACACTACTGGTAAAGTAGTTACAACATACTTTGCACTAGCAATTCCCAACCTTGTGTTTTATATTTTTGTTTGTGTGCACTTTCAAACACTGGAAGTAAATGTTTTTCATTTTCTGAAAGTTATTTCATTAATATCATCTTTACTTTCTGTTATCTGAATGTAGCTGCTTTGTTTGGTGGAAGATCCTGCACAGCTTCCCAGTGACATAGTGAGTACAAACTTTGACAGCTTTGAAAGTACAGGATTTTCTTTTAAAAGGTACATTTGACCCTCCTGAAAATGGAGCCATGTGAACATCATGTGTCATCTTCAGAGCTAGGTGCAGTAGACCTTTGCATGGGCATGTTTTTGTGGTACCATGCATGTGGCAATGCCCTTTCATGGGCCTTTGATACCATGGGAACTTTGCACAGGAGCAAAACACATCTGATAAAACATTACCTGATGCCAGGTCTTCTCCTCCTTGTCCTCACACCTTTGTGTGAGCCAAACCTCCTAGCCAAAAAGAAGAATTTCACTAGTTTTTAAAAATGTTACTCTCTTTTGACTGTTCTCAGGATTGGCCTTGGTGAAAGAGGCATTGACTCTTTCCCCTTGAAATCAGGAGGGAAAGCAAGAATTTGGCATAGCAAGGGTTAATATGTCATGAGAAAATAAACTTATTGTCGACCTTTTTAATGCTTCCAGGTGGACCACTATCTGACATGCCACTGAAGACACCCTTGTTTATTGACATTTATATTTTCTTTACAGGAATAGTCACACTCTCCAGTCACTGGCTTTCTTGTGGCTTTCATGCTGAGCCTGTGAGAACAGGATGTTCAAGAGCTGTCCCATATGGTGACGTGCTGTCTATTGTTCAGACAATTGGCTTGGAGTACTGGTTGGCTTTCACTTTTTGCTTTGAGCTGGTTATGGCTGAAACTTGCATCAGCTGCTGGGCTGGGTAGAGAAAATGTGTCTCAGTGACGGGCAGATCCTCAAAGGGGCTCCTTTTCATTACATGAATTTAACACATGTGCAGCAGTTAGATTTGTTTCTGTACTAGGGGCATCATGGTTCAAATTAGAGGAATATTTTAAGATCATAAGAATATAATTCCCATCTAAAGCAGTTGTATTTTTAGTTTCATTATATTACTTACTTATTTCAACACATTCGTGATTTGTCCAGGGTTTTGGTTAATGTGCCTATTTATACATGCTTTTCAAGATGATTGTTATGTGTAGATTTACCAGTTATCTTGATTAAGCTAGTTTTCATGTATGTAAGTCTACTAGGAGCATCCACATACACAGCCAAATGGTGAGACAAAAGTTGTCTTTATTAAATGGAATAGAACGGAAAAAGTGGGGGAGATCAGGCTGACTATATTTGCTCCAACCAATAATTGTTTACTTTCTCTTCCGGTAAGAGGTCTTCCACAACTTTTCCCTGCTTCTTTCTAGATACAAAGAGAAGTTGCAGTGTTGTAACACATATGAAGCTGTATAGTAAAACTATTCTCTGTTCTGGGCAAGGGCATAAATAAAGCACACAGAGTTTATTAAGTAACACAATGTTAAGAACTGATAGTTATGAATTACTTTCTGACCCCTGTGAGTGACCAAAAGATTGATGGTCTCTACAATTTTTTTCCTAGTCATTTTAGATTTCTTTATCTGTACTACCAGTGAATATTCACAGCCTCATCTAGTTTGTCTGCCACTGTCTGTAAACTAGTTTTAGCTTACAGTGTATTTGGTTTATACAGCATGAAAAAAACCCCATGAATCTATAAACCTGTTCCTTAAGTATACTACACTTGGCAGAATTTAAGGGTTATGAATGCTCTTTGCGTTACAGGGTCCAAAGTGTTTGGTACCCTGTAAGTTTTAAAAAAAACATCAAAAAATAATAAAACACACATACACATACTACTTAATAAATGCACTAAAATACCAGAAATTGTGTCTCACTCAATAAGACACACAGAGATGACCTCATTAGCTCAAAACAAACCCTAAAAACCCAAGCCCCCCAACATGTAGGCAGTATTTTCTTGCCCATTTTTTTTCCCATTACACTCACAGAATCAAATGCTGATGGATGGTTTCACCAGCACCTGCTGAAATGTGCACAGCAGAGCTGCTGTTTGCAAACTTGAACAGTATTTTGTCCCTTTTTTATGCAAGATCACATTGCCTAATTATGTAGGGGCTTTCTAGTCTAACGTGCTCTTCTCAGGAAGACTTTTGTGGGATGCATGGGGGTGGTGGCATCTTTGCACCACAGAGCTCCAGTGCAGAGTCCCTGGAGGCATGGCATGCAGGTTTGGGGAGACTTGTATGAGCAGGATTATTAAGTACACGCTCTATTTGAGCAGGCAGGCACGCTGGATCTCTTTTCTCTCAACTCATTATTAATGGAGTCTGTGTGTTGGGATGGGGGGACTGACTGAAATTACAAATGAGCTAATTTCCTTTTGCAACTCCACATCAAGAACAGAGAAGTTTGTAACACTTTTTTCTTCCCAGGCAGACTCCATGCCCCAAGGAGCATTTTTAAGGGTTGCCCCCCTCTCCATGCTCTCTTTGTGTCTCTCCTAACTCAAAATTTCAATGGCACTGCTGTGGAGGGAAATGCTTGCTAAAATAAAACGTGATGCCTGGAAGAGAAAGTATTATCCAAATCTAATTATTAGACACTCCAAGCATTTTGAGAGTCAGAGATCCTACTGAGATGGCAGAGTGCCTCATAAGTAATGCAGCAGGCAGGTCTTATTTCATTTCTGGGAGACTGTTCATCTGTGGCTACAAAGAATTTTTGATAAGTTTGCACATGAAGATAAACCATTATCATTTTGGTGTCGCTATCAATTCCCACTTAGCAAGTACCAATGATACACCTCACTGCACAGCATATGAAGTGTACCCAGCTTGTAACTACTGCAGTAAGAGGGTAAATATTGTGCTGATTAGTGCCATGTCACTAAGTGCATGGAAGACGACAATGATAGGAAACAGTTGTAACACAAAATTATACATAGATTTTTTTTTTCCAGTTTTTGAAGAGGAGAGAAGCAACATGGTGCAGTAAACTTAGAGATGCTACCCTGCTGACCTTAGTAGTAGTAGTCTCAGATAAGGTTTTTTAGGCTAGTGATACAAAATCAGTGCTGAACATTTTTAATGGGAACAACTGAAATATGACCCACACTCAGCAAAGCACCAAAGACCCTAATATGAATGACCCAATTTAATATTTTAAGGCCATTTTTTTTAGCCTTTAGTTAATTTAGATTCAAGCTTGCACCATTGATTGGTTGATGGGAGGAAAGCATGTAAATGTTCTCATGTATGGAAATGTGTAAAAGTTTGATTGTGTGTGCTGTAATAAATTGATATGGAAATATTTTGTTTTAATACTGGCAAAAGTTAATTGGGCAACTTGTGCCATCTGAACTCAACTATTACAACCAAGGTGACTTCCTTTTATTCTGATCCTATACTTTATCCAGATCCACCTTCCTCCTGTAATGTTCTTTCAGTATTGGTATTGTACTGTTAAGAGGGGACCTGCCAGTGGTATGTGTTCTTAATTCTGTTTTGTGTTTTTATGTTCTTTTACCCCAACTATTTTAGACTTTTTGAGAACAATCTCATGGTCTACTCCTACATCCTCCATTTCTGGAGGCCACAGCTGTAGTCTGACAGGACACTCTGATTCCTGGTACTGTTATACAAAGGAAAGACTTAATGGCTGATGTGGCCTCTGGAGGAAACGAGACAAACTCTAAATGGTATATTCAGTTCTCAGCTGAACAAATCACATGGGAGTATAGGAGTGGGGCTGGGAACTCCCTTCTCCATTCTCACAGCGATTGCTCCAAAGGATGCAGCTCAAGCACACTCCTTCAGAGGTGCTGGAAAATGTTCCCTGCATACAGAAGACAATGGGATAGCTAGAAAATAGAAGGATAGAAATTCACAGGAAACCAGGTCAAACTGGCTTCCAGAGCTGCTCCTGCTGCATTCAGTTATGGATTTTAAGACCTTTGGATCATCAAGATGAGAGCTTTTCTGATCAGAGCTTTTGGGTTACTGAAGGAATTTTGGAACAGTGATAGAGAAGTCTAACAATATACTTCTAGTTCACACTAATACTGATAAATTGAAATATTCAATACCATTTTCTAGCACAACTGTGAGTTAAAGTGCTCCCAGTAACATAAAAATTGCCAAAGTGCACCTTCACAAAACATAATAGTCATAATTTTTCAGTAAATTAATATGGAAAATGTAAAGGAGAGCAGATTGTTTTCTGTATCAACAGTTCACTGAGAAGATTGTTTTAATTACAAGGCTCTCACATCTTTTTATTTTAGGTGTCTTGTTGAGGTTGAAAAGCCATTAGTGTCTCAATGTCTTGCAAAGCTTCCTCTACAATTGTATAACAGCTACGTAGCAGTTATATGAAGCATACCATTTAAACAAAATTTAAGTCCACAATTACTCTGTTAATAAAATGTAAATTTAAAAATACATGCAACCATCATGAAGATGGAACATTTAATTCTCACTTAGCTTCCCACAGAATGAAGGGTTACTTTGGTAAAAGAGATAAGAAGACGGCAGTAATTGCTCTTATCTGCTGTTTTGTGGGTGAAAATAACTTCTAAGACTTTAAATTCTGAGGCCTAAATCAAGTGTTCATTTTATCTAGCTGTAACTTCCCTGGAACATTAGAAGGAACAATTAGCATATATCTACCTGAGTATCTTAAGTTATGGTTAATGCATGGGAATGGTATTCTTAATTTTACTGCTTTGAAAATATATCCCCTGGAGAATAAAAGAAAGACTTTCGCATTCTCAATAACAGTGAAAAAGGAAGAGCTTGATTTATTTACTTTCTCTTTTGTGATAAACTTGTTCTTTTTGGCACAAATTCTCAGCAGTAAGTATATAAAAAATAAAATTAAAACCAACCAAACAAATAAACAATATAAACATGATTATAATGATAAAAAGGATTTTTGGGTATTCTGGAACTCAGTGGAAATACTAGTCCAGTGTGCCTCAGCCAGAAGACGGTAGAGACACGGGGTTTCTTCCGACAAGGCTATTCTTTGATGACTGTGTTTTGCCATAAACCTTCCTGGGACCATCACTGTAATGGACAGGAAAAATATATGAGTCATCCTGGAGAAGCAACAATGCCAGCCAGCAACCAACACAAGGAAGGTTTTCTGATGCTGGAGCAGTTGGAGAAAGGGCTGCAGAAGGCAGGACTGGGTTTATAACCCAAGGAAGATAGGTGACATCATCCAGAAAATGAAGATCCAGTACTGCTAGGAGTAGTTAGGAACCAGTGAGCAATACGAAAATAAAGAGGTAGCTTTTGTCACTCCTGACCCCCACACTGACAACAGGGAACATTCCTCAGCAGGGAGACTGGTATCAAATTTCCAGACAAAGGGAGAAAGAACAGAAAAGGGAATTTGAAGAATTAAGCCTCAGGGAACAAGATCACTCTTGTAACCCAGAATTAGAGGAGCCTAAGGGGCTTTCACATCCCAAACCCATCTAACACCAAGGGTAGCTGGATGAATTCAAGAGCAGGAACTTTTTAGCAGCTGTCTGAAAATCTTAGCCATATGTATCTGTTACCTCCCTTTATAGCAGCTGCATAGAAACTGGTAACTTGAATATTTGTTATTGTCTTTGAACAATATACATGTTGGGAAGTCATTCCACTGTTTGGGGAAAGAATCTGATGCCTTTATTTCTTATTAGTACCAGTCTCTCCTGAAATAATGTCTTTTTTACAAGGTGCACAGTCCAGGTCAGAAAAACATTTAGCAATTTTGATGTAAGTAAGATGTAAGAATCTAACTTATGCCATGTTCTTAAAAAGAATTTATAAACCTAAGTCATAATTTATTTAATCCTGTATGGTGTGACTGGGAAATGGTGAAGGTGAGTGAGCTATTCATGCTGCTAAGGAGTCTTCATTATAACTCCAGTTGTTTGTTTAGTGTTGTCCTTACCTACAAAGATCAGATCAGATCAGCTATTCACATCTTCCAAGGAGTTCAGATCTCAAATTTTGAGGAAGAATCTTGCTTTCAGCATCCTACAGGCTGAAAATTTAAAAACAGGGGCATCTTCTATTATGTTTTCCTGTTGATCAGTAAGTTATTAACCTCTGTCTCCTAACAAACTGTGGTCAGAATATCAATCAAAACATTATTTTTTATGAAGATTGTTTAACTAGTCCCCACCATTTTTAACATTCACTATCCACTCAGAAAGAATTTGCATCTAAAAAGTAAATGCTTCTACGTTTTTGTGATGTCTTATATTTTTACCATTAAAGATTACATCAAAATATTTCTGTAAAAATAAATTTTTTAAAAGTGTTAAACCATATTATTTCCTGTTTCGCCTGTATTATGGAACCTCACCCACAGAAAAAATTAGCTATTTCTACTTATTATGCACCACCATAGCCTGTGTTCCAGATCAGGGTAAACTCAGTGGGAAGAAATGACTGAACACTGTATGTGGAAAAAATAGAAACAGTGAAAACAAAAAGTTTACTGCAGTAGCTGGTCTGCAGTAACTTACAAATTACTAACAACTTATGTAAGTTTTACATGCCTATTCCATCTGCTATTCATTAAAAAAACACGTTTCCATGGTAACTGCCACATGCCATGGTATTTATGCTGCTTCTGATGTACAAAGCATAGTTTGTGTAGGAGTGTGTGTATGTATATGATGTGGCAGCTGTCGTCTCTGCCATTTTGTTGCTGTTCCAGAAAAAAATAAAGCAAGTAGTGGCTATGAATACTCATTTGAGTAACGATACTCACACCCATTTGACTAAGGGCCCACACAGAGCTCCACATGGTTATCATCTGACCAACCCACACATGGGGTGTTCTCACAAGGGGGCAGAGCTGGGTGGGCTACCTTTAAATATAACACTGCTATCTGTCACCGAATTAACAGTCTGGGAGGCAAAAAGATAACCATATTTTTAGTGGCACACAGAAAACAAAGGCTTTCAGAATGACCCTTTTCATCATCCTTTTAAAAATATAAATGGGAAACAGCCCAAATGGCTCTGCCCTTTAGAGAAATACAAATTTACCATGTAATAGGAAAGGAGGAAATTCAAAGTACTTCCCAATATTCCTCTTTCCGCTCATGATTTTAAATAGAGTACTTGCTGAAGATGGACAAGCTAGTAAGAGTAAAATAGACACAATATTTTGTCCAGTTCTTAATTGGTACTGAACCTCTCATATATTAATAGTATAATGACATTTTCATTATATTTGCTGTGCATTCAACTTTGATATTTCAGACAAAAAATATCCTTCAAATGGCTATTAGCATACCTTTTTGTCTTTATTTATATAAATCAGTGTCTATTAAGAACTTCAAAGACACGGTTCTATGAGATGTCTTGTTTGATACCTGCCTGAAGAAACACTTAGTTTCACATTTGTATTCTATACTTTCATACAGATATGCAGCTTTCCAGCTTAAGCCAACTCCCTTCATTTTTACTGAGCTTGCTTGTCACTAAGAATCAGCAAATAGATATTTCAAGCTCATGAATGTTATCTGAGCTCAATGGTGACTGGTTCCAAAGGCAAAAATCCACCCAGAAAATCACTGAACTCTTGATTCTTCGTTATTGTGTAGATTAATTAAAAAATAAAAAATAAAAAAAATTGAGAGAATCTGAGGAAATTGTTTGCATACCCTCACATACAATAATTGAAATAATTCACTACTTAAAGGAAAACTTCTGCTTAGTGTAATATGTGTACCTACACAGTCAGACAACTGAACAACCACCTTTACCCAGTGCCATGAAATAACCTGTTTTCATTAAAACACAGCTACAGACTGATTAAAAACATCAGATGGAAGGAAGGGGCGGTATCAGTGACACTGGCGATTAGAGATTAGAGAAGCAGCCTGTCTGTATTTATTAGCCTTCTTGCACACTTCTTGACAATGACAAATCAACAAACCATATCAGAGTCATGTATTACAGGAAATGAACTGAAGCATCTTGAGCAGAGCCATTGCCTGCACACCTTCAGCTGACTTTCAGGTGTCCCAGATTCTTCAATTTCAGAAGAAGTCTGTAGATTGGAAATCATGATATACAGCTGTGCAAAGATTACAAGGATGCAAATAGGTGATTTTTTTCAGTAGAATGTGTTTGCTCCTTACTGAAAATATCTCAGATGTGTATACTGAGCAGAATAAAAAACAAGAATTACTTATTCATGTCAAGGAGATATCAGGCCTCAGTCTGCATAGCTTTGCACATAGTGGAATCATTTATAGCCTTAATCGTAAGTGTCTATTAAATTCTTTTCCTCATCAGAATTTTCTTTCATATTTTCATACAGAATATCAGACATTTTGCAGAGGTGTTTGACCAAAAAGTGGCCTGACAGTACTTTATCATAAAACATCAGACCCTGAAGTCTTTTTCTCTCACAGTTATGTATCTTGTATCTATTTGTTCTTAAGAACAGAGGAATAGAGGAGCAAAATCTGGGAATTTCCAAAAGCCATTGGAAGGAACTAAAGGAGTTAATTAACAAACCCTCTCTTCCTACATTAGTGATACTTGGTGTGTATAACAGCAGCCTGTGCTCCTCTCATTTTACAATGCATTTGACCCCACAAGGCTGTTCTAGCAGGCAGGGAATTAGTGGAAAGTCAACATGTCATACCCTGACCCTCAGGCAACAGTCAGAGCAGGTTATCACAGGAGTCATTATAGCTTTAAAAATGGAATCCTCAATTGGCCAGTTAAGCCTGTTTCAAGCTGTCAGAATGATGCAAAGCAGCAGCATCAGGTCAGGGATGGCATTTTCAGGTTTTACAGTAAAAGAATGAACAGCAATCCTTTGATAAAGAATTTTAAGGTTTACCAGGCATGGACCCAGTTCTGTGTACTTTGGAGTTTTTGGTAGAGAGCTATTAGCAATCATAAATAAGTCCATCACATAAACAATAACCCAAAGAAACCCCACCAATCCAAGCAATAAACAACCAAAAAAAAAAAAAAATTGAGACTTGGGCCTTTTGCTTTTCCAGCTAGTACCAGCCTTTCATGTGGATGCTATGCAAGCTTCTCCCAGACCAAAGCACGCCTCTTTGTCCAATGTACATTTGCTTTCCACATCCTGTTCAGTGCAAGGTAGTTTAGGAACCCAGGGCAGAAAGCTTTCATTCCAAAGAAAATAATTATTTTATTTGTAAAACTATATTAAACTTACAGCACCATGTATGTCTAAATAACAGGAAAGGAGCTGGTAGAAACTACTGTTTAATTCCAGGAGGTTGATGACATTAACTGCTGTTGTTTAGGCCAGATTGCTTCACATAGCTAAATGGTTATCTTTACCATAGCATTCCTTCTCTGTAAATTCAGCTGTAATTACCATACCTTTCAGGATGATACCTCAGGTAGTCGTGACTGTTGTGCTACAAGAAGCAAGGGGAACATCTTCAGCTTTAAAAGCTATCACAGGTTTTCGCAGGTGTGTTTGAGACTAGCACAGCACAAATGAAGTTATCTAATATGAGAGCTAGACAATATGCACTACATGCACAGAGGGGCAATTAGCACAAACAGGGGAATAATACATCGTGCTGGAAAAATAAACAGAGCTTTTCCACATAGAATCTGAAATCCCAATTACATACCAGAACACAGATGTTAATCCTGTAAAATAAATGCAATTGGCACCTTTGGGTTATGATTAAATCCCGCAGGCACTGAACAAAATATATACCTTTTCCCTTTACAACACATTTTCCTTTTTGCTCAGAAGCAAAAATTCTTTTGCACCCAATTTCCATCCATAGGTATTTACATAAAGAAAATTAGTTTTAGCATCATTTGCTCTGAAATTTATAACTTACAAGAATTTCATCCTTCTCTCTCAAAAGAGCAAAAGTAAGATCAATGATTCTGACAATATAATCATGCAAGTCAGGATTTCCCAGGTGTATAATTAGTCTTCCTTCTGTTATTCTCATGTGTAGACATCATTCCATTGTCCCTGGCTAATTCTAGACCATCATAGGCAGGACATAAACATCTTCACTATGGTACACTGCATGTATACCAAAATGTAGGTTCAGTGCAATCAATGGTCTTGGTCCACTCTCATTGTTGAGAAGGATCATTAGCTAGGACCAGGGATCCATATTCTCCTTATCCTGACAGAATCACCTTAGAATTACAGAATAGTTTGTTTTGGGAGCAGCCTTCTCAAGGTCAGCTAGTCTAACTGCCTGGTGAGGGCAGAGACATCTTCCACCTGACCAAGTCACTCAGAGCTGCATCCAACTGGCCTTGAACACTTCCAGGGATAAGGCATCCACATCTTGTCTGGGAAACCTGTGCCAGAGCCTCACCACCCTCATTGCAAAAGATTTCTTCCTTATATCTAGTCTGAACTGACAGCGCTTTCGTTGCAAACCTTTTCACATTATTCTATTGCAATAGGCCCTATTAAAATGTTTGTCTTTCACACAGGCCCCCTTTAGACCACATGGACCCCATCCAGGTCCCTCTGAATGGCATTCTGTTCTTCAGGCGTGTCAACCACACCATTCAGCTTGGTGTCATCTGCAAATGACGGTGAGGGAACATGTGATGCCTTTGTCCATGTCATTGACAATGTCATTAAATCAGACAGCTCAGGTTAGGCCTAGACAGCAGGCATTGGTCTGAAAACAAGCAAAAGACAGAGGTCATGAGAGGATCTAGTAGTTGCATATTTGGTCTCCTGGTTCCAAAGGAACCTGGTTCCCCTGGTTTGTGGAGAGGCCACTTTGAGATGAGGAAGGAACCTACAAAGTAAGCCCAAAACCTATGGTTGTAAGAACCCATAGAGTTTTTGCCTGAAGCCTATATTAAAGTGTCTCAGTCTGAATTGGACTAGACTGTTTTTCTCAACTGCTGTCCTGCTATATGTGCCTATGCTGTCAATCAGCAGCCAGTTGTAATATCCATACAAGATGGAAACTATGACTAAGCACTGGAAAATTAAGGCTTACAACAAACTTTATACTTACAATTAATTAATGTTTCATGAGGATGCGAGGTTCTGAGTCATGCATCTGGGTCCCACAAAACTAAAACAATGCAAATATGTGACCATCTGACAAAAGCTTGCAGTCTTGCATTTCTTATTGCCTACTTTATAGAAAAAGAGAATCTTAACATAATTTAAAAGGAAAAGGTCTCAACATCAGTGAGTTCGACCACTAGTCTAACACTGCCAAACCCACCACTGTACCCTGTCCCCAACTGCCACATCCACTTGATTTTCAAACACCTCCAGGAATGGTGACTCCACCACTGGCCTGGACAGCCTGTTTCAGTGCTTGACAAGAGGTTTGGCAAGGACTTTTTTACTAATATCCCATTTAAACTGCTCCTAACACAGTTTGAGATCATTTCCACTAGCCAAAGGATCAGAGAATCACAGAATGGCTTGGCTAGGAAGGGACCTTGAAGCTCATGTGGATCAACTCTACTGCAGGCAGGGATATCTTCCACTAGAATGGGACCTATCCACACTGGCCTTGAACAATTCCAGGGTTCAGGCAATCCCATGGGATATCCTATTTTTTTTTTTTATTTGGGAGAACAGATTGACCGCCACCTGCCTATAACCTTCTGTCAGGTAGTTGTTGACAGTAATAAGATCAAAGAATAGTTATCTAGTTTTTTCTCCAGTTCTGTTTCTCTTCTCTGGACTTGCTCCAGCACCTCAGTGGCTTTCTTGTTATGAGGGGTCCAAATCTGAGCACGGAATTCGAGCTGTGACCTCACCATTGCCAAGTGTACACACTGAGGGACAATCACTGCCCTGATCCTGCTGGTCCCACAATTGCTGATCCAAGCCAGGATGCTGTTTGCCTTCTTGGTCACCTGGGCCCACCCTGGCTTATGTTCAGCCATCTATCAAGCAGGATCCCTAGGTCCTTTCCTTCCTGGCCTCTTTCCAGCCACTCCACCCCAGCCTGTAACACTGCAGGGCGTTGTTGTGACCCAAGTGCATGACCCAGTGCAGAGCCTTGTGGAATCTTATACCACTGGCCTTGGACAATTAATCCAGACTGCCCAGATCCCTATGCAGAGGTTTCTTGCTCCCCAGCAGACCAACACGCCCACACACCTTACTGCTGTCTGCAAGCTGACTGACAATGCACTTGATCCCCATTGTCCAGATCATTGATAAAGACATAAAACAGAATTGGATGTATGGTCAATAAAGGGCTCAGAAGAAACTGAGGATTTACAAAATTAGGTCTCTCAAAATATAAAATATTCAGCAATTTGCATTTGTGGTATCTGACCTCCCATTCTTTTTGATTAGTTCACATTCTCCCCAGTCTTCCTTGTCATTGTCTTGCTGGAGTCTTCAGGCTATTTGATGTTTAATTTTAGCCTTGCATTTCATTGAGGCTACTCAGGTTCAGGAACAAATCAACTAATTATCATCAAGGAAGCATGTTACACTGTAAACCAGCAAGCACTGGTTTCCAGAATCTAAACCTTCATGAGAATGATGTGCCTCTCTACCAATGATGATGCACATATGCTGTGAAGGTCAGGATTCTGCTGCACAGAACAAATTCAAAGTAGAGTGCAAAAAGGTACGCCTGGCCCTTGACCCATGAAATGAGCACATCAAGACAAATTATGAAAGGTGTTTCTTTTCAGTGTGAAGCATTACTGAAAGGTAGAATTGCAGTAGCCCTCAGACCTTTGCTCCCACCTGTGCAGTGATCTGGATTTTATAATCAAGGGAGCCTTATAGACATTGTAGGGATAGTGGTTTTTTTTAAGATGTCCTGGAGCTTTTCCCTTATAGTGACATCCTTGCTTGCATAAGTAGCAAGAAAGGAATGAAGAAGCATGATGAGAACCTGTTTTCTTGTTAGCTCTTTCTTTGCTTTTCTTTTGCAAAATATATTCTGAAGAATGACAGGAGCATCATAATAAAAGATCATTACTGAGATATTATCTTTTTTTCACAGTTTCTGGAGTGGAATCAACACCATTGGCAGGCTGCACTAGCCTAAAACTGTGCAATTGTTTGACAGGTAAATGTTTTATTGAGAAGCTTTATTTTATTTCTGAATCATTTACATAAAGGGAGGGAGGGAGGGAGGGAGAAGGAGATGGGAAGAAAGAGGCATTTATGCCCTACACAAAAAATCACAACAGCATGGTGATTTTGTGGGGGAATGCCACAATCTTCATACACCATTCATTTGAACTTATGAGTTAACAAAATGTCAATAAAAATTGGGGGGAATCTATTTTATTATTAGTAGAATAACAGGTATATTCCTTGTTAGAATAGGTCACACAGAAAGAAACCGAAGAGTAATAAAAGGCAGGAAAAGGAATGGCAGCCATAAGGGGGAACAACAACAGAAACAATTCCACCACATAAATGTAGGAAACAACAAAAGAAAATGTATAATATGGAATAGCAAATGAGACAGGATAATGATTTACTGAAAATTCTGCCTTTTACACTTTGGTGTAACAATGTGATATTTGGCAAAAAGAGTGTATGCCCTTTTGCAATGAACCCCTTACTTCCACATCCCAAAATCTGCCTTCAGCAAAAGAACTTTCATTCACACATACACGATAAAGGTATGGCTTCAGTTCAGCCACATATTGGTGGTAAAACAGATAGATTTAGGAAAAGTGGAAAAGGGACCCATAAGGAGGAGAGAACAGTCCCTTCCTGAATCTGAATAACAGCCAGTCTCAAGTGCCCTGTATTTTTATGCACCTGTAAAGCCTAACAGTTGCAACTAGTTATTCCCAATTCCTTGTCCCTTGACTGTACACTATTTCACAATAGTTTATGTGACATTAGATAATTACATAACTAAAGCTTATACCATAAAGGTAATGCTCAAAATGAGACCAGAGATTCCGGGTTTTGGCATTTTCTTGCCTTTTATGTGCTTGACAGCAGAAGTTTGACATTATTCCAAACACACGAAATTTCAGACATTTTCAAATAGCATGCAGCAATGTTTTTTTTTTTAAGTCCTTTCCTGTCTTGGGAATATAAATTCCCAAATCCTTTCCTTGAATATAATGCTAATATAAATTTAATACTTAATAAAATACAGTTACTTTATTTTTTTTCTAAAGCAAGAAGCATCTCCATTCAGCAAACACTTCAGTCCTTAAGGGAAGCATGGTAATTTAAAAAGGGCAGGGAAATAGAAGTAAAGAATTATGGAATTAGTGGAAGTGGAACAGGAAGAAATAAGAACCTGTATAGGAAGAATGATGTGAAAATGATAAACTATTGCACAGTTATTTGGCATATTATCTTACATTTTTATTTCTCTCCCCCTCTTAAATTTTGGTCATGTCAATATCTTGGACTAGACACTTGGAGACTTATATTTAATCTGTCTTTGTTGCTCCATGCAAGTCAAATAAATGATCAACTGTACTAAAAGATGAAAGGGAAAAAAGAGAGTCTATCCCACATATTCATCTATCCTACAGGGACTAATTCTTCAAATAAACTGGGTTTTTTTCACAGATACTCTCAAAACTCAGATTCTGTGCAAAGTGAAAATGAAAATAACATGATTAGGAAAAAAAAAAAATCAAAGTTGTATTATAAGAATTGTCACATTTTGAACCATGTTCAGAAAAAGGATGTCTGTTTTGTTAAGTTGTTTAGTTTTTAAAAAATGACATTTCTTTTGCTATAATTTTAAAGTCCATACATAATTAATTCTGGGAGCAATTACTAAATGCCATGAATTTAGAGACATATTTCTATGTATTTATGTGCACAAGATGCTGCACGGTTTCAAATCTTATTTCACTCGATTCTGTATTTTCATGGCTGCTATTCTACCATAAATATCAGTGCCCCATATCAATACTAAGATATTAATTTTGCCAAAGAAAAATGCCAGTGAATTACAAAAGCTGACATTCCACCAGTAAGAAATGTTTTGAGGACAGATCATCACAAGGCAAAAAAATATAGCTAAGAAATTCCCTTCTCCCTCCTCTTGTAAAAAGTGATTTGATGTGTGAATGACTTGAAGGAGCAGTGCCTCCAGTGTGGGGCTCCCTGAGGTTTCGTTCTGAGAGCCTTGGTTTAGGTCAAGGCTTGCAGCTGCTGTTTGAGGGATTTTCCCAGATCTGGGTGTATCAGGTGTTGGTTGATGCTTTGAACACAGAGGCCTGTCATCACACTGACAGGGTGTGACATAAGGGGAAGTTACAAGAAGCAGCAAGGCAGAAATGAGAAGGAAAACTCATGCAGATATCAACGAACATTTCAAGCAGAAGTTGCTAAAAAGGTTTAGAGCTCCCTGAATAAGAGAAAAGCTTTTTGGTCCCAATCTTGTGATATATTACTGTGCCAACTACTATATAAAGCTCAAACTAGAAGAAAAAAAAAAAAAAAAGATAAAATAAAAAGCAATAGAAAGGATTTTAGAACTAAGCTGTCATCCTGTGCTACACCATTAACTCAGGGGTGGCTCTGCCGAGGGGGTTCTTAGTACTGCATGAGTATTCCAGTCTGAAAAATGAGAAAATTTAATCCTTGTAGAATACATTAATCTTCACCCCATTCTATGTGACACTGTCAGCAGTTAATTTAACAGCAGAGCTTCACAAATGAAAGATCAATGCAGGGAAAATTCCTCTGAAATCTTGGTTTATGCAATGAACCTTGTCTAGCATCTACAGCCAAGGCAGAAAGGTGTGGGCCATTGAGTAAACCAGGCAACCACTAGAGAAAGTAGGTGAAATTACACATGTTCATGACCAAGTCTCAAAATCATTTTCAGACTTCTTGTTCCCAGAAACACATAGATTTCCATAGAAGGACAATCTGCCCAAACAATGGATATTTTTACTTCCTGTAAGGCCACCTCCTTTGTGTACTTCCTCCACACCTTTACAGACCCAGTGATGCACTAAGAGCTGAGTCTGAAAAAAGTAGTTAAAAACCAGCAGCCACACAACAATACAAACACAAAAACTGAACATAAACCTGAATAACTTCCCAAGTTTAGGTTCCTACAGCTGAACTGGTGCAATGACATCTACAATTTATTAATGCAGGTTTTAGAGATTAAGTCCTTCACCCTGGGTGTATCAGGCACAGTAGATGCAGCAGACATGAACAAGAAAGACACCAATGGCAGAACATTTGCACTCATCTTTATTTTTGTTGGTGGCACGCTAAAGAGGATGAAAAAACAACTGTGCAAAAAAATTCACCATACTTACTTCATGCACTTAAAGTCGTTGAATGATGAAAGACATCTTCCCACTTTCTGAACATTCCATTATCTTTTCTATATTATAATGAACAGCTTAAAATGAAGTTTTGTCACCAAAATCAGCTCCTGGTGACATTCTAGTTGGTTTCTAAAAAAAGGATAAGAGATTTATTTATGGCGTCCTGTCCTTTAAAGCAGTTGCTTCACCCACTGGATCTTTCCAAGTCACTCAGAAGGGATTAATGTGGAGCAGCATGAGTATATTGAAAGTTCCCCATGCCACTGCTCTGCTGCAAGTGCACCTCAGCAAGTCTGCAGACTTTTTTAATGTTTTTTCCTTCTCTGGAAAAATAGAGGATGTCATACAACTTGTCTTGAAAACAACAGCTTATATTCAACTGCAAAGCAACAAAGTATAAAGCATGTCAGGTTGGATTTAGTGAAGATGCAATTAGCAGAAGGCTGCAAAGATGTGGGGATGGATGACTGGAAACCACTTTTCTGCTCCTGTGATATCTAGCAAAAATGCCACAGAGAGAATTTGCACATGATGGCTTCAGATGTTTGCAGTGATTGACTTTCAAAAGCTGATGTTTTCTCCAGAGGTTTGAACAGCCTCTGTTTTTGGGTACAAATTTGCAGGATTCTGCCTGATGAGTACTATGAATTATGCACAGAGCAAAAAGTCCATATCCATTATAATTTCACCTCTTATTAAGACAGAGACTACTGCAAAATTAGTTTTAACAAATGAATAAGAGTGATGAGCATTTATATTTGTCTTTCAGCAACCCTTGTCTCACCATAATTAGCAAGTATTTTTATTCTTCCAAATTTTTTATTCCCTTTTTTTTAAAGATTAAAAAAAGAAAAAGTTTAGGTCTGATTAACACACAGTGTTTTCCTTGCACTCAAGCTTTCATCTGTTGAGAACAGAAAGACATAGTTTTCAGATATTGCTGATGATGCAACATATAGAAGTAAGTAGAATAAAACCTAGAATAAACAGAACAGAGGCATTGTCATGTCATTTGTATTAAATAAAGTAGGAAGGATAACTGTGAGAAATTAGGATGATGTTATGACTTGTTATGAGAACACAGCACTTTGAAAGATTTCAAAAACTGGGGTGTTTTATTTCAAAATTGTTTCTTATGATACAATCCATTTAGTGTCTAGCAATAGCTATCAAGTGGTAATTATGTGGTGTCCCACACGAGATGCATCAATTTGTCAGCTGAATTTAAATCAAATGTTACTCATGATACAGAACCATCATGGATGGTGACAAATGACCACTACTTCTCTGCAGAAGGGTATCAAAAATATAAGCCAGGTTTAGACCTGAGCAGAAAATGAAGAAATGCTGCTGCATTCTTTTGATTCAGTCACAGAGCAGAACTATTATTTTACATTTGAGGGTGATCAATTTGTACTGAATACTCATAAAAAATATATGTATACTAATTATAAGCTGTTTGCTACCTCTTTTCGCTATAAGTAAGCAGTTGATAATGGTGCCAAGAGGGAAATTAGAACTTCTCAACAAAATCAAATGTCATTACTGGAAAAGGTGTTCTTCCATACATGCTTTATACTTTTAATAAGAAAATATGAATGCTGCATCCATAACTAGATTTGATAGCTGTATGGCATTAACAAAACTATACTCTGTAACTTTCTTATGGGAAAACGAAAATAAACTGTGAGGAAAAAAAAAAAAAGAAAAGGACATGTGAAGCCTGAGAATATAATTTAATAAAGTCCAGACATGAATCATGGTGTTTAAAATTATTAGTATCCCTGATCCAAGTTAAACAAAAAGCAGAGCTTATTCAGGTGTTGTACAAGTAAAAACCTTCTAGCTCTATGTAGGACAGTCAAATACGGAGTAAAGTCTTAGCTTATATCAGCAAGATGAAAGTATGGCACTATTAGACAAAGATCTACATGGTACATCAAAAGACTGTAAGGGACACTTAACTACTCCTTTTTAATCATTTATTATATATTGCCAGGAAACAACTGCATTTTTTACTGACTGAAGGACAAAAAAAGATCACACAGCATTCCCTCTGATTCTTATAGAGAACTTTAAAAAAAATCTACTGAATCAACTCAATCAGCCTTGGATGATACAATGTCAATATCAAAATGCTGTATTTGCAACAGCAACCTGTCAGAGAGAGAGTCCATCAAGATGATGAAGAGAACAGTCCTTAGACAGAATATAAAAACATATTGCCCTCATCGAAATAAGTGCACCAGCTGTGAATATGGCATGAACAACTGGACAAACATACCTAGGGATGTGCAGCTCCCAGTCCTGCCTGGCTGCTGGCCAAGGTTTGGAAAAGTGTTTGTCAGCCACAGCACATTGCTTTTGCAAGCTGAAGCTCTGCACATGAAGGGAAGTGAAGATGGCTAATGACCCTAGCAGCCTTCCCCAGCTCACAATTCAAACACGGTCTTGGAGGCTTCCCATCATCTTTGTAGTGAGAAAAGAGTTGTGGTACAGCTACAGGCCACGTTTTTCCTCTATCAAAACAAGGGGAGGGAGACAAGTAAGAGAAAGTACTTCTTCTTACTGATCCCCTAGAATTTTCTTCCACATGTGCCACATGAATTCTAATGTTTGCTGCAAGACATGAAAAAACAGAGAAAGTTCAATCTTAATATTTAAATCCAAAGCCAAATTATATAAAATGCATTATGAAGTAGCCTGTAGAAGATCTCTGAGATGCTCAGCTTCCAAAGTCCATCATCTAACTATAGAAAATTTGGTGAAAAGCAAGTCAAGATTAATCAGTCTCATTTAACAGAATTATAAATATTTCCTACAATCATATCAGGATAGCAGTTGGCCATATTGCAAAAAAGAGTCTTGTAAATGGAAAAGTTATAAATAAATAGATAAGCCTTTTGGTTGGCTTGGTTCTTACTTAGAAAAAGAGTATGATTTTTTCATCAGGGTAAAGAAAGTTCAATAATGATTTTAGGCACTGAAGTGAAAGAGTAAATTAAAAATAGAAGCAGACAAAGGAAAACAACCACAACAAAACAACAACAACACAAAACACCCCTGATTATCTATTTGACCATAATAATCGATTTAATAAATGCAGACGTTGATATTTTAACTGATTCTTGTCAGTGCTTACACTCTTTAGGACCTGACAGAGAATTCTGTGAGGAAAGGAAGCACAGTCATCTTTGTGTTGTGGATGGAAAACTGGTGCATAGGCCATCTTTAATGGGCCCAGGCAAAGTCCCAGCTTCCTGACTGTAACAATACAAACTCAAAAACTTTCTGTTGTCCCCCCTGTTGTCCTGGAAACAGGGGGACAGAACCTGAGGGAGAGCTGCAACAGAATTGAGTTTGGGGTATTTTTTACTAGGGTCCTTTGCATATCATGATGCCACTTTTCAAATAAAATTTGTTTTGCAGAAAAAGGCATAGCCAGAGAGACCTGACAGCAACAGCACAGTCCCACAAAAAGGTGGGCATATATGCCTATAAAATGTTTTTATACCTCTGCATGACATCGTAAATTTATTCTGTCTTCAGACCCCAATTTGTTACTTTTTTTCCCCCAACAGTGTTTAATCTCTACGTCTATCAGGAACAAAGAATGAAAGAAATGGCAACAGCTGCTTATTTTCCACAGGAATGCTAACCTTCCCCTTGGTTTACAAGCCTTAAATTACTTTTCCATTTTGTGTTTTTGCTTTCACAGGAAAACTGCTTGTGTCTTTTTTTCAAAGTTCTTTGAAAACTGATTTTTTATGTTTTAATTAGAAATTCATCAAGAATATTTTTCTCTGAAGTTGAAAAGTGAGTTTCAGGCAGTGATTAGATCCATTTCCCTAAAAATCTCCACAGTTTTTACAATCAATCAAAAAAACCCAAGCACTGACAATCTAAAATATGAAGAAGTATGGTTCCTTTAGCTGCCAGCAATTGTACCAAAATGACAACACAAAGGAGAAAAAAAAATTGCATTTTCAAAAATTCTCAGATGAAATAGAGTTATATTCTCAGAACCACAAACCTCCGCATATTTACAAGAAAACAATGAGTTCATATCTTCTACAGTAAATTTCTGTGGAAGTCACAGGAGGGGCAAGACCTCATTTCTCAATTTTTTTCTCAAGTCAATTTTCCAAGCTCAAAGTGCAGATCTTCCTTGAGGTTAAGACAGATCTACTTCCAAATGGGAAGGTTCCAAACCAGAAATCTAGGAAGTTGCAGAGGAGCTGCAACTCTGGGAGCCAGCATTAACCAGTCCTTGCACCAGGCTGAACCACAGGGTCAGAAGGTGTCAAATATCAGCATTAGAAATTATTCATATTAAGAAAGCCAGTTTAGAAATAAGGAAAAAATATCCTTATTTTAATGGAAAAAAATGTGAATATATAACATTCATAACAGCTCTTTAATTTTATTTTTTTAACTGTAATTCTGCATAAAAGGGAACTGGATTAAATACTAACAAAGGAAAAAAAATTACACGTGTATTATTCTTACTCTCACAATTTTGTTTCTTAATATTTTATTTCAAGAAAATTTTTTAATTTGGCTGTAAAATGTCATGTCAACTTAAAATATATACATGTAGTATGAACAGGATAAAATCCCATCATTTTACTTTCCCAGATGATAGTTCTTGTCATCAGAACTGCATCATTTGATTGTGATGGATTCAAGCTAAAAAAGGGCACATCAGGGCCATGAAAACAAGATCTCTTGAAACACATGAGCTTTTTCAACTTAGACATCTTTTGTCTGTTCAGGCCAGTTATCCAAAGATAAAGTGAAAAGGAGGAGAAAGCCCAAGAGACGAGGAAGGTAAAAATCTTGAAACAACTCTTAGGTTTTTTGGTTATTTGTTTGTGTGTGTGTACGTATCTGTATTTAATATATAGATAGAGATTATACAGATATAGATAAAGATATAGATTAGATAGATTATATAGATACAGATATAGATATAGATATAGATATAGATATAGATATAGATATAGATATAGATATAGATATAGATATAGATGATATAGATATAGATATAGATATAGATATAGATATAGATATAGATATAGATATAGATATAGATAGATAGATAGATAGATAGATAGATAGATAGATAGATAGATACAGATGATATAGATGTAGATTAGACATAGATCTCTATCAGAGGATCTGGAAACTACCTTTATCACATCTTCCATTCAAATTCTCAGAACTCTGCATCTCAAGAAGCAAATTAAAAATGCACTCTGGCTACAGCTAGTAAGCCTTTGCCCTTGCAGAAGGGTCACTTTTGTGGATAGCAGCCTTAAATGTTGCAGGTACAGAGAGAGAGCAATAGTTTGTAATTCTGCCCTGCTCTGGAATCACTTAAAATAAATGCCAGGAGCCTTGAAAAGGCTCTGCTGGCAATAGAATATCTGCATATGAAACTGAAAAACGATTTTGAAAACTCTGAGAGGAACTGTGGCCCAATTGGATCAATAATTTGGAGCACAGGACTGAACCATTGTGACCACACAACAGAAATAATTGCAATCGCTGCTAAAATAAGTAACATATCTCAACACAGCTGAGATCAGGCTAATGATTCACTTTGTTTTAAATGTGAATTATTGAAAGCAGGAATCAGAAAGTTCAAGGATGAAATTAGCCTCAAAACAAATTAATCTATTTTAAAGTTTTGGGAGAAAAAAATCCAACTTGTACAGTACTGAGAAAAAGAAAATCTACAGAATACCACTCCAAGCTTCCAAACTTAAAGTTAATCTGATGATATATCTGAATACTGATAACCTGGGCACAGTTCCATCTCCAGAGAGAGATATGCCTGCTATGATTATCTCTCTGGTAGCTGTCAAACAAAGAGATGTCATTCTGTCTACAGTTAAACAACAACAGATGGAACATACCCTCAGCCAAGGTAAGTACCATCACTCCAACGCTTTCAAATGGAGCCTCACCATGGTTAGCACCAGTTGAAGGTGTATTACAGATCTCTATTCCAAGGCGAGGGTTAATCTCATCTGTAAATTGAGATCACCACCCATGAGCTGTGTCTTTAAGGCGCAGCCTTACGGCTGCGGTGCCATTAGGGCACTCACCCTCGTCACTCACACTTCCCACTTGCTTCAGAGGATGCTTCAGGGGCATATAAAGCCTCTCATCCCCTAAATGAGCTCACAAAATGAGTGAGCTGCAAGTCTCCTGCAAAACCACCAAGGTTTGGGAATAGAAGGTGTCCCATTTTATCTGATTTTGCATGTTGCTTCTGGCCAGCTGACTGAATGGCTTCTACAGCCTGCACTGAGAGGAGAAACTTTTAGACAGCAGGTCTTTAGCTGTAAGAGTATTGCTTAAAAATAGTCACTTGATCCACGCACCTTGCAAATACTCTTCTCCCTCCAATGAGTATAAAACAACATTCCCAAAGTCTGATATCTCTGTTCTGCACTTGTTTACATGTAGGTGAGAAGCTCTAGACATTGTGCCCAGCCCTTTTTTGTGCTGTCACAATGAGAATTAATGGACAAAGAGATCTGGTCACAATTTTCCTAAATAACACATTTCTTGCTCTCCATAGTGCTATAGATAAATTAAGGATCAAAAATTATGAGAAATAAGGTTTCTAATAAATTGAGGGTATTTGTCTTCAAATCAAAATAAATGATGCTCCAAGAATAGAGTAAAATATTGTATTCACATTTTCATATAAAAAGAATCTCATAGAAAAGAAAGAGGAAGATTTTACATTTGCTAACCTTCATTCCAAAATTCCCACAAATTTATTATCTTTTGCAAGACCACAGAGTTTTGTCCAGAACACAACTTGTAAGGAAATTGCTTTCTGCTCTGTCATGTGAATTAGTCTTGAAATCAACTTAATCCATTGATATTCATAATAAAATGAATAATAATAATAATAATAATAAAATTAATAAAATTTCAGTTTAAACATACTTTTGCCAAGTTGTTCAAAGATACTGTTGTCTGAGATATGTGGATTGGAATTGTGATTCAGGGACATTACAAATGAAAAAAGTCTATTAGATGAACTGTTTCAGTCAGTAGAGCACTGTTCCCCCAAAACTGCTTTCTGGTCTTTTGTCCAATCAAATTTGAAATTCTATCTGCATTTATAAGTTGTATTGTTATGAGGAAATGTGTTATTAAAGTGTATGATATGTTTTGGAACCATAATTTTTATGCAAAAATCACTCTTTATTACTCAGTGGGGGGAAAATAAAAAGAAAGAAAAAAATTTACTTCTTTTGTTTACTCTAATTCTGGAAGAGACCACCCAAAATCCTACTTGACAAGAGACCCAAGTACATCAAATAGTACTAATAGTCTGAAGCAACCACAGTGGCTAAACAAAGATAGACAAATACTTATTAGCTTACTATATAAGCCACATCAGCTTACTATAAACTCCAGCAAACTGGAGTTCAAGGCCACCTGAAAACTGCAGTTAGAAAGCTTCATAAGCACACAGATGTTGAAACTCACCCTTGGTCCCCTGCTGCTGCAGGTACCTGACCCTCAGTTCAGTGCTCATGCAATTCTCTGAATACAAACAGCAATGACTACAACATAAATGTAACTAAAGGAACACACCACATGATAGAAGAATGGAATTGTCAGGGACACTTGGGAATTAAGAAAACATGGTGGTCAGAAAGAAGAGCTTTTGAAATATCTGTTCAGACCTGTTTGTTATTTTGAGATCACTTCTATGGCTCACGGAGTAGACACTTTGCTGTATACTGGAATTAGATTGATTTCTATTTTTCCTGTATTAGACCAAGAAATGCTTGGAAGGAGAAAGAATGGGCTTCTGTTTTATGGGGTAAGCTAAATTCAGCTCTCAATTTCAATGGACAATCCCTCCTTTTTACATGGTCCCTGCTACTCTGGCGTCCAAGGAGCATATACAGTTTTAATTGCACTGTTTTTTCTCAAAAGACAGTCACACTATTACTGTTAGTCCAAGTTATCCCATTCTCATTTTGCAAAACAAAATCTCTGAGACAGAGGAGTATAATATAACTCATTATCCAGCCTTAATATATAGTTCCCAGAATCATGTATTTGACATGAAAAACAGAACCATCTTTTAAAACAGGATTCACAGGCACAAAACACTGAATTTGAATGTTTCCTCAAATCTTGCCTGCTCTACCTAAAGATATCTGTGAGTTTGGTATCTCTGCAGGCTCAGAGCTGCAAATCTGTGGCTAGACTAGGAAGCAAGAAGCAAATACTCAGATACAGAACAAGGAATTTTTAAAAAGGTAGAAGAGGACACAAGGAGATGGTTGCAGGCAAGTATTTAGAGCATATCTACCTGGAAAGAGGAAGGCCTAGACTTGAAGCCCTTCTAAATCTGAAGGATTTCTAAATCTAAAGGAAAAGAGGAAAAGGACATTGTGTAGGATGATCCACCAGGAAAAGGAGCAGGTAAAACAAGATTTGGCTAAAGGTACCAAATAAAGTCTGTGGTCTTGAGAGCAAATAAATCAGGGCCTTGGTACACCAGTGAGCAATGCACATAGCCTAAATATGAACTCTGTTCCCAAAATTCATGTCAGAGAGGAGTAGAGAAGTACAACCAGAAATACTAGCATCAATTGTTTCTTCCCTAAAAAGAACTGTGATTTAATCATCCCAGCTAAGGGATCATTTCCCCATGCTAAACTGCAGTCATTGGGTAAAACAGACAAATATTTTTTTTGCGGAAACAGAAGGCAGAACCAAGAGCTCTACCTTCTAACTACAGGCTTTGCTATTGTGTGTCTCATCCATACAATAGTGCAGTTTCTCTTTTTGTGAACCCAGACTGCCTTTTCTGCACAACAACACAGCCTTCCCAATAAAGACAGCAGATATCTACTTTTTTCCCAGAGCAGACCACAATAAGCGGTAGAAAAATTTAGATGCCACATACTGAAAGAAGACTACAAAGCAGGGAAGAAAGTGATTCTGTGGCATAATCAAGTAGGGAGAAACTACTAGTTTCATTAGTGTGATCCTAAGACACTTGGCTATTTATGAACTGAAACAAAGGGAAAAACAAAACAAAAAAAAAAAAAAAAAAGGAAGAACAGGGAAAAGGAAAATTACAAGGCATGATGTTCCATTTTTAGTAGCCAAAATGATGCATGGACCATATCTTTCCACTTCTTAAAACATTATATCTACTGGAACAATATACAAGTGGTGGATGACAGGTCATTCTTCTTTTAAGCTTGTAAAATACACACAAAAATGTTGCCAAAACTACCACATTTCATGCTGAACTCAAGGTTGCCTGCACATGGCAGGCTCTCAGAGGACACCCATTAGACCAGGATTTTTAGAGACATAACTGAAAATGTTATTTCTGAGTAGACTGCAAATGAGCCCACTCTCTTCTCAACTCATCAGAGGAGAGTGGTGCTTTTGAACACATTTAAATGATCTTTTTCTATCTTCTGTCTTAGACAAAGCCAACATACACATCCTCCCAGGTACCTAGGCTGGCTGAGTTCCTGCAGAGTACTTCCCTGAACAAAGATGTCTAAGTTGGGCTTGAGTTACACTTTGGGTTTCTAAGTGCTTTTTTGGATGTCAACCAAACTAAGAAACCCATTGAAGGTCACTTATGAAGTTTATGGCAGAAAAGGAAACTGATCTTGGGTGTCTGAGGTCTCAGACCCACAGCACTAGAACATCTTTCATCTCTGCTGCTCTTATCGAACCGAAATGACACAAAAGATTGGAAAACATAAAGACAGGAATGAATATGTTGCAGGATCAACTGATTTCATCTAGAAGATTCTGAAACATGATCTATGCTTAGTTTTATCCATATATTACTTTCTTACCCTCTGCAGACGATTGCAGAAATGCCAAGTCCATCTATTTTTAAAGCAGTGAAACAGTCAAGTGTTCTCTAATGCACCATTTCCAAGTGCAAGTAATATATGCTGACCAGCTCGTAACTGTCTTGGCAAGGATTCACACACCTTCTAGGATTTTAATTTATCAAAGACAGACATATTTATATGTCTGACTGTGGCTGCTTGCTCATGAAATAGGAAAGGATGTTAAAACTACACTAGTGCTTTAAGAACAGCCAGGAAACACAGTGTTAAGGTTTGTTCCTCTGTCCTTAGCTCACCCGTGCTGTGCACAGCTCTTGTATATGCCTAGAAAAAGCCTATGAGCAGGCTGATAAGAATCAAACAAGGCTCTGTAAATCTTGTGCCAAAAATAACCAAACTTAAGCAAATGTGAATGAAAAAGCTTGAACGGTACCTACCATTCTCTAGATGAGGTGGGTTCAAGTTTGGCATCTTTGATTTTTTTCAGTTAATGATTTTTTTGATTTTTTTTCAGTTAAGGTGATTATAACAGACTTCCTCATATGAAGACTGTTAATATTGTTCATGCACAACAGCAGCCCCCAGGATTTGGGGAGCATTCAGGCACTCCCATGGAGTAGAGCCCGCCACTCTCTGCAGATGCAGTGTAATTTCCATAGAACTGTTTCTTTCAGACCCATTACACACATAAAAGATACAAACCCATTATCAGCAGATCATTCAAGTGATAGTAATGACTCCTCAGGAGGTAAACAGTACATCAAACTGAACTGGAGTGTGTTTTATAGACCAGGTATAATTCCATAGGAAATGCTGGAAGGCCCCTGTCTGAACCAGCACCTAACATCACCACAATTCCACAGTGACAGGAGGAGGTTAGGCACGGCCCTGCCCTCAGTCCACAAAAGAATTGAGGTTAATGGGAGCACACTTGGATGTAGTCTTCTTCCCAATATTTATTTTTTTTTAAATCCTGTTAATTTGGTTTTTTACCCATCAAACTGCCAAGGCACCACTAAACCGTGTCCTGAACTGCCAATGTAATGCTGCCAGAAAAGTATTTTAGATGCACCAGACAAGACAGTAAAACATTAACATAGTTCCAAACTATTATAGGTAAAGAGACATTAGTCCCCTTTTTATGGTGTACTTAATTTTCTTTTTTAAAATAAGAGTTTGATATTGACCATTATGCCATGGAACAAGTTTCTGAATCATCCAGATATATTTTTCTAATATTAATTACTTGAAGTCTTTAACTGAATCTTCAAGACAAAGTAGCACCATTTGTGACAAATAAACACATAACACATTGTAATATCATCTTCACAGTTTTTTAATTAGAAGATTTATTAAAAAAAACAATTATTAACTGACAAAACTTGAATTTTATAAACAACACAATGTGAACAGAAATTACTCCCAGTCTGAGACTTCTGTCTAAGCAAGTCTTACAATATCACTTACTTGTAACTTAAAAAATTTACATTCTAGGATTGTCTACTTCCTACAACACCTATGGAATAATAACACCTTATAGAACCTTATAGAACATATTTAAGTGCATTCAATTCTATTAAACATGCCTCAATACAAACGTAAAACTTGCATGCAATCCATGTATCAACACTCAGTAAGAACAAGCTAAATAAAACTGCTAGCAACCTCAGAATGCAATCACTGTATGCTGCATCCATCATATTTCTAAAGTTTATCAATGGCCACTGTTTGTACTTCAGTCATTAAGCAGACAGATCAAGAAGAAATAAAAGAACAATGATTTGCATATTTTTTCGAAGCCATGTCCTTTACACTATTCTTACAACTGCAATACCTTACTTGTCTTGAAGTAAGTAATTTCTAGTGTTGTGAAGAAAAAAACAAATGCACATATTAGATTAAAATTAGTGAATTTCCTGGAATTCCATATAACTATTGGTCTAGCTCCCTTGGCACAATCTCAACTGTAAAGCAAAGTTTGGCAGTCTGAATTTCAGGAACAGTTCATGCAGTACATACTCACAGGAAAATGAATTCTAAATTGAAAATATCCCCACTATCATACAGACTTGGCTCACTTTTTGCTCCAATTCCTTTACTTTCATGATATGTCTCATTTTGGTTTAGCTCATTGACAAAAGACAAGTTTACGGCAAATTTAAATTGGTTTACATTGGCTTGAGGGAGTGTTGTCCAGTCAAGGTTTAGTCAAAAATGCTTTATGTTGACATGACTCAGGTCTGGGCACTCGCTTTCCTTCCTTTTCTTTTCAGTTTATCACATTTTCAAACTCAATGACATATAGCCTTGCCTGGAGGCAAAGTGGTTTTTTTTATATAGGCACTTGAAATGTTCAAAAATTCTTCTGCTTTTACTTTGGTTATGAATTTCAACAGATTCTTTGGAGATGGTAGGTGACACCAGAAAGTATGTCACAGAATGAGGTTAAAACATAATGCCCTATGGAAACTCTGTATAAACATACAATCCAGTGCAATGTAAGTAAAATGATTATTTTCAGAAGTAGCCTTTGATATTCAGAAAGCATGTTCCAAAATTTAGAACACTCAGCAAGCTTGAAATAGCAGTTTTAAAAAGGTTTTCTTTAACAGTGATAGGAAAATACTTCATTACAGCAGAGAATATAGCGGTGTCTGACAGCCCATGTTGACACTAGAGAGGTGCTAAAGTCCAAACTGTCCCTACACTTATTTATCTGGGCGAGGCAGAAGTATACCTCCCCATTTTTCCCATTACTTAGAGCTCTCACTCAATATGTATCTTTGGAAATTTTATGACATTAAGAGGAAATTGAAAACTAAAATACTTAGATTTTAAACAAATCTAAATAAACAATTTATAAATAATGTACTTTTGCCAGTTCTTTTTATATTTTTTACTTCATGTAGGCCTCATAACACGACTTCTCCTTTAATTCCAGCAGTCTGTATTGGCTCTTCCCTGAGTCTGTCCAGATTGCATAGAGGAAAGGAGAAAGGAAAGTCTTGTACACATCAGTTTTCTATCACTGGTTTTCTGCAGGAGGCAGGTAGAGCTTCACAAAGACCTCTACACAGCTTTTCCTGAGTTTCTCTGGAAAGTTATTTCAGCCATTTCTAGACTAAATAAGAAACAAAAATGGCATTGAGTAACTTATTTTCCGTATTCTAAACTGGAGTAAGATGCTTATGAACTGACTATACATCCTTGGTCCAAAATGACTTTGTAATGAAGAATCACCTGAAAACTCTGAGAAGTCAAAGAAGTAAAAGAAGGTTTTCTAATAATTTGTCTTGTCCTGAAAGCAGGTTTTCCTTTCTCCAGGAAAGATAAGCTTTTGATTACCTTTATAACATTTCTGACAAAAGCTCAATTGAAAGTTGGCTCAGCTAGTCAGTAACACAGTGGAAGTTTTTGCCTCCATCCAACCCATTAATTTCAGTGGTGAAAATGCCCAACTACAACTGGCTATTATGGGCAATGGTGAATGGCTGAAAAGCCAAGGGCAGCTTTAGAGAAAGCACTTGGAATATTGCAGCCCTCCCATTCATACTACTATGACAAATGTAGTGTGCCTTAACACTCAGCACTGGGGTTAAAAATCTTCGCAAGAGTATATCCCCATCTGTAGAACCTGAGTCAACAGTTAGGAAAAGAGTCTGCACCTGATCTGTGGTGGTCTAACTTTATCAGCACTTGAAACCTCACCTGTGATAATGGATTACTTAATGACATGCAAGAAAAGAGAAAGTTCCTTGACTGAGCTCAGTAATCATTCATAAGGAGTACTTTATGGCCACACCTCCAACTTTAGCTATATCTTGACCTTTCTGACAGTTCAGCTAATGGCAGGAGAGCAGGTAAGGGTATCCCTGACATAGAAGATATGTAAAAGATGTGTATGAAAAGATATGTAATGACTCATTCACTCTTTATCTGCAAAGCTTCTTTTGTAAATGTACTTGGAGACACAAGAGGGTTTTCCTAAAGTCAAAAACCCTGCCAGATCTCACAGGCGTTCCTCATTGGCAGTTTTAGCCACAGGAGAAACATTTGTGTTATTCTGTGTATCCACTAATGAAGATGACACATTGGCATTTTCATGGATGATGTTGGACCAAATGGAAAAAGATTCCAAAAATTTAAATTATTCCTGTTGAACCAAATGATCTTAGATACAAGATTCACATTATGATATTTTTCATCACTTCAAGGAGAACTTGAATGTGAGGTACTACTAGCCAGTATAGAAGACTCTGACACCATATGTGAAAATCATCTCACTGTAGGTTTGTCATATCACCCTGCAGAAAGCTAAATAATGTCTGGATTTCACACATTAATGTGTGCTGGCAAAAGTATATTGTAGGACACATCAATGGCAACATCATCCTTTATCTTCTGAAAAAATATAAAGGGAAAAAACAGAAAGAGGAGAAAAGACTAAAATTCTAATATTCTACTGAACAGAAAGTTGGTCATTTTGTAATCCTCCAAAGTGAAATCCTATTTATAGCAAGAGTGTAATCAAATAATATGCGATCACTTGGAGGTTTGCAACATTTGACAAATTGTAATTTTGTTCTTCACAAACTCCTAAACACTTCCTGCTAAGTGACAACAAGCATCAGCAAGTTTCAACAAACCTTCTGCAGTTTCTTTATCTCACTATAAAGAACAGATGCCGTTTTTGGGGCTGCTGTGAACTCTTCTGTTCTTTGTGTAATGTGTACATGTATATGCGAGTGCACATCGCATGAAAATGTGATAGCCAAGGCCCATCTCAGATGCTTTTCCTATGGTGCACAGAAAGCAAACAGCTGGTTCCAGGCAAAAATCTTCTGTCAATCATGGCAAAAATGTGATCCACATAAAATTTCATAGCAAAAGTGACAGAATTCTCAGCATTAATAATGAAATTTGGGCTGTTAAAATATACAAAGATGGTCCCACAGTGTTTTCCAGTTTGTCTGTGAAAATCATTATCTATTTCTGCCCTTCACCAGTAGCACGTGGGAAGTATCAAAAGTACATGAGTTAAATAGAGCTGATGCTCTCAGAAAGCAGTTACTTTCAGGCTATCAGCATGATTTAAAATCTTTATTCAAAGAACTTTACAGAACAAGGGACCCAATGAACTGCAGATTTCAAGATTGTAGGAATTCCATTTCATGAAATCAGAAAAAATGCCCCCTGCACATTAGAACATTGTTGAACAAAGTTTTTGAGTTTTGGGTGTCTCAGCCTTTACCAGTACACCTTTTTGTTTACTTTCCTTTCTGTTCTCCTTTATGACCAGAAGTAAAAAAGACAAACATCAGAAGTCTTATATTAAAAATGAGATTCCTTGTAAAAAGAAGGTACTTGTGTTTGAAAGGCAGTAACATTCCTGATGGAGAAGGAAAGCAAGGAAACATGCAACTAATGAGGGGCATAACATCAGAGACAATGCAAGAAATGAAACTGACCAGCAAAAATGGATCACTACATAGCGGGGAAAGAAAATTACTCAAGTGAGAGAAAAAACCTGGAGAAAGTACAAGCTTACTTTAAAAAATAGGAGCATATCAGGAAATACATCTTGAGACAGGCAACGTCAATTTACCTTGCTTTTAGCAGGTAGCCAGTTGCATCATTATACAAATACTGAAAAGATAGAAAACACAGACAATAGAAGAATACGATGTCTTCTCTGCAGTTGCCTTATGATGACATTTTTCTGATCCCAAACAGTCTCCCAATTTAATGTTTCCAAGTCTTCCATTTGTAACCTTTCATTGGAAAAATGGCATTTAATTCACACCAAAACATGTAGGAGAGAACACGTGTTGCAGCAAGCATAGACTTCTTTTTCTGGGAAGACTATATTCTAAATATCAGAATAACCAGAGCCATGGCAAAAGGGGCATCTCCTGCAGGGAGAAGACCCATGCTCAGGCTCTGATCCTATGGAGTGAGAACTAAGATTTCATCTTCAGCCTTTTCCCAGTAAGCCCTCAAGGCTATCCATTACTCTTGATGGAACATTTTCAATCTCAACTATTAGAGCAGCTCTATTTTGTATAAATTCTATTAAGTATTCATTGAATTTTGGGTTTCAACACCAGGGGTTAGTGCCCTAATCACCTGGCTATTCTAGGAAGACATGAGGCGGGGCAGAACATGGTAGGAATCATACAGTAAGTAACACTCAACAGCTTTTATAAACTTCCTATATCAAGCTCCACACTTCATCATTGCAGACCTCATTAATAGGAGTCCTGACACTTTTCCAAACCTCCTTCACCCAGTGAGGTTATGGTTATGTCACTGGTGGAATTGGTTGAAATGTCTTTGGCAGACCCTCTGCTTTTTTTCCCTAGGAAAATTTTAAGGGGCTTGGATGTAATGAGAAAAGTCATAGGACAGTCTAGAAATAGAAAAACATTTTTGAAAAAATTGATTATTTCCTTAAAAAAATGTAATTCTAAGGATATACTAGAATAATCAATTTTTTGCTCTACTTAAGAGAGTACTTTAAAATAAAACAAAACAAAAAAAACCATACATAATAAAAATGGAAGAGAACCCAAAAAGATATTGCTGAATGCACAGGTTTTGTAAGTATTTACACATAGTTTCTTTTTTGAAGAAGAGATGTTATTCCAAAGTAACTAAAGGAAAGGCAGTAAAAAGTAGGGATAAGGCTTTGTTTTGATAAAACAAAATTTAATTGTAAATTTCTCACATCTGAAATTAAAAATTACATGGAAAAGATTCACTTTGAAACAACTTGGAGAGTTTTTGCTGTTGTTGCAAGTTTTCTCTAGAAATGCCTTTGTTGGCACCACAATAAAGTTGTAATATCGCATACGCTGTTACAGTACATTAAATATTTTAGTTAACAATGGCAATAGACAAATGAGAAATATGAGAGTTCAGAGCTGTAGAGCATAGGCATTCATGCTTACTGACTTCCATGGGCTTTTTTATAAGGTTTGTTCCCTTTCACACAGTTTAGATGAGCCAGACTCTCTATATTTCTTTGAATCATTTACCCTACATGTGTAGCATTCCCTGCAGAGACACCAGAGCTTAAACTCAGAGCTGGACTTGAGCAGAGGAAGGCCTCACCAGATGAAAGGCAACCTTTATTCTACCTGAAGGTTTTTTCCATGCATGCCAAACAAGGGAGAGCAACAGCGTACAGAAGAAGAGGGGCCACCAATTAAGTAAGGAACGGTACAATTAAAAAGAAGGGATGATTGCTGCCTTTTTATCCTTTTCCTTATCCTCATAGGACCAGTAGTGTGAAGTACACCCTACACTTAACTGTACTTGTAATTCCACATCTTTGCAACAAGCCTTGAGACATGCAACAATTCATACAAGACACGTTCCATCTGTGGAATTCTGGATCTCCCCAGTATCTTCAGACCTAACATGAGCAAGGAAGATGCTTGTTTTGCAGAGGGATGTCTCAATAACCTTTGTTTTATAAATTCCTAAAATCACAGAATAGCTCCAACTGAAAGAGACCTTTCCAAGGTCACTTCAATCCTCTCTGCAATAAGCAGGGACACATTCCACTAGCTCAGGTTGCTCAGAGGCCCATCCAACCCAACCCTGAATATTTTCAGGGAGGGGGAATATACCACCACTGTGACAGTGTTTTACTATCCTCACTGTAAAATGTCTCTTCCTATCTAATCTAAATCAACCCTCCTTCAGTTTAAAATCACATCATCTTATACTGTCACAACAGGCCCTGATTAAAGGTTTATCTCCATCTTATGGGCTTTAGAGACATTTGTAAATAATTCTGGAATATATATTATGTCTTGTTAACACTGTAGCAAATGCTAAAATTTATCTATCATTTTATAATCTATTTCTAGTTCATATTATCCTCTCCAATACTCAGAAGGATCTCATCTCATAAAAATAGACAAAAAAATGTTGGTTGTCTTTCTTAGCAATTTTTGTTCTCTAGATGCTCTTTTTGTGCTTTTGTATTTTCAAAAGAGCAGGTTTTTATCAAAATCAATTCTTCTTCTCATGTGAAGTTATTAACATGTCCTCATGTTATTTATGAAACCATAAATAACAAATATATTAGAGTTTCCTAATATTATATAATATGGGGTAAAACTATGTTTAAGAAAGCCTTTTGAATTCAGTGGATAGTGTCAGCAAAATAAAATAAACATTAAACTTTACCATAAAGTCTTCCCTCTGCCACAAGTAGGTCAACAATTTCTGTCATTATAGATAGCTTTTATTCATTGGTTCTTCATGCAACTAATTCCAACACAACTGTCACATGAAAGATTTGAGATGATAATTTTTTTTTCTTATGATGCTTACGAGCTGTCTGAAGTTGTGCAAACCAAAAATACAGTCATGTCTGTTTCTCTTCTTAAATAATTCTCTGACCTCTCTTGATTATCCACACTATCATAAAAATAAAGACAAGTCTGAAATTTGAAACAAAAACAAAAATATTATTACTCAAAAAATCTCTTTCAATTTTTTATGCTCTGAAGACACTTGGTACATATGACAAACAATGACAGCAGAGTTTCAGCGGATTAAACATAAGGTATATCTGATCTCTGGCAATATTATAAGAATTGGCCAAAAGTTTTGAAGTTCTTGGACTTTTAAGTGAGTTGTGTAAAAAATAAATATTTTTTTTTGCTTTGAATTTCAATTTCAAAATCTGTGAAAACAATTAAATAGAAGTGTCAAGAGATAAAATGAACTGAGAATGAGTGGTATCATGATTTCAGGTTTTAACTACCAATAAAGCATGTTGGTTTATCTCACTGTTTATGAAGAGGAAAAAAAAAAAGGATATTTACATCTGGTATTGGAGAATGACATTCATGACCTATGAAAAGCAAAATACATTTTTTAATCTTTAAAACAAAGAGTATTTTTCCTGCTGTATTTTTCCTTGAATGGTCTCATTAATGGATATCATGTGTTTTAGATGTTTCAGACTGGTTAATCTGAAAAAAATCCCAGATCAGGAATGTTATTTTACTCTAATAATTTTGCTTAGTACCCAAACTAAGTGTTATTCAAACCTCTCTATCAATATGCATTCAAAATCAAATTTTTCCCATTAGAAAAATTTGATTATCTGCAGTTTCCCGTTACAGTTACCTGCAGTTATATGCTGATTGACACATGAACATGAATGACTGTACAGAAATCATGAAGAAAAAAAGAAAACTACACCATAGCAGCTTCTTGTCTGGTATTGATTTAATCATCTTTTCCCCCAGATGTTTCCTTTGGATTTCTTTTTAGCTTTCTTTTGGATGCATAATGCAAAATCCTGGGCACCTTACTCTCAAGGAAAGCTTTTTTGTGTGTGTGCATAACTCGAAGGAATACCAAGGATTGCTTTTAGTTGTGTATATGTGATCCATATGTAAAATTCTTAGGGCAATAAAAGGGCTTACAAAATAGGTATTGGCAAGCTGAGAAATGCAAGCAGATATTGAAGTTCACAAAAAAAGGACATGATAATCCATTAATGATCTGATAATTTCAGAGGTCTCACTAAAGTTCAGGGCAACATTGAGAAGACTAAACCTGTTACTCATCTCTGATGCTTTGAGTCAGACTGCCTTTGATTGAGGGTCAAACAAAATAGCACTTTTCACCATTATAAAGTGACTGATTACCATAATTTCTGATTTGAAATTTTAAAATGAAAAGACTGTTATGGGTCTGGAATTTGTTGGATCTGTGTTTTCTAGCTCTAGCTTTCTTCAGATTGCTGAGAATATTTCTTTATCTTTTCTTCTATTCCCATTCTTCTGCTTTTCTGTTTTTAACTCATTCTCACTTGTTTGTGAGGGTCCATCACAGTCTGCCCCAACTTGCTTACACTCACAACTGTTGCCTAATACTGTTTCTCAACCTTATTCTAATATTTCCTCTGAAGAAAAGTAGAAAACTTCAACTCTCATCCTCTACACAAGAGAAGAAAGGAGGGAACAGATTCATGTTCTCTTCTAGGAGAAACACAATTCTGAAATGGTCTGAAAAAAATCAGCATTTATCTCATATGTGCTGACTATAAAATATTTGCATGTGACTTGTTTCCTGGCAACAATATATCCTGGCAAGCAATGAAGCAATGATGAATTATTTTCTTTTCATGATTCAATACAGGATTTTTGTACCTCAAATGAAGCCACTCATTCTTCATAATAAAATATAGAGAAAAGCAATAATAAAATAGAACAAGATTTAAAGAAAAGAAGGATAATTAATTTTAATGTTTACAAATAAACCCACCATAGGGTATGTTAAAATTTTATGTGAATATAATTTCTCCTTAAAATTTACAACTCCACATTTCCTATTGCTCCCAACACAATGCATTTGGACACAAGAGTACTAGCTATAAAACTGTCTGATGATATCATGTTCTAAATTGCAAATATCTGGCCCTTAAAGCCTGGGCTTCAGTATAAGGGAGCTCTAGGCACAGCTCACAGCTTTGGAAATATGCTTAATCCTGTGCCTGTGAATATGCAATGAAAAGACCCCCCCCAAAGTCATTTCAAAGTCCAAGAAAAGAGTTCCAAGTCTGATTCCTAGCAGCAGAAAGAAGAACCTAAAGACCCCTACTACTCAAACCTTGTGTTTCAGGTACTCAGATCAACAAATCACAGGTGAGATTTCTCTTGTGTGATAGAGCAATTGATTGGAAAGAAAAGTTGTGACTAGATTCCCACTCCAGGAAGGAAGTGAATAAGAAAGGCAAAGAGACAGAGGCATGGGGAGAGAAAGGGAGGGAGAAAAGGAGACACGGAGATCAGGTGTAAGAGTAAGCAGAGCTAAAGCTAATGCAGATAATGCAGCAAAATCACCTACTCTGTTTTCAGTGTTTGCAACCCCAGGAAAGCCAACTCTGAGGAGATCACATTGCTCAAACAAGGGGTTGATCAGTATGTTCATGGGCTGTGAACAGGCCAGCTTGTGGCAGAGAGGAGGCTGGTGAGGGAACAAACATGAGATTTGGAGCGGTAGGGAACCGGGAGGGAGGCCAGCCAGGCATACTCTGCGCCATCAGCCCGACATGTGGCCATGACTGCTTAAAGAGTAAAAGTGTGGAGGAAGAGAAGTTAAATAAGGCCATGCCAGAAGAGTTAGCTCAGCTAAGATCTGTCACCAGGAAGAAAAACAATTTTGAGGCAGAAGACAGAGTGTCTGGATAGGAGCTGCCATTGTGGTGAAGAGGAGATGTACTTGGAACAGTCTAAACACCATAGAAAAAACAAGCAAGCATCTCAGTCTGGCTGACCCCAAAAAACAATGAGCATCTCTGGTTTGGATCACTCTCAGTTCTTTTAAAAGTTAATTAGGATTTTTTTTTTTTTTCCCAGCTTTAATTGTATTCTGCAATAATCATAGTAAGCTTAAGCATCTTAACTTCACTTAAAGGCGTTTAAGTCTAACTGCTGTCTCCCTCCCAGTTTAGAGAATAATTTAGACCTTGTCCTCTGTTGAAAAAACTTTTATGTTAAAAAGTGACAAGATGGATGTACAAGATAGAAATAACTACACATTTAGACCCCTAGACCATTAAGGTACAGCTTAATGGAAAACCTACAAGGAAGAAATTTTCTTCCTACTAAAACTTGTATCAACACGGTTTTTTGGCATTTTAGAATTCAATCATAAAAAAACCATTCTATTGCAGAAATACAGTGCATTTACCCAAATGAATATTTTGTTGTCCAGGGCTGCTTATACATCCATATAAATACTGCAAATTAATAGTCCTGTAGCACAATCATTGGTTTTGAGGATCTGATGAAAGCATCACATAGGTTTCCTGAGAGTTGGCCTTGAACATGCTGCAATTTTTGGCCACTGACAAATCAAAATGGAAATTCTGGGTAGTGGATAAAAGATCACAATTCACTGTATAGCTGAAACAGAAAAGGGGGTTGTATCTGGGGCTTGGGTTTTTAAGGTAGAAGACATGAAAGTCTTCCAGGCTACTGCTTCTCATGAAAATGTACTGACAGTACCAGTGAATTATTTAAACATTTATTAAATCACTTCACAACAAATAGTAATTCCTCAAGTGCTCTCTTGCCTTGTAACAGTCTCACTCTAAGAGGAAAATTATTAGCCAAATGAGTTTTTAAGTATTTAAAATATCAATTTAGTGATATCAGTTTAGTAATATCTAAAACATTAATTTCTTTAGGGTTTCCCAAGAAATTCCCTTACTTTGTACAAACATCAGAAAACAATACATCTGCATATATAAATATTTAAAGTAGTAAATGGGAATTTTTTGATTGTTGAGCTACTTAAATTTTGTAAGTGAAGCTGTGTGCAGATCCTCTAGTCTGTTGGTCACTCAGAACTAAACAAAAGGCAGTAGTAATGTGTTCTGTTAAATTCACAGAGGGTTCAGATTTAACATACCACATATTAGTTTCTGCCATGAATGTGGCTGAAATAGGCCCATTCACTTTATTTTGCACAAATTAAGAGGGAAAAGAAGGAAAAAATATGTCCTTAAAGCCATTTTCTCTTTTTCATATTTTTGCAGAAGTCAAACATTTATCACTCAGGCTGTTTTCTTTCCATTTTCTTTCCATTTTCTTTGCTAACAGCTTTGACAAGACAATTTCCCCCCATAAATAAATGCTTTCACTTCTTACTCTCCTAAGTCCCCTGTGAGAAAACCTCCTCTATAAACACCTAGATAGGGTAGTACCTGGAAGATATTTTCATAACTATTTTAACTATAATGTAATTTATTAGAAAAAAACCTTAAAAATATTATAGCTTATTTTAATATTTGCCTTCAAATATTTATTTTGTGCAGCCAGAGTTTTTCTCTTTCTTTTCCACATAATAACTGAATAGTCCTTCCCTTCCCTTCCCTTCCCTTCCCTTCCCTTCCCTTCCCTTCCCTTCCCTTCCCTTCCCTTCCCTTCCCTTCCCTTCCCTTCCCTTCCCTTCCCTTCCCTTCCCTTCCCTTCCCTTCCCTTCCCTTCCCTTCCCTTCCCTTCCCTTCCCTTCCCTTCCCTTCCCTTCCCTTCCCTTCCCTTCCCTTCCCTTCCCTTCCCTTCCCTTCCCTTCCCTTCCCTTCCCTTCCCTTCCCTTCCCTTCCCTTCCCGCACCTTCCCGCACCTTCCCGCACCTTCCCGCACCTTCCCGCACCTTCCCGCACCTTCCCGCACCTTCCCGCACCTTCCCGCACCTTCCCTTCCCGCACCTTCCCGCACCTTCCCTTCCCTTCCCCTCCCCTTCCCTTCCCTTCCCTTCCCTTCCCTTCCCTTCCCTTCCCTTCCCTTCCCTTCCTTCCCTTCCCTTCCCTTCCTTCCCTTCCCTTCCCTTCCCTTCCCTTCCCTTCCCTTCCCTTCCCTTCCCTTCCCTTCCCTTCCCTTCCCTTCCCTTCCCTTCCCTTCCCTTCCCTTCCCGCACCTTCCCTTCCCTTCCCTTCCCTTCCCTTCCCTTCCCTTCCCTTCCCTTCCCTTCCCTTCCCTTCCCTTCCCTTCCCTTCCCTTCCCTTCCCTTCCCTTCCCTTCCCTTCCCTTCCCTTCCCTTCCCTTCCCTTCCCTTCCCTTCCCTTCCCTTCCCTTCCCTTCCCTTCCCTTCCCTTCCTTCCCTTCCCTTCCCTTCCCTTCCCTTCCCTTCCCTTCCCTTCCCTTCCCTTCCCTTCCCTTCCCTTCCCTTCCCTTCCCTTCCCTTCCCTTCCCTTCCCTTCCCTTCCCTTCCCTTCCCTTCCCGCACCTTCCCTTCCCGCACCTTCCCTTCCCGCACCTTCCCTTCCCTTCCCCTTCCCTTCCCTTCCCTTCCCTCCCTTCCCTTCCTTCCCTTCCCTTCCCTTCCCTTCCCTTCCCTTCCCTTCCCTTCCCTTCCCTTCCCTTCCCTTCCCTTCCCTTCCCTTCCCTTCCCTTCCCTTCCCTTCCCTTCCCTTCCCTTCCCTTCCCTTCCCTTCCCTTCCCTTCCCTTCCCTTCCCTTCCCGCACCTTCCCGCACCTTCCCGCACCTTCCCTTCCCTTCCCTTCCCTTCCCTTCCCTTCCCGCACCTTCCCTTCCCTTCCCGCACCTTCCCTTCCCGCACCTTCCCTTCCCGCACCTTCCCTTCCCGCACCTTCCCTTCCCGCACCTTCCCGCACCTTCCCTTCCCGCACCTTCCCGCACCTTCCCTTCCCGCACCTTCCCTTCCCTTCCCTTCCCGCACCTTCCCTTCCCTTCCCTTCCCTTCCCTTCCCTTCCCTTCCCCTTCCCTTCCCTTCCCTTCCCTTCCCTTCCCTTCCCTTCCCTTCCCTTCCCTTCCCTTCCCTTCCCTTCCCTTCCCTTCCCTTCCCTTCCCTTCCCTTCCCTTCCCTTCCCTTCCCTTCCCTTCCCTTCCCTTCCCGCACCTTCCCTTCCCGCACCTTCCCTTCCCTTCCCTTCCCTTCCCTTCCCTTCCCTTCCCTTCCCTTCCCGCACCTTCCCGCACCTTCCCGCACCTTCCCGCACCTTCCCGCACCTTCCCTTCCCGCACCTTCCCTTCCCGCACCTTCCCTTCCCTTCCCGCACCTTCCCTTCCCTTCCCCACCTTCCCTTCCCGCACCTTCCTTCCCCCTTCCTTCCCGCACCTTCCCTTCCCTTCCCGCCCCCTTCCCTTCCCGCACCTTCCCTTCCCTTCCCTTCCGCACCTTCCCTTTCCCTTCCCTTCCCTTCCTTCCCTTCCCTTCCCTTCCCTTCCTTCCCTTCCCTTCCCTTCCCTTCCCTTCCCTTCCCTTCCCTTCCCTTCCCTTCCCTTCCCTTCCCTTCCCTTCCCTTCCCTTCCCTTCCCTTCCCTTCCCTTCCCTTCCCTTCCCTTCCCTTCCCTTCCCTTCCCTTCCCTTCCCTTCCCTTCCCTTCCCTTCCCTTCCCTTCCCTTCCCTTCCCTTCCCTTCCCTTCCCTTCCCTTCCCTTCCCTTCCCTTCCCTTCCCTTCCCTTCCCTTCCCTTCCCTTCCCTTCCCGCACCTTCCCTTCCCTTCCCGCACCTTCCCTTCCCTTCCCGCACCTTCCCTTCCCTTCCCGCACCTTCCCTTCCCGCACCTTCCCTTCCCTTCCCTTCCCTTCCCTTCCCTTCCCTTCCCTTCCCTTCCCTTCCCTTCCCTTCCCTTCCCTTCCCTTCCCTTCCCTTCCCTTCCCTTCCCTTCCCTTCCCTTCCCTTCCCTTCCCTTCCCTTCCCTTCCCTTCCCTTCCCTTCCCTTCCCTTCCCTTCCCTTCCCTTCCCTTCCCTTCCCTTCCCTTCCCTTCCCTTCCCTTCCCTTCCCGCACCTTCCCGCACCTTCCCGCACCTTCCCTTCCCTTCCCTTCCCTTCCCTTCCCTTCCCTTCCCTTCCCTTCCCTTCCCTTCCCTTCCCTTCCCTTCCCTTCCCTTCCCGCACCTTCCCTTCCCTTCCCGCACCTTCCCTTCCCGCACCTTCCCTTCCCGCACCTTCCCTTCCCTTCCCGCACCTTCCCTTCCCGCACCTTCCCTTCCCTTCCCGCACCTTCCCTTCCCGCACCTTCCCTTCCCTTCCCTTCCCGCACCTTCCCGCACCTTCCCGCACCTTCCCGCACCTTCCCGCACCTTCCCGCACCTTCCCTTCCCTTCCCGCACCTTCCCTTCCCGCACCTTCCCTTCCCGCACCTTCCCTTCCCTTCCCTTCCCGCACCTTCCCGCACCTTCCCGCACCTTCCCGCACCTTCCCGCACCTTCCCGCACCTTCCCGCACCTTCCCTTCCCGCACCTTCCCTTCCCTCTTTTTAATGAAATATGGATAAAGAAGATGCAAATAAAGTCTCCTGCAACTACTGCAGAAAAATCTGCTGGTATGGTGATAAGTGACTCCCTACAGTTTTGTACAGCAGAAGGCAGTCTATTTCCTGAATTTGGATTAATGCACTCCGCTGACTTATGTTTGGTACAGACCACACCATTGAGCAGTGATCTCAGGCCACCAGAGAATAAGGCAGCTTCTCAGCTTGGAGAATATGAGGTATTTTTGCCCAAGAAATATATCCATCATTGTGAGGAGCTGCATAGAGTTAGAGGAGAAGTGATGTGGAGCAGAGAGGACCATGAGGTGCTGAGATGAGAAACCAGTGAAGTGCCTGAGTTCTGAGAAGTTCTGGCCCCCCTTCTCAAGCTGGAAAATACCTGTCAAATACAATGCAAAAGAGCCATATTTCTTTCATACAAAGCAACAAATTTAATTAATTTATTATTTCACTGATTCAGTTGCACAACCCAAGGACTTCAGCACTATCACTAGTGGAAAAACCATACCAATGAAGCCAAAAATTAGCATTATATCATTGTGAATAAGTATTATGTCTCCTAATAAGGAGTATTAGCAGATAGCGTAATACTATCCCCTTACCAGATAGGTAATTCTCCCAAATGCTTGAGTTTATCATCTTAACATGCAGTCATTTTTGTTGTAAACATTGAGAGTTAAAAGCTTATATGCTATTATAAGACAGGAAAAAAAACCCAACCAAATTGACAAAGGCTTTTGACAAGTAAAGACAAAAAGATACAAAGAAAAGACAAAAATATCTTCAACAGTCTGCAGTAGATTTTCTTTTATCATTCTTTGAATTACTGATTGCAACCAGTGTTAAAGTGAGGAGTAAACTATCCACTTTTTTCCTCATGTAAGCAAAAGTTTGTTGTTTCCCTTAGCTCTTTATCTTTTTCTCTCTTTTCTTTTTTCTTTTATTTTCTTTTTTCTTCTTTCTTATTTTTTCTCTTTCTCTTTTCCTCTTTTTCCTTTTTCTTTTTTCTTTCTTTTCTCATTCTTCTTAATTTTCTCTTTTTCTTTGTTTTCTTTTCTTCTTTTTCTTTCTTCTTCTGTTTCTTCTTTTTTTCTGTTTCTTTTACTTATCTTTTTTCTTTAATATTTTTTCTTTTTTTTTACCTCTCTTCTTTTTTTTTTACCTTTTTTCTTCTTTTTATTTTATTTTTTATTTTTTTCTTATTTATTCTTCTTTCTTTTTCTTTTTTCCTTTTTTCCTTTTTATTTCTTATTTTTCTTTTTTCTATTTTTTCTTCTTTCTTTTTTTTTCATTTTTCTTTTTTTCTTCTTCTCCTACCTTTCTCTTTTCTCCTTTTCCTTTTCTTTTTCCTATGTCTTTTTCTTTTTAACTTAGCTAACATCATCCCGGTATTAACAAGCATGTTTGAATACCATGTCACTGTTGAATACTCTCAAATTGCTCACTCACTGTGCTCAAACAAAGAAGTTTCCAACCAAATTTGAATAACAAATTTAACCTGTGATCAGGTTAAAAATCTGCATATATAATTCAGTGTGAAATATTAATTCATATCTTCTGGGAAAGGTACCTATGGGATAGCACAAAAAGAAAATAAAAAGAAGAGGAGAAAGTACAATTTTGAGAAGTACTCAGAAAAGAAAACATTTGGGGCTACATATGCATTTCAACTGAATTTCTATGCTTTGTTTAGCAGAATACTGTTGCACAGATGTTAAATAGTTATTCTGGTTTGGGGCTGAGAGCCCAAGACTCTGTTCTTCCAACTAATTACTTTAATTTTACAATTAGAGCACAATGCTCTCTTCTCCCTCCTCCAAACACTCCATCTCCCCCCTCACTTTTCCCAAAAGTAAATCCTACATATTCAGCTTGATCTGCCTCTTATCCCGTAACTCACTCACAAGCTCCCTTTCCTTCTATCAGAAAAATAATTTTCTCTGGTTTTACAGAGAGAACATGCTTGAAGGAGAGAAGCATATATTCTGGTTTTCTTTCACCCAACAGAGTTCCAATGACAGTGAATTGAGCTTACTAATGCAAGCATTTCTTCATTATATGGGGAAGAACAGGAAGATTTTAATAAGAGGGAATGAAAAATAGAGACAAAGTTGGAATTTTTTGCCATTATGGAGAACACAGCATAGCAGTCTGACCAGACTTTCTAGGAATCTAACAAGATTGTACAGGAATGGACAAAAAATAGATAAAAATACAGGTCTGGATCCATCTGCATATAACATAATTTTATGACAAAGCATCAGTCATTTGGAAGGTGTGCTAAAAATGTTGTTTCCTGTCAAAAGTAGCATAGCTGTCGTATGATCAGCTTTTCAAAAGGCGATCTTTGTAAAAACAGTGAAATTTTTGATATCAAGCAAACAGATCCCCAGAAACTTTCTAAGAATAGAATGCAGACAGGGTAATAAGTGTATCTTGAAGTTAAAACCAAACAATTTTTGTCAATGCGTTCTCCTTGTGCCTGACCAGAGGCTTTTAATTATGGATATTGACAGCTCATTTCTAAAAGTTCCTCTATAACTTTGACAACTAGAGTTTCCACTCTGTTGATATGAAGCTGACTTTTTTGAAGGTAATATAGGTAGTGTAATGCATTAAGATAGATTTGACTCTTTAATATTTATAAGATTAGCATTTATATTAGACCATAATGAGTTCCAATTAGTATCATTCCGATCTAACCTAAGGTCTATAACCCACTTTTCTTACATTTCAGACATCATCTTCAAAGTTAAGATGGAAAAGAATTGATTGATTCATGACAACATTTTTTAGGGTCTACTGGGAAGAAGAATTTCTTGAATGATTGATCAGCATTTTTTCATCTGTCACTTGAGGCATCTTTAACGAGAAATACTTAATAAACCTGCGAATTCACTGCTAATAGCATTTTTTTTTTTTTTTTTTTTGGTTGTTTAAAATATAAACATTCCCTTTAACTGAATTGATTTCCCTGTTGCATCTTGTTCACAGGTAGATTGTTAAATCACTTGAGAACCCAAGGTGTTACCAGGTTGGTATCTAAATAAAATTATCCCCCTGATGACAACATCTGCTCTTCTTTAATCAGCAATGCTTTGACCAATCAAAAAGTTATTTTTATGAGATTTTCACCTTGTATATCCAGCAATCCACCATATTTTGATTAAGCCTGCTTCACACACTGAGATATGCAAAGTGAAGCTTAGAGAGAAGCTGATGGACACACAGAGCTGGTGGTTTATGAAAAGGACATGGTGAATGCCTGCTAGAGGCAGGGGGATGGCAGATAAAAAGAAAGTATAAGAAGGATATTAAACTCACAAGGATGCCAGAAGGATGAACCCTTCCTACCTGAGAAATCAGTAAACAGGTGAAGATAAACTTGTGAGGATAATTTTAAACTACAGTTTTTTTCATTAGGTTGTACATTTACACAAGAGTTGTTTCCCTTTATGTACTGCAGTCCAAGTAAGGCTAATTTTTATGAGTTTTTCAACAGAAGAGAGTTATAAATCAGATACAGCATGGAAACTGTCAGGTGAATAAAACATGAGAGGTATCAGAAACTGATGCATCTGAACAGTGATGAGGCAGTAGGATAAGGCTGAGTAAAGATGGAGCTACAGGAGGCCAGTGTTTGTGTGCAAAAGCCTCCAACTCCATCATCTGTCCTCTGCAACATCTCCTTCCTGTAAACCAGCCCGGAAACATATTCTGTTTCTTCTAAAGGACTATACAAAAGCCATTATTTCTGTATCAAGAGAAAGCATATTTTTCCTAATGTTCAGCCTATAAATCACAAATGATCTACCTACTCACATCCATAACACATATTTCAGTGCACATACAATCCAATTTACATACATGTCTTCAAGCATGGTCTCCTCAGCTATTTATAAGCACTTCATCCAGTGCAGTTCCCTGGCAGTGTACATCAATCCAATAACAATCTTATGTTTTTTGATATGCTCCCTGTTTTAGAGTTTAATACATAAAAAACTTCATAAACATAAATTAAATAATGATGAAGTCTTTTCAGGGGAGTTACATTAACAGATGTTGCTCTATAGGAAAGCTACAATTGATGCCAACAGTCAATGAAAGCAAATGTTGAACTAATATTCAAAATGTTACTCTACCTTCTCATAATTCCTATCTTCAATTCAGACTATGATATCAAATACCCCTAAACAAGTACTCAAATCAGGTCACACCCAGTATGTAATTTTCCATCAGTCATGATGGAACATTGTTTCATGTTTCTGTTCTCAGTATCTGCAGGAAACATTAAATGGACATATTTTGAAAACAAAAATCCTTCATTCTCATGTTTAATGGAGTAACCTCAGTGACTTCCACCCTCTTGCAGCTTTTTCCCTTTCCAGAAAAACTAGTACCTCTCCATTTCGGCTAGCAGTGCATCTTGTTTGCTACTTCAATTCTATACTTTTCTTTGTGTTCAGAAATTGTAAAATCAATTGACTCAACATGCCATAGAGCAAAGGAAGATTATGCAGGAATATAAGTGAAAGTCCTGAAACAGACAGGTTGCATAATTCAAGAATAATATTTCTGTAAACCTTTCCCACTAAAGCTTCATGCATTGAAGTCTTGCCTTGTTTGGTCCACCAGATTTCAGAAAATTAAGCTATTTCAAACGGGTTACGCAAGTTCCTGCAGCTGAAAATCAACACAGAAATGAGAAAAGATGTTGCTGATAATGTATTGAAAATTAAAAAAGAAACCAGCAGCAACAACAACAAAAGCCAAAACCCAACACCTAGAAGTTAAAAAAGAAAATGTGTCAAGACTAGAAACTACTTACCTGAAGCAGAAATAAAGTGAAGCCTTAAATGTTCACAGGTTTTAAAACCATGCATTCAGGATACTTAAATTCAGGGTGTCATGATATTCAGAGGCTTGATTTGTTTAGAAGACACTAATTTACAGTTGCTACAATGTTTTTTTTCTTGCTAAAAATGCAAAAGCTGAAATGAATATATGTTATTTAACTACAACAAATGGGGTTTTTTAACCAAGAAAACTTTCTTACACTAGAAAAGAAGATTGCCTTGCTAAGAAAAGTATGTTTTAAAAAGCTAAGTTTATTTTCCCACTTGAAACAAAATGCCTACTGCTAAGCTATTATCTGTGATACAACATATTTTCCAAAATGAATACATCTGAATTAATATAGGTCTTTGGGATCTGCTTAGAAAGCTACTACATGATAAGTTACATGCCTTGTATATCTCTTTGGATCATAAAATCTGCTTAAAAGTACAAAAACCAGCAATGATTTTATCAAGGATTTGGTTTAAAAATAAAATATTTTCTAGAGGTATAACCACTTATTGGTATTTTAAATAAATGGGAAGTCTTCTCTATTTCCTAAAGCCCTCTTGGAGCATTTTGCCCAGAGAAGCATTTCCTAGAGGCTTTTTTCATGTCTGGAAAGGGGGCTTATTCACAGAGCATTACTCGTGATTTGTCTTCAAGGTATATTCTATTTTTTTAGACAATGTTTTCTGTGGAAAAACAAATAGTTCAAGACAGAATCTCTTTAACTTCAAATCCATCTAAATTTCTCCTTGCCACTGATAAACAAGTCAGTCTCATGTCTTTTATGTAAGTAATTGAAAATATTCAACAATGATCTGATCAGTGAACTAAGTCAGTGAACCCTGCCTACTGGTAACATTGTACACACAACATTTTTGCACCATTTTCCCATAAAACCAGGAAATCCTTAATGTCAGGCACTTGACTGCCCTGGCTGCACTACAAAATCAAATCTCAATGAGATCTATCCTGACTTCAGCAAGTAAATGGAAAGCTGTTGACCACATTTTGCAACTATCTCAGGATTTCTCTTCACCTTCTACTGGGTGATTTATCAGTGTGAATTTATAAGTAGATATATTCCTGAAAGCAAAGATTTTATCACTCATTAATTTTATCACATATTCCACTTCATGTCCAAAGCCCTGAAATCCCTTCTTTTATTACCTCAAAGACAAAACAACTCATTCAGAAGAAAATCAGTTACTTTGTTCATCTTAAATTCCCAATCCACATGATCAGGAGCTTCCCACTTTTTTTTTTTCCTCAAGGGCATTTAACTAAAAGGATATATAGCTAATGAGTTTCAGAATTTGAAGAATAGCAATAGTCTACAAAAGGAAAACAATATTGCAGCAGGTGGGAAGAGATGGAAGAAAATGGAGACACTGGGGAGGATCAGCTGTGGTTCTGAATTTCTTGCAGGTGTACAGATCACTCATACCATCCTGCTCTGAAGAATTAAAAGGCACTCACTGAAGTGTGGGTTACAGGCCAGATTGTTCAATGTAATTCTCACTATGAAATAAATGAGAAAATTGCCCACCATTTTAACATATCTGGTTTTATTTCACTAAAAGCACAACTGGGAATAACACGTCCATCCAAATGACTTGCATGAGTCAGCAGCAGTCTAATCACTGTCTTATTGAGGTTGACAGGTTATGGGGAAAAACAGTTTAATCAATTCAAATCTTTTTCCAGCTTAGGAGCTGCATTTCTGTTAGGGTAAAAATTGAGAACATTTGTGTTGTGTGGATAAGGACCATGCATAAGGCATTCAGTCACCAGGCTGCATGTACATCTGACTCAGTGTCTTCTAATACCTAACTAAATTTAAAGTTCTGTGTCAACAGATTAAAAAAAAAAAAAAACCAAAACCAAAAAAATAAAAACTAAAACCGACCCAAAACAGGGTACAAAATCTTTCCTTATAGCAGTAAGACGTCTTTTCAATTTAGCATTTTTCAAAATTCAAAGGTGGAGTGATCTCTTTTCAGATTTCTTTACTAAAAGGCTCCTCAAGCTCATTAGTTCAGTTGTGTTTGGTTCCTATAATTTTGCTCTGGATGAATAAGCACAGATTTCAGGAGCAAATGATCCTAGATGATGAATTTAAGACAAGTTCTTCTTCATAAGTGTTGTTTACCAGCTTAATATTCCAAATATAAGTAGAGGTTGAAATCAGCCAAATGTGACACTACTTTCTTGCAATCTTGATTCATGTCTCTATGAACCCCTTTTGTCCTTCAATATGGGAAGAGAAAACAAGGAAAAAGGGGTTATTTAAACTGGAGGTTAAAAGATATTTCAGGCTGGAGTGCTTCAACAGCTTTTACAAATAGGGAAATGTTCACTGCAGTATCAGATGGGTTCAGTTTCATTCTTGACTATTGTGAGTCTTGTCCAAATATGTAGATAATTTTTAGCATTTTTAATGTTATGATTCCAATCTGACTTTTACTGTGAAGAGTACAGTGTAAGAATGGTGAAATCAGCGTGCTGAGGTAAAATTGGAATTTAAGAGGAAAGACTTTCACACAAGAACTGACAAAATAATGCAGCAAATTAAGCATTTATTGTGAGAAGTCACGAGAATTATTTTGTCAATTGTCAGCAAAACATCAAGTATTTTCATGTTAACTTTGAAATAGCAGTTCCCACTAAAAGATCCCAGCAGCTGAAATCCTGCTATTCACAAGTAAATAATAAGAAAAAAACCCTTACTAAACAATATCGCTTTGTATTATCTACCAAACCCTATGCATGAGCTCTTCTCTTGAATATCACCACTTTGTTTCACACTGATGTATTTAATGGCCTCATTTGTGTATTGGTTCACATTTTCATTATATTTTGTCATTTAGCATTCTCCATGATTGTGTCTCATTGAACAGATGCACTACAGTTTCTCTGCAGCAAATTCTATGATCCTTAATTAGATGTCAATATGTTTTCTTGTAATGCTATTGTGAATTGAACACATTTTTAGTTACATGGACATTAATTAAAATCATATGCTGAATTGTTACATCTTTTCAAGCCAGTTGAAGAAAATATTTCTGGTTTGCTTGAGTGCTGTAAAACATTCAATTTTACTTCTTCATTAGTTACTGCACTGAAGATTCTATCCCATCCTACCACAAATGACGCAGTATCAGCATGCATAAAAAGATGCCCTGCCCCACATGCACAGATCTAAGTGCTAAAGAATGCCTTCAGTCATGTTCCTTTAAATGGGAGATGATGACAGCTCCTCTCTCTAGGAAATGAAAGGTGTATTTATTAAACATGACAGAGGAAAGGCAAGACCTAGAACGTACCTTCATCTCAGGAGTCACTGCGTATACAGGGGGCATATTGGAGAATAAATGTGACTTTAAATCACTGCCTATACAGGGGCATATTGGAAAAAAATGTGACTTTAAATCAAGGAAGAACCAGGTCTGTAGTCCCAAACTAAGTGCTACAAGAAAATTTTAGAAACTTGACTGTTGTTGACAGATAGGAGGAACAGAGGGAACAAGAGTAGTACCAAGATCTTGCATAAACATTGACATGATTTATATACTAAATGATGTAATTTTTTTTTCCCTGTAGGGGAATCAGTTTTGATGGGCAGGAGCTAAGAATTTTTTTTTCTAAAATCCATAGCAGTAAGTTTTTGAGGAGATTTCAAGCAGGTCTCAACAGAATGAATGGCATAAGGCTGGCATAAGATGTGTGAAATAACTGTAAACAGCTAGTGGGATGTGAGCTAGTGAGGAAAAGAGCAAAGAACAGCTTAAAATATTAAGGCAAACCAGTGAGAACCAATATTCTTCCCGATTATTGTAGGTGGCATGTCCTTCCAAAAACACCCTTTTGGTTAGTATAACATTTATTTCTGCTTCCTACTCAGTGAGAGCAAGTTTTGCCTCTACTTTGTAGTTGCCAAAGTTTCCAAGACATAAATTATGAGATTCAAAAGGAAAGTTAGGGTTCATATTCTCTTTTTTTTGATGGAAGTTCACTCCATGGAAAATACTGCTGCAGACTGCAGAGAGGCAGAGACAGGTAGAAGAGGTATGCAACAAAGAAAAAAATAAAACCAAAAAACAAACCCAAACAAACAAAAAAAAAAACCCAAGAACAACAAAAAACAACCCCCCAAAACCACAAACAAACAAACACACACAAAAAAAACCCCACCAACCTGAAAACTAGGAAACCAAAAAACACATCAAAACCAAACAACAAAACAATAGAACTCCATAGATCCCTTATTTCAACCCCCCATTAAGGAAAAATAAGGCTGAACTGTTCAATGAGATGGTTCTCCACTGCTCCTTTTTCTTCCCCTGCTGTGACAGCCCCTTTTTGTCCAGTTCCTTTCCAGAGAGTTTAGTTAGGTGTAAGGTTGCTCCAGGAAGAATCAATGATCTACAGGAGAAGTAAATTCTGCCTTTTCATATAACTATATCACACACACTGCAGTATTTAAGAAACTTTCAATGGAGGCCAAAGATTTGATTAAGAAAGTATGGTTGAACATAAAGAGGAAAAAGAGATTAATCCAAGCCTCAAAACAAGACCACCAAGCCCACAGGTGTTTTGCAGCAGTGGGAAGATGATGCTAACTTCAGTGCAAAACCAGTATTTTTGCAGCTCTTTGCTCTCTGTCCTCCCTTACCCCTCTCCATATGCAGCTCTATAAGGAAGATTATAACTAGAGCTGGGAGGGATGTTCCTGCAGCATTCTCCAGAAGATGCTAATTGATTAAAATTTGAAGAATTTGTTTATAAGATGAGTATTTGCAAAATGAGACATTCAGAGGGAGAAATGGAAAAATTTTTCTTCACCCCATTTCATTGTTATTTTAGTGAAAAGTTCAAATTTTTAGCTTTCAGAAAATACAGGAAGACTTATGTGAAAACAAAAAATTAAATTATAGATCACAGTCTTTTTCCAAGTTTCAGCTTGTAAAACTTAGAGAGACTGCAATTTCTCCTCCTGACTTAGCTCTATTTTCAGTGAGAGCACATGCAGTTCTAATGAGTGCCATTAGGTCCATGACAAATTTTCTGTGTATCAAACCAGCTTATGGTAAAACACAGACTTCACAAAATTAAAAATAGAGTACTGAGTTCTTTAGGAGATTGAAAGGCAAACATTCTGAACTGTGAATAAGTCATTTTTTTAAAACCTGTAAGAAATCTCAAATTTAGAGAGGAGCTGAATTTGCATGCAAGATTTACTGTAAATTTTGAACACAAATGTCATCAAAATGTTCACAGAATTAGGTTACACAAAAGACAAATTCTGACTGAAGACTATTATTTGTAAGTATAACATAGACAGATAGCTAAAGCAGTTATGAGTATGAGTTTAAAGTCTGTGGATCAAGGCTTGGATTCTCTGAACACATCAAAAAGTCTCATAGCAGCTCCCAAGGTTCTGCTGATTAACCCAGTAGGATATTAATTAAGGAAACATCTGCCATCCATACTCAGCATTCTCTTTCACCAATTAGGAGAGATCTGGGTAATTCAGACTTCTGAAGCACATCTTTTTTTTTCTTTTTTTTTTTTTTTTTTTTCTTTCTTTTTTTCCACTGAGAATTAAGTCTGTACAGCCCTGACTGAAATAAGCCAGTTTACTGCTAAAACACACTGTAATACCTACTGGAAGTAGCAGAACTGAAGGAAAAAGGAGATTATCATTTTAAAAATAGTTCAAGCTACCTGACCCAGTTTTGTGTAGCTGCTGGATTCCCATGCTGACATCTTCCTGTTCCTGTACTGGAAGAACAAGCAGTTAGCTAGTTCCTTCCCAGAGAAAAAGCTCTGAAGCAAAGCAAAACAACCAAACAATTCAGAGGAGCTCCCCAAAAACAAAACAAAACAAAACAAAAAACCCTAAAACAGAACAAAAAAGCACTAGTTAAGATGAATATTTTTTTGACCAACTTTCAAGTTCACTACAAAGAGGTCAAATTTAGAAATATGCTAGTCACTTTCCTTGTAGTGTACTTGCCTTCATATGATCTTGTGGTGCTATATAAAACGCTGAAGGTGACATTTGTGTGACTAGTCAAAGGTAGAGTGATGCTTCTGTGACATCTGCTTTACAGTGGTTTATATATTTCAATTAATTATACACCAGAGCTCCGCAGATTAGTAGTAGAACATTTTTATTCTTCTTGACAGGGGATAGCCTTACCAGTTTCACACCCTTCCATCTTGTCTTCTCTAACCAAAGCCAGGCAAACACTGAAGCCAATTATGCCTACACAGAGCTTGCAGAGACTTGCCACTCTCCCAGAGCTGCCATATCATCTTCCTTGCAGTCCATTTAGTTTCCCCTTCTTTAACCTGCTGCAATCTTCAGCGTGCACTCCCACACTGTCCAGGTTATGTCTCCTTGGACTCTGCTGAGATCCCAAAACCTCCAACTGGCCAGTGGCAGACACTTCCCTTGTGCTTTCACACTCTCTGTGAGAACTTGGGGCTGGAAAATAACCATTTAATTTTCATGTTTCAAAACTAACCTTAAAAATTCTCCTCTGCCATGATGCTTGAAAAAAATTGTCCATGGTTAAGCAGTTGGTGTGCCAAGACCACTGCATACTGTGCCAGTCAATTTCCTCTTATTTTTAACACTCCCCTTGTAAGACCAGCCATCTGTTTCTTGTTTTATCTCTTGATTGCAATCTTTTGGGGATGGGTTTATTTCTGTACATTTAGCACCAGCCAGACTGGGGTCAATGAACCCAGGCAGCCCCATTCAGTAGTTTATAAATAAATCATATAGACCTTCATACTATAGTGGTGGGGATTTGGTATATTTTTCTTTGCCATTGCAATGGGAAGCAATCCAGCATTTTCCCCTCAGTTCATTTTATTCATTTTTTAATTAGGGTCCAATGAATGCAGAAAAAAATAATAAAAAATTGTTCAAGTATTAGACACCATGAAGTAACAACATTTAAGAATGTAATTGGTTGCTGAATAACAACTGCAGTGAACCTTTCTCCCTCACATAAGAACACTGAATACTAAAGCAATCTATGACACATTAGGTTTGTTCTGTAATTCTTAATTACCACTGAGAAAGATTGTATGTTTGTCTGTGATTATCTTTACCACAAAAGAAGTGAAAGTAGAGAAGAACTGGAATAAAATGATAACAATTGGGAGCCTTGAAAGACATGTCTAAAAAGGCTTAACTTCAGCGACTGCAGCAAGACCTGCTTTGGATCAGTGGAAGATCTACAAAGCAGAATTACAGAACTCAGGTAGATTGTGCCCATTACAAAACTCGCATAGATTGTGCCCTCTGGGTGGTGCCATCCAATTCATTGCTAAGTTTCAGGATGCATCAAACAGATGCCAAGCTTTTCCAAACTACCTGTCACTGCTGCCACCAAAGAGATGACTTTTTTTTCCCCTGCTTGTTTCACAGAGCCTTTGTCCTTCTGCTTTGCAAAGTATGGGCATGGCATGTGACAGATCATTTTGTGAATAGACGTTCTTATTACAACAGAAAAAAGTGAGACAGGGAATTTCACACGTTCTTTTTGCCTTAGAAAGCTTGAAGTCTGTGATGAATCTACACTAACTGCTTCCCCTGAAAATTTTGCATTCCTTTAGGCAATACTTAGTAGCTTTTACAACAAACTCTACTCCTTTTTGGAGTAGAATTTTGTGTGTTGTGTACCATCTCATATATTTTCCTGCCATTTGTCCACAACCCAGTGTATTTTCACAGATATGAAGTGTTGGAATACTTACTTTATAAAGGTCAGAGGGAATTAAACATGTTGGTGAGTATTTCTCAGAACTGAAATGTCTTGCTTATTCCCAGCCATGCAGAGAAGATGAAATTTCTGACGAAATTTCTCTTCTGAAAAGGCAGGCTAGAATGGATTTGAGTTTCAGAAGTTACATGTTGAAGAGATGAATTTAATCATCAGAATTTTGGCCTGAGGTGAAGAATGGTGATTAATCACCTAATCACGTAATTTTCAATATCTACTTATGCATACAGTACTCTCCGATTTCTAAAATAGTCCTGTAGGAAAAATAGCAGTGTGGTACAGCTGTTATACAGAAACAAAAAAAGATAATGAAGTTAAAATACACACACACATATATGTGTGTGTGTGTATATGTGTATATATATATAAGAGAGAGAGAGAAGTCCAAGTTAGTACAGAAGAGAGAAGAGAGATAGAAAAAAAAAAGACAAACTACAGTTAGCCTGTCATTTTATCTTGCTGTCATTCTTGACTTATGAAATCCAAGAGAAAAACAGTACTTAAAATAAAAAAATCTGTCCCTTAAATGTTTGCTGGGATTTCAGGTCACACTACAAAAGCTACCTTATTTTAAGAATTTTGAGAGGATTATTTCTCACATATCTCTGAGATCTCTTGGCTATCTGCTTTGAATCCGACATCCACGAAAAGGATAGGTAAATAAAATTAATCAGGTCCACCCTTGAACAAAATTGTGCAATCTGTCACACATCCAAACACAAACAAAAAAACCCCTCAAAACAGGCGCACAGTCCTGCAGGGTTTTCCTCGATGAAATCTTATTTCCCTAAAGACAACCCTAGAATACAGTTCATGTTATTTCACAAAAACAATATGTACAATCCCTCACATCTGGAGTACTCTGAAGCAGAAACTTAAAAGTGCCAAGTTATGTGGTGCTTTTTGTAGTAACAAATGTCTGCTAGGGATTTACAGGAAAAAAATTAGCTCTGGCTAGAATAATAAAAATGTACTCATGTACTAATACTTCTCCACCTCAAACATTCATCTGTGGGTAGACAGAGACCAAACAAACATGACCAACAAACTTGTCCATTCCTGATCTAAATCAAAGAATTAGCCAAGAGGTGAAACCTACTCTACCAATAAATATTTTTTTACTATCCTGGATTCACAGGTTGCAGAATAAGGGAATTAAAGCCACCATTCATTTTGGCTTGTTCCTAGTGTTCTGTATGAAAGCAATGGCTGATGAGCAGCTGCATCATCCTAGCTCAAACCCAAGGAATTTGACCCAAAATAAACACAGAACACTTCAGTTATCAAGAGAAAATATAAACAATCACTAGAAGAGGAGATAATTATTCTGCCATATTTTACTATGCTCTAAAATGTCTTGATTTTGCTTGATTTTTCCCCAGGAAGTGCCAGAAAGCTGGCTGTCAACAACTTTCAGGTTTCTTTTACAAAGCCATAGATTTTCCAAGACTGTGCACCAAACCAGAATTTGTGATGATTTACACCCACTCATGCTGTATGTGCAGATGGAAATCTAAACAATGAAATAAGGCCCATATATATATCCTCCCTTTCCTGACCTGCACTGCAGTGCTTTATGCAGAACACCCAGCAGTATGAGTGGTTTTGTATTGAGTATTGTCTACAGATTTTTGTAATCTAGGGATTACAAAAATATTACAGCTCACCTCAAAACAAACAAACAAAGGCCACCAAAAACAAACACACCCCCCCCCCAAAAAAAAAACAAACAAGCAAAAAACCTAGTTCCTGACAGTAATAGGCACAAGAATGTTTCTATTCATTTTGTGAAGACCAAGGTGTTTTACCACTTGCTTAACGGACAGTTTTATTTCTGAACTGTGAGATTTGTGAGCTTTGGGCAATGGAGAAACCCTACCCTATATCGTTTTTTCCCTGATTACATATCAATGTATCCCTTTCTTGCTTATGGTCCACAGCTATGCAAAAAAGTGAAGTCTATCTCTGCTTACATGCGCCAGATTTGATCACCTGGAGAGGAGAGAAGCAGAACTGAAACTTTCCCTTCAGAAATCTCTTGGCTCTGGTTTTCATCAATTACCAGTCAATTGATACTCAAAAGGACCCACATTGTTAGGCTTTTCCTTCATATGATGAATGAATGCTGCTAAAGAAGTTAAACTGTGAGTTCACATAGATAAACCACCAAATCTAGCTATAAATCTGAGTAGATAAGAGCTTCTTAGCCATTTAGATTCTTAGCTAAATTAAGTAATTTAGCACACAAGTAGCATAAAAGACTCGAACTTGCCCTCAGAATTTACTGGGGGTATTTCTGGATTTCTTGGAAAGAACCAAGAACTTCTTGTGTTTTCTATATTTCATACTTTCCAGGTATTTTTTACTCCATCACTGGTATTTGCCAATATTACCATCAATACCAATATCAATTTCTCCATTCAGAATGGCACTTCAAACCACCTAATTTTAGATAACACTTCTGTCTTACACAAGAATTAGAAGAATATGTATCATATATATACCTTCTGATATGTAGAATACAAGAATTAGAACTAATCTCACTGGTTTTTTTGGTGAACATAAATAATTTGCAATATTATTTTATTATTAAGAAATAGTGACAGAACAAATCAGGTTAATTATTTTAATTCCTGTCAATGATTTGACTAATGCCTAAGTTGTTCTTTGTTTTGGGAATGGAGACAACGTTAAAATCTCAACACAATATCTTAATGTAATCTTATATTACCAGACTTATTGTGATGAGTTGAGTCTATTCTATTAAAAACTGGCATTACAACTGAAGTGAGCCATACCTGTAATTCTGACCAAAAGTGATGTGCAGCTCTGTGTGATTTGGGTGGTAAGGAACCCACTTTCAGACTTCATGGTATTCAACAAAAAAGGCTACAATTCTTATACTTCCCTTCCATCTTCATATATCTTCAAGCAATATAATTTTTTTAATTGCGTAATCAGCAAGCCATTGTCATTAAGGCAAGCATGCTGTTAGCCAATTCCTGCCTTTAGAGCACTGCATGATGCACACCCAGCCTATACACCCAGTGTAAGGTTTGTCTGTCAGCAGAGGCTGTCACCATCCGTTTCAGATTGTCACAGGACTGATGGATCTCAGGGCCAGCACTGCCTATGCTGACAAGCACAACATAAAATTAAGATGCAAAAAGCCCAGATCCTGAAAATCTCCATATTCATGTTTGGACTTTAGACCATTATTGTATCAGATAGGCTACAAATTGATGCTCTTTACCTGTTCTGGTCATGAGTGGAAACTTTAATGGTCAAAGAGAAATGCCTAAGCACTCACTGTTTCCCTCTCTTAAATGTATTTCGTGCTTCTTAAGCTGGTTGGGTCAGGAAAAAAAAAGTGAAATCCACAGTGTGCCTTGAACTGTTAGGATGTCTACCAACTTATTTGACAGCACCGAAGCATCACTTTCTTCAAAATGTGATGGCCTAACAATATAGCCCATACAGAAGTAAAGTCTCTCGGATCTTTTGGGATAAAATTCCTCCCTCTCCTTTTCTTTGCTTTCATTTGTGCTTCCAAACACCCACTCAATACTGGAAAAATTTGTCCAAAAGAGGAATGGTGCCAGGAAAAGTCAGTCTATGCAGCTACACTGCAAGAGGCACCACAAACCCATTGCACCTGCTGTGAAGAGGGGAAAAATATCCCAGAGAACACACATTCCCTTTCAAAGAACAGACTATTCATTACTATTATTATTATTATTATTATTATTATTATTATTATTATTATTATTATTATTTTTGCATCTCTTCTCAGTCCACAATAATGTTGTAAAACAACAAAAAGTGACCTTAAGCCATATTATTGCTTTTGTGTATGCTCAAGTAGTTTTGACTCTGAATGCTTCCTTTAACAACCAGGATTGTGTTGGATTTTTTTTCCATAGATATTTCTTTGTTGACCACTGTTAATCACATATGTAACAATATTCTGAACTAAAATAAATTTATTCAGTTTGAAAAACTGTTATGCTCCCTTCCCTTATCCCTGTGCCTGTTACCACAAGTAATTTTCACAGGTGGGTTTTTTGAAGGGCTGTTTGGTGGTGGTTGGGGTTGGTTGGTTTTTTTTTTTTTCCTTCATCTAAATACATCCTTCCAAAGCTGTCATTGTAAAAACAGAAAGGTGTTTCGTTTTCATTATTTGCTGACACTGTCTACTTGTATTGGAAAGAATAGAATGTACCAGGTAATGTCCCCATGATTCCTGGGTATGAAAGAAGCTTGCCTGTTTTGTGAATTTGGGCCTTAAGGACCTAATTTAACCCAAAAAATCAGTAGCACTCTGATTTATAAACAATGGATTCCCTTAAGGTTTCAATACTTCCATACATCTCAACTTGCCCAAGCCAAGGAAGCTGAAAAGGTTTCATAGTATTGCTTCTTGTTGAAGGTCTTTACTGCAAACTATTAACTTAAATACATGGTGGAGAAACAATGCAGAGGTCCCACCACTCTCAACCACATGGAAGTTGCAGGGACGATTTTTAAGTTTCACATCTGGGGGGACTTTTATAAGTAATACTGGATGAGAAGGTAAAGGCAGTAACTTAATTTCATTTCACAAGAGCCCTGTTTACTAAAAGTCAAATTTTCCAGTAGTAGTTAGACATATAGAAGATGCAACCAATCATTAGCTGTATTGAAATATAGAGAAAAATTACCTCCTACACCCCCCTGCTGCTCTTGAAAAAGGAGATGGGAACAAGTAGACAACAGCAGGCAGCAAACAGACATCGACTGTCTGCTCTAAAACAGGTCAGCAAGACAGAGTTATTGATCAGAGGAGCATCAGGACAGTTAATGGAAAAATTTTTTTGGCTATCTTTATCTTTCCTTTCTTTACAGTGTTGAGCACGAGCTGTATGGGGCTAAAATCTACATGATGAGAGCAGCAAGGTCCACTTCATGAGGAATTTGCACAGAGCATTTTCATCGACTCACAAACCTATGCCTTATGAAGCTCCTGGTAGATATCCAGACGGTTAATTAAGATAATAATAATAATTAATAATTTTAATAATAAAAATATTTGCCTCAGTTTCTTTTTTTTTACCCATCATGATGCAGAGATATTATTGACCAAATATGTCTTTTTTTCGTAGATATGTTAGGTTTCAGTAGAAGATTCCTGTAAATTGAAAATTCGTGGTAGGTCTAATTTGGCTTCTGAAAATGTGTAATAAAATAGATACTGCACAATGTGAAAAGCAACCACATTGGAGGAAAAGGAGAAGCAGGAGAGAGCAACATCTTTACCATCCCCAGACTATGATGAACCACCAATTAAACACTGAAGTTTTGTGAGGCAGATAGTAATTTCCTCAGGCTTAGAATAATGAAAAGTTTAATTCAATACAACAAAAGTTCTGAGGGGAGCCAGAGAAGGTTGAATACATCTTGTACAGGAGCTCTCACCCATCCTTAATGGCCCATTCTCACAAAAGCTCCCTCTTTTAAGGATATGAGTTCCAGTATAAACTGGAAACAAAGTAGTACACAAGTTCAGTGGTGTGAAAGCTTATTTTCTTCTAGGAAGGACCTGTTTCACAAACCTTGTAGAGTTTACAATGAGCAATACTCAATAGCAATAACATTGCTACAACTTGTGATTGCATTAAGGAGTAGTGTTATATTTGAGGAGATGGTTTCCCACGAGCCCTTGGCAGAGAGCTTTCTTTCATCAGACACCCTCTCTCTGGAAGGGACTGATTTCTTTCCCCTAGTGCCTTTACAGAGTGAAGTTCTGTTTGTTACATTTAACCCCTAGGACTCTAAACTTCTGTAAAGAACCAAACTTGACTGATTTTCTGTTCTAGTTCCCTTCTATCAAACATCACACTTTTTCCAACAGCAGTAACAATGTTAAACACTCCATATTTCAAACCAGAGAGGTAAAATATAATATTTTTTCCTTTAAAAAAAGACCTGAAAACCACACCTGTAGGTTTTATCTTTTATCTGACAAAAAGCCATTGAAAATTCTGTCCATTCCCAGTTTTTAAAATTACTTGAAATGTCAGTAGCAGAGGTATTATCCCACATACTGTGCCAAATGGAAGCAACTCTATTCCACTCTCCTATCTTCTTTCTTTAGTTTAATTGAATAGTTTAATTGAAATGTTTTCATTTCCTGCACTAAAATGGTGTGCAACATCCCATCTCAGATTTACCCACCTTCTTTCAATCAGCAGTGTGTTTCTGCAGAAAGGTAAACCATTCCAATATGTGTATAAAATAATTTGTCATCTCAGGTGCTAAGATACTGATTAAAGGCATTATTTAGCCTCAATTTAATACAGTGGGCAGGATCATTGTTTGGGCTTTATGGCTTGCCAATACTCCCAGTGGCTCTAACAAATGAGCCCACTCAAGACAAAAGTTATAAAGAAACAACCTTCAGCCTTTCAGTTATTTAACATCCAAATAAATCAAACAGATACAGAAAATATTGAAAAGGTTTGTGCAGACAAGCGAGCGAGCCAGAATTATTCTTGCCAGCCTTTGCCTACCAAACACATTTAGGAAGTTTCTTTGCATCTAATATTGGAGAGCAGAATTGGACCTCTAGCTACTGTCTCCAGAAAGTCACTCAGCAGGAATGAATGTGGCTCCACATGAGATGACACAAGAATACATATGTTGTGCCAGGCTATCACTAAGCTTCAGATGGGTTATCAGAGATGATGCCAGAGGACGGATGCTGCCGAGAGCGATGAGTTTTTCCTGTAGAAGGAGGGAAGTTACTCCAATCAAGAATAACCTACAATGCTACCATGATTCTGAAAAGGTCCCTTCAGTGTTGCGGGGGCCTTGGAGATGATGGGCCGAGGGCAGCGACAATAGCTCATTAACTATTTCTCTCCAGTGTATTCCAAAAAATAGTTTATAATTGAAAAATATCCCAACGACAGAGAAAATGATCTGAAAATAACTTACTTCTTTTACTAACTCTCGCTCCCTCCCCCCTCCCCATTTCTTCAAATTTCTTGGCTTTAAGACTTTCCACACTCCTCTCTCTGCTTCCCCCTCTCCCACCTCTCACCTCCTCCCTCTCCAATCTGTCTTCCCCGCCTCCCTTGGCAGGCTCTTTAGCTTTAATTCAATAGTTAAAAGGCTGAATCAAAACTTGTATAATCTGCTTGAACCAACTTTTATTCCATGTCAGAAAAGGAGAAGAGGCTAAGAACAGCCCAGGTTTTATTCTGCATCCATGGGAGTGAGCGCAGTGACCTACCAAAATTTCCTCCTTCACATGGATATGTTATTTGCCAGGTGTTAAATGTTACCTGTGTGGTCAAGAGCAGCAGTGGGGGAATCTGAGTGACAGGTATGAAGCACCACAGGGCTGTTCCTTAGGCCCTTCTTATCTGAGACATTTCATTAATGCTGTGATTTGAAACCCAAAACCTACAATCTGCTTTAGCTTTAGTGGAAGGCAAATTTCAGGGAGAAAAAGGCAGAACAAGGTAAGGACATTAGACAGATAGAAGTAAGAAAAAGTGGAAAAAGACTGCCTAGATTTATTATTTGAATCCAAAGCAACTCAATTTCAGCTTAAATAAGTGTAGAACATGCAGATAGGCACTATGAGAAGTCTGCCATGCAGGGAAGAGCAGAAAATGCCTTGATTATCCAAATAAAAATGCTGATGTGCTATGACTGCTGAATTTAATTGTAAAGAATGAGCATAAGTTACAAGAATGAGAAAATCCATCAGTGCTAGTAGGCAGTATTAACACAAAACCAAGTGTAAACATGCTGTTGGCCAGTTTCAACACTCTGAATAATTCACATATGCTGAGACCAGGAACAGAGTCTCTATAACCTGGCAACCCCTGCTGATCCAGCAGCTGGCTTGTCATAGGAGGATCACAACCTGATACCAATCAGGACTCAAATAACTGGGTGTAATGAGGTTCAGGTAACAGTATAATGCAAACAGGAATCAGCAAGTGATGAGAGTGTCTGAAACTGCTGGAAAAGTATTAGATACCATTGGAGTTGATTTTATTTTTGTCCCTGCTATAAAACAGTATAAATATAAGGAAGAAGTTCTTGATTCTGCTAGTGGCCATGCACTGAAACATATTGCCCAGAGAGGTTGTGGAGTATCCCTCAGTGAAGATATTTAAGAACTGTCTGGACCAAATTCAGTGCCATGTGCTCTATGATGACTCCTCTTGAGGCAGGGAGGTTGGATCAGATGGTTAACCACAGCCCTTTCCAACCTGAACCATTCTGTGATTCCGTGATTTAGATTATTTGGGTAGAAAAAGGGGGAAACAAGTTTTACTTACTTGGGAGAACTGCATTGGCTTTAGCTTAAAAATTAAAAAAGGAAATAAATCATGTCTCTTTATACAGCTAGCAAACAGAGCAAAACCACTACACAGATTTTTTACCATGCTTTTCTCTAAAAGAATCAGGCTGATTTTTTCCCAAAGGTTAGCAACGTACCACTTGAGTTTCATGAACTCTGAAAAAAAAGTTATATATTACAGGTGTTGGAGCTTCGGTCCTCTCTTTAAACTATTTCCTTTAAGGTAAATGGAAAATTAAAAATACAGACTATATGAATTTATTCTGGCTGTTCTTGGTTTTGTTTGTTTTTTTTCCCCAGCAATTTAAGCATTTAAAAATAAATGAGCCATACTGACTTGCTTGAGAAAAAAAAAATCTTAGATCTCAGATATAACTTCCAAAGAGAATTTTTTCTTTTTTTTATATATATATATATATATATATATATACATTTTTTTTTTTTTTAATTAATCCTAGGATTTTAAAATCTGCAGGGCATGTGGGGGGTGCACACATATCTTCACTTGCACTGAAGTCTGGCACCTGTACAGGGACTAAATTTTAGGTGTGAGTGAGACTATAAGGACCTTCCATCATCTGGGAAATGGGAAACACACCACAGCAGCAGATCCCCACCACACATGGCCACATGTGTTTTGCATACAAAATATTCAAATTACACATACTTTACAGAGCAGGTTAAAGTTTTTACCAAGTTGCAATCAGTGTCACAACAATTGCATATTTTGACTTTTTCCTTTGGTTGGATTTTTCTACCTATCCATTCTTCCTGAATGTAGTAACAATATACAAAACAAGCCCATTATTTCCTTGTGATCTAGGGGAAAATAAAACAACCTAAGCAATCAGAAAACACATTAGTTACCATCACCCAAAGAACAGTACACATTTTTTTGAGACCAATATTTAGGACACCTTTTCCAACCACTTTTCCCAGATTTCTTCTTAAAACATAGGAAAAAACCTAAGTTTTTATGTAATTTTTACTTACTTATTGACAACTTAATAAAAAAAAAATGAAAATAAACCAAGGAAAGCAAAAACTTTGACTACATCCTGTTATTATACGGGTTTTTTTATTGCAAAGAAAAAAACAAAAGTTGCATTCATTTCATCTCCTTTTCCCATGTTTTCCTCTTCCCTTGTACATACAAATCTGCCCTACACACAGTGAGTGCATATGGGACACTGGAACTAGTATTAGCTCAGTGTGGAAGCTTTGATGTGTGATACCTTGCAGAGCTGCCAGCAGAATGACAGCCTACTTACCATAACACAGACTATTCTTCATCTATTCAGCTCACTTCCAGCAGTCTTATATCAGTGTCACAAAGTTTCCCCCTTCCAAAAGAAGGACTTGCAGCCCTGAGGGTTAGTTCTTTCTCCCAGAGGACTGAATGTCAGTTCTGAAGATTTTTAGAATTTTTATCTGATGAAAATAAGGATGAAATGCAATCAAATGAAGACAAGTAAATACAAACAGACCAAAATAAAATGATTAGATAAACTAGAATTCATATTCTTACTGCATTGTTTCCAGAGGGGAGTACTTGGTTTTTGTAGCATATCTTTTTTTTTTGTAGCAGTGAAGTTGGGACTTCCACTTTGAACATATAAAGAATATTGCACTTTGAATTCAAATGTACAGATTGCAGCAGTTAAACATTAACTGTTTTCTCCTGGAGAATTCATTGCAATGTACTGTTCTATGAGATAGATTTGTTGCATTTAAAACTATAAATGGTGCTACATATGGACACCAGAAGACCATGAGAAATACCTCAGAGGCTAACCTATCCGTTAGAACCTGTGTCTCCATTCTGGAGACAGACATGGCATGCAAAATTTTCCTTTGAGTGGGTTTGTAGATCCAAGGAGAGAAGGTGCCACGTAATTTGCCAAACATATTCTTGCTGAGGTTACAGGACCACAATGCCAGGTGCTATAGACAAAAAAAAAGAATCCATCTGGAAGATTTACAGCAGAGACCAAATAAGATGTATAAGTAACTTCCTGTAGTGATATAGCAATATGGTGGTAGAGACAAGAACAAAGCAAAGGTCCTAAGTCCTAGTCTAGCAGTTCCCTCCTCCCCACTCCATTCCCCACCACGGTATTAACTGTACTTTTGAGGACAAATTTTTAAGGCTGTATTACCTGTAAGTGTGGGAACATTTTGTGTGGAGGAGTGCTACTAAAAGGCTATTTAAAAGAACAAAAATACCATATGCTTCCTGGATTAATTTTGAAGCCTCATTAAGGTCAACATAAAAGACTCAGATACACTAGTGATTTGGCATGTACTTGATCAGAGAGGGGTGGTATTTTTGTAAACAAAGTTGCTAATTTAACCCAGTCCTGAATAAACTTGTGTGTAAATATTCTGAGCTGCAATATTGCTGTACCTTGGGAGAAGAAATGCCAAATAGATGCTGAGTTTACTAATCTGAAATAATGATGGCACTTCATTTATAAATACAACTGAGAATTAAAAAAATTTATATTATCTAGCAACTCCTAAGCAGTTTCCTACCAAACTAGCAGCCATTGCTGCAAACTTGTAATTCTAAACTCACATAGAGTCTGTGTCAGAAAGGGTGGGTAATGTTGTTCCTGTTAATAGCAAATTATGTTTTAAATAAGGTTAACACCTTCAAATACTGTCATTTTATTCTTACTACTAGCTATAAAATGCATGAGAAGCAAAGTCTGAAAAGCTACCCTGAAATATTCCAGTGATACCAAATTTAGTTCCAATATCCATGAATATTTTAAAAAAAAGTAATATATTAACTACAGCCATATAAAATCCAAATGCATAATTCTACCCCAGTATTGGTTCTGCAAATAAAATACTATTGATGTTAGTTAACACATACTAAATTTTTTCAGACTGGAAAATATTTACTTTCAAATTGCCAGCCAAATACCTAGGATTCCATTCTGAAAGCTCTGACATTTATTTTCATGTTAACAAAGCTTTTTTTATTATTATTATTTCAGTGACCAATCAATTAAAAAAAGTAAGAAAAATCATAATTTCTAATCTGACAGAGTGAACTGTTTTGCATAACTTTACCTTGAAACTAATGAATTCATTATTTGAAGAACAACATCTACATAAACTTCATTTAACCCTAGAGATCACAGAATCTTATTTGATGTAAAGAGAGAAGCAAGGACAGGCACATTTGATCAAACCAAAAGTATTTGTTCCTCTTTTTCACTGAAAGTTTGTATTCATATTTTGAGTTTTAATAGGAAATTGAATTCAAACAATTTTAATTTTAAATCATCTTTAAAATGTACATTTTCCAGGTAGTAATTACAACACCAAAGGGCAAAGCCTGGCAGGTAATATAAATAAATTTTATATTAGGGGAAAAATCAGATGGACAAAACAGTAAATACAGCTGTTCAATTTTTCCAGCTTTCAAGTTTATGTTTCTATTTACAATTTTTTTATGAACACCTTTCCTTAAAAAGAAAAAAAAAAAAAAAAGAGAAAACAAAAAAAAAAACAAAAAAAACTTGTGCAAACCCATTTTCCCTTTGAAAACAGACCTTACTTTCAGTCTAAAGAATATTGAGCAACAAAAATCTTTAATTTGAAAAAAAACCAATCAGTAACAAATTTGAAACTTTCCCAAGGGACATCTTGATTTCGTACATTGTTTATTAGACCACACTCTTTAATTCTAAATTTTTCTGTATTTTTTCTGCATCTAATTACTTCTACTGATGTTAATTTAGGATATGTTTCTTTGCTGACAGAATTTGTATCCACATGTCAAAGCTATGCTACTTTAGTCACAGAAGAATAATTATTCCCCTGTAAGATGTTTAACTGAAAATTATTGTGTGAGTGAATTTCACTTAAATTCAAGAAGATCTGAATGTTGACGAGCCCTCAGGAAAACACTTCAACAGACCTACCCCATTGACTACATGCTCTAATCTATTACATACCTCTAAAGTCTTCTAAGATGCAATTTAGAGGGTATTAAGAGTGTATTAAGACACCTGCTTTGGAGGAATTCTCAACTAACAGGAAAAATACACCTTCATAAGGCTGAGTTTAAAGCATCTGAATTTAGTAATGAAAAGTCAGTAAGTGTCAGCTACGTAGTTTGCTATTAGGAATGTACTAGCAGTAGGAGCTGTGGCAGGCCAATCGTTCCATGATGGCAAAAGCCCAATTCTCCCTCATCGCACCTGGCACTTGTGTCAAATTTCCCACCTAAAAGCCTTTGATGAAAGATCCTGCCTGGAAAGATCACAATACCTTTTCTAATGCTTCCCTTTTCTGCTACCCTTGTCCTAATAGAGAGTTAAAATATTTTGCAGTTTAAATGCTTACTTTTTTTTATCTGCTTCTTGGGCACAGGGAAACTTTGTAAACCTTCTCATTGCACAACTGGTGTGTTATTAAACCCTTTGCTATGATAATATCATTCAGAGCTACATAAGCCCAAATCACTCAGTCCTTCCTAGCAATCACTGTCTCACAAAGAACCATACTAAAAGCCAAGAATCCAGACTTTCCTGAGGAGATGCACAAATTATTGGACTTTTCTTCAACTATAATGTCATCAGATATAATGTTTTCTTCCTCTCTTACAGACAAGTTTTGTTTCAGTATAGATTTGCATATTTTGACCTTTTTTCTTTTTTTTTTCTGTACACAATAACGCAGGCAATTCATTCCAGCTGCAAATGACCCCACAGCCCTGTATCATCCAGACAGAAGGCATGTACAGATATTTAGCTTCTACCAAATACAGGTGTTTATAGTTGTTCTTGTTGCAGTGCATCATCACTAATTTGCCAAGGCTCTTTTTGTTTCTGAATTCCAGCCTGCAAGATTTCTTCAACCTCCCATGCTATGCATAAACCTAAAAAGACCACAATACATGGTCATACAGGATTTCAGACTTTTGGTTAGGGTTATATATCAAGAGTGATCCTTACAGAAACTTGTTTTGACAGAAATAATTTCAAACAGCTTTGAGTGTCAATTTTCAAATAGATTCTTGCTTTTTTTTCCTGTGCTTTAATTTAGATCAATTGCAAAGAACTGTCAAAAGCCTTACTATGTTAATGATATATATCTATGACAATTAACATGACTCTAAGTGCCATTCCTCTAACCAAATTGTTGGCTTCCTTATTATGGAACAGGAAATCAGTGAGAAGAATACCTGATTCCAAACTATTTCTTAAATTAGCAATCTGAAATTAATTTTTTTTCCTGTAAAACTGAAGAGAAACAAATTTTAAAAATAAAAATATTGCCTCCAACAATTTGTGTACTCTTTTTGTGCCAAGTATTACTGTGTTCTCTGCAATTTTGAGGAACCAGAAATTGCAATGACATCACCACAAGAAGGGAAATGCAAAAGAAATACTCAAAATGTACATTAAAATGTACAGAACAGGTTTAAAAAGAGCCTGAAGGTTTCTAATTGAGCATGTTCTAGAGAATGTAGGACAAGTACATGGTAATGGGAGGTTGACAGGAGGGAAAACAGAGGTGAGCAAACAATTTAAAAGCCGTACATCAAAGAAAAGCAGAGCACACTATCACAGCATGAACAGGCAATGCCTCACAGGAATGCTTATTTTTCTGTATGTTCCTAAGACAAAGACAAAGAACAATAATCATTTCAATGCTAAAACAAAAATAAAAAAGAGAAAAAGCACAACATAGCTTGTAACAGTCTGAGAAGCTGATCAATCAGTACACTAGCAAAAGAAAAATTCATATGCAATAATTTGCTTAAAGTGCAAAAAAATTTTTTTAAAAAACACACAGAAACAATTAACACACATTTGGGTATTGTTTTCAGATTTCTTTTTTGATGAAAAGTAAGCAAACATGAGGAAGGCAAGGACTAATTACCTTTTCTTTTTAGGCCAGTCCCAAAGCCATTATCAGGTCTTGTTGAATTTAATCTTCATCAGCCTTTAAAAGAGTGGGTGAGAATATTGAGTTTCCCATCCACATACCTGCCCAGCAGCACAAGAAATCACTGGGCACCTTTAGCCACTATGAACATGTAGGATCTCCAATAGAAACGAGATCTGGGGTCTGTTCAGGAGGCTCTCTGGATAAAGCGCAGGCACAATCTTGAATACATTTTGACAACAACAGCAGAGCTTCATCAGTGAACAGGAAGAGTCCCATCAACTTTTTTTCCAGGACCCCACAATTTTCCCCTTCCACCCTCTGCTCAATGTAGACCATACTGCTTTAATGCCAGAGCAGATCTTAATACTCCTTTGGACATTGACCTGTAATTTTTACAAGAAAGTCTTTGCAATTCTCTGGAGCTATATAAATAATTGACAACAATCAACTACTGCTTCACCTACCCAAAAAGTGAAGAAGGTTATCTATCATCAGAAGTGGAAAATTACTGAGGTCTTTACTTCAGCCAAGCTCTACAAAAGGATGTTTCTCTATTCCTTTCTGTTGTGTTTTTCATTGTTTTACAATATATATATATATTAAATAGTACTTTCTGCAACAAAAATATTTCATTAGATTTCAGAGATTTTCAGAGGTATGTGCAGCAGCTAGGGCACCAATATCAATATGCTGCTGCTCATAATTCCTGCTTTTAACAATGCACAAAGCTTGGAATGATGCTTCTTTTTCTAAGTCATAGGTTGGACTCAATGATCTCAAAGTTCTTTTCCAACTTAGTTCATTCTGCGATTCTGTGATTCTTATTTTACTTACAAGGGGTGCCAAGTCTAAAGACACCACAACATCTCACATTTATTTGCACAACCACATTCTAGACATTAGCATTTTTTAAACAGGTGACCAAGGTGACCTTGCAGCCTCTTACCAGCAGGAATTTTTCTTCTATGTTTGCATAGTCTAATGCAAGGAGATGTTATCTACAATTTTCTCTTGCCACAACATGATGCAAGTCATACTTGGTTAGAACAAGAGCTGAGTTGTAGATAGGAAAGATAATCCAACACTCTGTGCTGAAAGAATAAACCAGCATCTATAGGTAGTTAAAATTCCAATTTCCAGGCCCTCTTGCCTTTCTTGTCAACTCCTGACAAGAAAGATCTTGTAAGCATAGGTATGGCTGGCATGCCTATCAGGGCAACTGAAGCTTGAGATTGAAGAATTCCAAGTTTTCTTAGTAATTAAGACCCAAAAGAGGTGAATTCTCCCCACAAATACAACAAAATAAAATAAAAAAAAATGAGACTCTCCTGAACTATTTCCTGTATGTTAATTCTGAGAAACGCTTGCAGTCCTCCAGTACTAAAGACTAACAAAAGATAGATACAAAGTTATTTTAATTGCTAGGAATGAAGAAAAAAACCGTTTGATATCTTTGAGGGTTGGGTGGTGTTTTTTCTTTTTTTTTTTTCTTAAGCAAAATTTCTGCGTTGGTGTAAGGCAGATTTTCCAGGCTTCAACAAACCAGATGGCCATCCAAAAATGCGATATGAAATTTTTATAGGAAGCTAAGAGCTGAACCCATCTAAGGGAGAGATTTTTCAGAGATTCCAAACTTTTAAAAATAAATATTACTGCAAGATCTTATGTATCTACATTTGAACTGCAACGAGTCAATAAATAACCACAGTGATAATTACCTAAATTCTATATTTAGAAGGAACAGAACACATGCAATAAACAATAGCACATTGTGATATTAATGAAGCACTTGCTTCCTCTAAATGTAGAAATTCAGCAATTATCACCAGAATTGGCATGTATAAAGGTGCCGGTGACAATTTTAAAAAGGCATATTGCTTATATGATAGACCAGAATGCATGCTTTGGACCCAGTGCATTCTGTTATGAAGGATTCAGTGACACAGTCCCACACTGAGCCAAGCTTATGCTCAGCACAGCATCGGCTCTGGTGGGGAGGAAGAGGTGATTGCAAGCTTTCCTTCTGCTTGCCCCAACTATGAGTTGGCCAGAGGCCAACTCAGCCATCAGTACAAATTAGAACTGCTATAAAGATGTTCTACTTTACACCAGCAGGTTTGGACCCCTGAGGAGTGCACCACTCAGGCATCAGAGCATGTATTGAACTACAGACCTTTCCCATCAAACCTCTGTCAGACGCCTTCCCTGCTAAAAGGTGTCTCCCTGATTCTCTCAGGCATGTCCCCCACACATTTAAACCCTGTCAGAAAAGCTGGCAGGGCTGGGAACACCAAGCTGAAATTTCTCTCAGTCACAGGACTTGCTCTCTTGAGCTTTAGGGTCACTCTTAGTAATTCTCTTTTGTGGCCAAAGATTTGGCCTGAAGACCTGCTGTCAAAGAAATACTTCCAGGCAGCTAGCTTGCTTTTTCAGACCTGCATCCCTGGTCTTGTGTGCACACAGAGACAAGCTGCTCTGATGCCTGCACACCTCACTGTGCCTCTCCAGCCCACTTTTTTGTCCTTAACTCTATCCATCTCATTTTCCTGGGCGAAAAATATCCTGCTTGAGTTTTCCCTTAGGCTTCTTCCTGGAGTCTGGTTTCCTACATCCGTATTGTATTTCCCTCACAGAAAGAAAATAAAGCTCACAGAACGTAGGAAAGTGATCATTTATCACCTGAATAACTGCAGGGTTTGAGTTTTGGCTTTCTAGCCTATTACATGCCTAGAAAAGTCAGCCACAAAGCAGAGATCTCAGTCAGTGGATGAAGTCTTCTCTAATTCTCTGAACAATGAAGGCTTCATACTCGTGCTTCTCCTTCACATAATACTTGCTATGCAGAAAGCACTGAACTGCTTGGAAAAATTTCTTTATTTTTTTATTGGGTACTACCTGGCCAAGGAACCTGCAGCACAGCCTGCAGTGATCAGAAGGCTTTCCTTGTGTTTGGAAAATTGGCGTAGGTTATAAAAGAAAATTAATTACTGAAAAGGATGAGTAGTCATGTTTCCAAATTAAAGAAGTCAGTTGTTTGGTTCATTCACCAGCATTCTGAATGTGCATATTCTGCAGTAAGGTGTAAGTTGTTACTGTGACTCTGCTCCTCTGAGTGCATCCTGAAAGATGAACAACTGCCCCAGCACTCCTGCTGGAGCTCTGCTCACCCCCTGCACTCACACAGATGTGTGACATGACTGCACATGGTCCCAATGTCCCATCACAAGTCCCATCACAAGGCAGTCATGCTCCTTCAAACTCCATCTCTGCCTCAGGAAGTATCACCAGAAGTTGACTCCCATTGCTTCAGGGACATATTCACAGGCAGATGCTCCCAGTCTCAGGGAGATGACAACCATCACACATTGCCAGGATGGGAAGAAAATTGCAATATTTTGGAGCAATATGGCACTGAACATACACAAGATCACATGGAGAAGATAACATGTGAGGAAGAATTCATACACCAGCCGTGTCAAAAAAGAAGATAAATAAAAGGAGGGCAGCTCATGCTTTCCTCTTCTGAGAGGTAATGCTTCCAGAGGACACGGGGTGCAGAAAGCTCTCCATAGGAGTCTAAAGAGTGTCATGGTTTAACGCCAGCCAGAAATCAAGTCTCACACAGCTCATTTGCTGTTTCACCAGCTGGATCAGGCATAAAAACTGGAAGGGTAAAAGCCAGAAAACTCCTGGTTTGAGATGAAGACTGTTCAACATGGAGAGCAAAACCCACACACAAAAAGAAAGTAAAATCAGGAATTAATTCACTGCTTCCCAGGGGAAGGTGTTCAACCACCACCAAGAGAGCAGAGCCCCTTGCATTACAAACATGTAATGGTTAGTTGGGAAGATGAATATCATCACTCCAAATGTCCTCTGCAATGCTTTCTTCCTTACCTCACTTTGTGTATTGCACATGATGTTACATGGTTTGACATATCCCTTTGGATTTGACCCAGCTGGGGTCACCTGTCCCAGGCATGTCTCATCCCAGCTCCCACAATCTCCTCACCAGCATGGCAAGTGTACGAGCAGCAGAAAAGACCTGGGCTCTGTGGGAGCCCTGCTCCACAATAACAGAAACGTCTCTGTATTATCAACCCTGTGTTCAACACAAATCCAAAACACAGCTCCCATACCAGCCACCAGTGAAGAAAATTAACCCTGCCCCAGCTGAAACCAGTACAAGAGACAGCCTAAACAGACTTTTAAGAGGAATAACTGCATTTTTTCTACCAAAACTTGCAGAGATGATAGCATGCATGATTACATTCACATCACTGAGACTCTAGATATGCTGATCTAAATGGCTGTTAACATAAATTTCTTACAACTGATCCCACAGATTTAGAGCTCAGAAGCTTTCAAGGTCAGTAACCCAGTTCATTCTGCAGTTGTCCTGATTCTTACATCTCCACGACTACCATATAATGTCCTCCTCCAAAAAGAGCCAAAGACACAATAGTGAAAAAAATTGCCACAAGAATCAAGAATCCATTGAGACTGGATAAGAGTTCCAAAATCATCAAGTCCAACCTTCAACTAAATACCACCATGCCCACTGAACCATACCATAAAGTGCCACATCTATTCACCAGGGATGGTGACCCTACCCCTGGGGACCGTGTTCCAATGCTGACCACTCTTTCAGCAAAGAAACTTTTCCTGATACCCAGCCTAAGCCTCTCCCCACGCAACTTGTCCTGTCACTAGCTGGCTTGGAAAAAACACTGAACCCCACCTTGCTACTACCTCCTTTAAGACAGTTGTAGAGGGCAATAAGATCACCTCTGAGCTTTCTTTTCTCCAGGCTAAAAAACCCTGTCCACAAGGACAGGAGAAACTTCTTAGCCACCTAACAGCTGGATGTCTTTCTGACTTGGAAAAAGTAGTTGAAGTTCACAAACACTAAGCTGGGAACTCTTATCACAGCAACCAGAAAAGAACTGCTTCTCTCGTACTAGGATCTGTTTCCAAATAAAACCTGAATACTTTCTGTCTTCCCATCAGTTATGTGAACTCTTGAAAGTCATGTACTCTGTGGCATCTTGGTCAAATAACCTAATAGACACAGGAATTACAGTGTCTAAGAAAACATAAACTTCCCCTGTGCCTGCCTGTGCTGGGCTGTAATGATAAAATACCTGCTGCAGGGGCACCTATCCCAACTATGACCATTTTTGGGATCTCCTGAATATGCACAGGGGCTATTAAGCAAGTGTGCAGTCCAACTACTTCACTCTGCTCTTCTCAAGATGTTCTTTGCTCACATAAACTCTTGTGTTTTCCACTTAGCAGCCCAATGACTGCAAAAACACGTAGTTATAAATGAGCACACCAACTGGTTCTCAACACAGAACAGAACAATTGGGTGGTGGAATGCGCTGGGAAATTCCCTGTTCTGCACCTTTTGTTCCAAGGCTGCTAATGTGTTTTCCATGAGAACTTCTTTTGCAATGGAGAAAAATATTTTAGGCAAACAACTTATTTATTATTAGAATGAAAGACAGAAAAGGGAGTTTAACAAGGCTTTAAACAGAGACTTATTCTGTTGGAAAAATGTTTTTAAAATGCAGAAATATATTTCAATAGTAGCCATATTTGAAAAGAACAGACACTTCAAAGCCTCACAGCCAAAATCTTCTGAACTGCATTCAGATTAGCTGAAACATAGTCTGCAGCATTGTTATGTGCATACAAAGTTGTAGAATCAAATCTCTACTACTGGCTGTGGGACCAACCTACCTTAAGGATGTTTCTCACAATCAAACTCACTGTCCCTATGAAGATGGAGCCATACACCTAGAAGGAGCCAAAATTAAAATGGACATCACACCTCCTAACATTCTAGGCTACATTTAGAGTGCAAACTGCCAAGAGCTTTGTTTGCCATGATGTTGCCCCTCTGAAGTCATCTAGTTGATGGTTGGACAGATAAGGTACCTAACTCTGGAGCAAAGTCCTGAAGCAGCCCTCCAAGAACTATCTGTTTTCCAGCATCCTACCTATGAGAACGAAGCACAGGATGCAAGGAGGAAAAAATAGGAGAGGTGGTGAAATAAAAGGAGTAATTATGCAGCTGAAATGAGGCAGGGGAAGAGGGGCCGAAATGGAGATGAACACATACAAAAAAGTGTGATAAGTGCTCAGAACTAATTCTGCAGTGAAAATACTGCCATTCTATGTGTTTTTCAAAACAGCCTTCCTGTAACAGATAATCCATGACATTTGTCTCAGTCCTCTCAGCATGCCTAAGCAACAGCACAGTCTATTGACTGAATTGCTACAACCTTGACCATAACTACAGTATCGACATCCTGCTACCTACAGCAGCCATAACCTCTGGGAAATAAAGTCCACACACATAATAACATGCACTGGGGAATTACATTTTAAATAGCAACAGCTCTGTAAACATGCTATGTGTTTACACATAGCTTTTAAACATATCTTGTCTGCAAGGAGTGCATAACTCAGGGCTACAAAACATCTTTTAGCCTTTTCTCAGTATTTGTGATGTAGTTTTTTCCTCTGGCTATTTTCCTAAGGCACAATCTGTTTTTTGGCTATGTAAACAACAACAGTTTGTGCCTTTTCATTCAGGGGAAGCAAGGCTGGTATGACACCTGAATTGAGCATCATCAGGCCCGTCTCTTCTGCAGTGGCATTGTGGTTTTGCTACAAGGACAGCCAAATTAAATAATAGTGTTAATGAATACAGCTCTATGCAACACTCATTCTGAACATGTGACTTAGGAGTGAAAATAAAAGGATTGTATACTGTCCATAATTGATATTCTTGTGCTTGCTCTGCTGTACCCCAACCACATACCCTTCTGCAGCAATCTTGTGTCTTGTTTACCATGCAGATTCAGCAAACATATACATAGCTGAATTCTTGTGCAAAACTTGATTTGTGGTCATCAAATTCAGTTTTAATGAAAACTTTCCCAAAATATCAAGTATATCTTTGATTTTCCAAGATCAATTTCCCAGAGAAGAAAGGTAAAAAAAAAAACCTTACTCCTCTGGAATGTCTCAAATACTATGTTCCCCTCCAAATTTGGACTTTGGAACTTACAGCATCAGCTTGCACTAGTGTATGAAAAAGTCTACCTGTATCTTTAGCACAGCTACAGACTTGGAAAAATCTCTTCATCTTTCGAGCTGCAGGTTAGGCAGACAGATTTTAAAGGTGAAAGAATGAGAGGGGTACAATTAAGAAGTCAATGACTAATATCTCAAACTGCTGTCTTGCAGGGTGAGTAACCTGCCAAGGACTGGAGAAGCTAGCTACTTGCTATTGCCTAAGGTCACACAGCATTTAAAATTTTGATTAAATAATATAGCAAATGCTGAACAGCAGCTCTTTTCTACTGTGTTGCAATGTTCATGGTCACACAGCCATGGATAGCACACTGAGGTCTGACCAGAATTTTGCTTTCTTGGTAGTATGTGATAGCTTAAGACACAGTTTTTCCCCTAAGAGTCGAAATATAGATGAAGATTAAAGTTAATCAGAGTTTTTCCCCATCAAAGCTAGCTTTTCCACAGCAAAATCCCCACCTTTTCCTTCTGATTCCATTTCTTATGTAGAATATAACTATTTTTTGGGGGGAGTGGGGGTTGGAGATTGGGGAATGCGGGGTGTAGAAAAATAAAACAAACCATAATTCCACAGGTTCCATCAAATTCAGGTTGGTTATACCATCTTCCAAGCAGCACAGCTCAGTCTGTTCTGAGAAGGAAGGATCTCCTCAGACCTGCTCCACTCTGCGCCATTATCAAGGCCCTGCATCTTTTTTCTGACCTGAGCCTTCATATGAGATAGTTCAGCTCATGAAAGTTGCAGAAACTCATCATTCTGCATTTTTCCAGCCTGATGTATCCAGGAGGTCCCTGGGTTGACGCTAGAGAGGGTGGTAACACAAAGCTCCAGAATAGGGCACTGGGGGAGGACTTCATTCAACAGCAGTACTCAAGCTAAGCACCATCTCTCACCCCCATCCATGCCCAAAAAAAGATTTTTGAGATTTTTTTTTTTTTTGCTTTTGGTCAGTAATATTTGCACAGGTGGATAATTTCTTTACAGAAGCTATCAAGAGGATTGTGTTCTCACAAACAAAAGGGCTCCACTGATGTCTTTGAAGAAAGGGAGGGAACTGAACCCATTTGAGCCACTCAGGTCCTTTCACTAACAGCTTTTGTTAAAGCTTGGAGCGCCTTGGCTGACTTCTGAAGCCCGAGGCTACCAGGCACATTGTGCTGGGTAAGATCAGGAAGCACATGCATCCCTGCTCCTCACTGCATAACCACTGTGAGGGTGTCATGCAATACACTGAAAACACCTTGGGTCAGAAACTAAAGTTCTCTTCATCTGCTAAAATGACTCAGATGTCAGACTAAGGAAGTGCACGGTAAACTAAGCTCGTAGAAGAGGAAGTCTGGCTTCTCTTACAGCTTCCTTGCAAACATATGCAGGATTGTCCATTACCCCTCACTCAGCAAGGAATAAATTACTCTCTAATTAGACAAATCCGAAGTCATTACATGTATACCTTCAAATAGCAAGCAAAGAAACTAAACACAGAAGTTAGAAAGGGGCCAGGGAGAGATCCTTGGAAGTATGACTATTTTTCTCCTGTTTAAGGAAGGTTATAGCTGCAGCAGAGATAAAAAACAGCAAAAGATTTAGCAATAATTATCACATGTTGGATGTGACCAGGGTTCATTCAGGGAAAGTGCAACAACTTTGGGCTGCAAAGCACAGAAACAAGTTTACACAGAATTAAAATTATGTTCAATATGAATGATAAAGGAGTTAAAGGGAGAAGAACCTAAACCTTTCAGCTGCATTTGAATCGTAAATTAGTATTTTAAATATATTTAAAAGAAAAATTAATTCTAGAAAAGCTAAAAAACTTTGAAGCAGGTATTTTAGTGGAGAATCAAACACCCACGAATTGCAGACCATCATTGTACCAGAGGGGATTATCAAAGGAAAAATTCCTTTGGAGAAGAGGATGCTTCTCATGCATGGGGAAAACAGCATGCCCTCTTTTAGCATCCACTCTGAGGCATGACATGTAGTCATCTACAGGTTTTCCTGCAAAGGCAAGGATGACACACAAAAAAGTAGAAAAGCACAAGAAAAAATTATTCCATTGGGATAGGTTTTTTTTCAGAACTGGCAGGATGACCTTGCCTGAAAGAAATCAGGAATAAAGATAGGATCAACCTAAAGCTTCCTTCTATCTCAGTCCCTATCTTTTTTATTTTTCATGTTTCTTCTTACTTGTTGAATTAAATTTCTCACCTTTTTCTTTTTTCTGTAATTTGTTTGCTTGCTTGTTCTGTTAGATGCCCAGCAACTCGTGTGCTCATATTATGGCACTTAAAACAGACACGACTATTTTTTGAACACCTAATCTCTTTTCTGTTGCACAGAAGTTTTGCATTTATTTTCATGTGTTGGTACTTAGAAAGTTTGCTTTAAAACAAATCACAAATGTTTAATAAATAATACAGTTCAAAGTAAATTAGCACAGAAAAGTATTTGGAAATAATTTTAATAATATTAGCTTAGGTAGAAACAAACATTTGAGGGTGGTTTCTTTCATTGTGTAATGCCAGTTGTGTAATTGCAGACAAGTTTTGCCATTGATGTCCTTTCCCCTTGTGCTGCATAGAACACACAGGCAATATTTAATTTTCTTAGACCTGGTGATCTAGGCAAAGATGGTGAATATTCTCCCAGAATGAAAGGGACTAAAGCACTGCACCATTTTCTTTGCAATCCCTTAAAAAATACTTTTATCCACTAGCAAGCTAAGACATACCAGGTTTGTTCTAAAGCAATTGCCCAGGTTTCTTTACCCTTAAAGTTACTTCAGCCTTCAAGTGCATTAGTTCAGCAAATTTTGAGGATCCCCATCCAAGTCCTGCTCACTCAGGATGAAGTAAAGGTCCAAGCCCACCTTTCTCTCATCAGCTGATGCTGTTCCATTCTCCAACTAAGCTGTTAAACTGGAATTAGCCCAAATGGTGGGCATCAATAGGCTGCAAATGAAACAAAGAAACAAACAAAAAACCCCACAAAAACTCAACCAAACAACCAACCAAATACAAAACTCACCAAAACAAAACAACAAAACCCTCCAAAACATCAAAACCCTTTTGTAAAGTATTACCATCTGAACCCAGTTTATATGTTTCAGCTCCTTGATCCAATTCTAAAACAGGTGGGAAAAAAAGGGGTTGCTGAAAGGCAGATACCTTTATAAAGGCATATATCATTTTTATATATATATATATATATATATATATATATATGTGTGTGTGTGTGTGTGTGTGTATATATACACATATATGTATATGTATATATTTATTATATATGTGTATGTATATATAAAATATGTAGATATATTTATAAGAATAAAACAGAAAAAACTACTTAGTTTGTCTTAATTTAATTTAAGGTGTTTTTGTCTTTTAAAGCAATTCCAAACCAAGACTCTATCCAGTCTTTTGTCTCTATGGGTAAGGATTAATTATAGCACTCAGATTAAAGTTTGCAAGTAGCATGAAATGCCTTCCTATGCAGAAGCCTTTATTAAAATAAGGAAGTTACACCAGAAATTACGCTGCCTCTTCTGTGCTTTTGAGTCATCTCTTTTGCTGAAGGCCTTATTCTAGTCTCATTCAGGAAAGCCAGAAAGTTACACGTAGAATGAGAAATGATTGCAACACCCAGAAACCCACCTGCTGTTTACTTTCAAAGAGACTCTCAAATGTACCATGCCTGGACTACTTTTGAAAGTGGAAGCAGGTCATTCAGATCCTGACTCTCAGATGTATTTAATAAAATATACATGTTTAAATATCTTGGCTGACAGTGCCTCTGAACCTCTCTCCACTGCTACAATGCATGTTCAGCTCGTGATGCTAAAACTGCAATAGGATTACTAGGAAAATCACATGTGGGAAAATCACATGTGGGGCTGAGATCCTAACCTTCTCCTGTGATTTGCCTCCATTTTTTACAAGGAAGCATGTGTTATTCTGGATATGGTTTCTATATTTTTGTAGTACAAAAATGAAAAACTATTCCACATTAAGAGGAAAAAATTAAACAAAAACCTGACACATTTGAATTGCAGGCACATTGAGACCAAAATATCTTTCTGGTGCTAGTGATTACCAGCTTTGTCCTTCAGGCAGTCCTTCTCTCCTCTTTCTCTATTTTTCTTTGTCTCTTTTTATTATAAAATAGTGATAATAGCAGTCTATCACCTGTACTGACAAGACTGAGATGGTTTACTTTCCTTCCCCTAGGAAGTTGCTTTCCCACGGGCTGTCCTTCTGCTGGGGTGACAGCAGAAATGAAGCACCCAAAGGGTTTATCTCTCTGCCCCAGTTAGACCCATGCAGCCCCCTAGGACAGTGTAATTAACTCTGTCCCATTAAAGCACTCTGGCAGCCCTTCAACCCTGGTACTTGATAGATCTGTCCTAGTTACTCACAGCACTGTCCATTCTGTTTTGGGGCACAATTACAGTAAAGCCTGGAAATAATATCACTGAAATCAATCACTGCTGAAGAGTAAACTGTATATTTTAAATTTAAAGTCAAAATGTCAATGATACTTAAAGGTAGAAGCTCCAGCTTTCCAGTAAGATGATGTTTGCGTGTCTCCAAGCTTCTCTCTGCAATATCATCTGGGAGATAAGGGGGAGTAGGAATACTGAGAAAACAGATTTCTCTTAAAAGTCATTTGACCAAAAACCTCTGACTTATCTTGATATGTAATATAAAATACTAAAAGCCTGACTGTGCTGCAACATTTTCCAACTACTAGGCAATGTTATACAAAACACAAATGTGCTAAACGGATTTTAAGGTCAAAACAACAATTACCCTTCTCCCTGACACTTAATTTTACCAATTAACTTTTTAATATTTTCCTATTTCTAAGGGACATAGAGCAAAACTATAAACTTGGAAATGCATTTAGTTTTGAATATGAAATGTAACCTGTTCAACAACAGGCAATCTTTCATTTTCAGGACTCAAGATCTGCACAGATTGCAGTGTCACCTCCCAGCATTCCCCACTGTGAACCTCAAGTTCGTGGGAATGACCAATACTAATGATCCCTGAACTGTTTCCCACAGCCAAATGACAGCTGTGATTCTTTAGCCCCAGCTCTCTTCCTTAGAGCTGATTCAGCGGTAAATTTATGGCACTTCCTCCAAAGTGTCCCATGCTGCTTGGACATTCATCACCCAACCTTAGCATCAGAAGATACATTTTCCTCATAACTCATAGTCAAGTGCCTACTTCACAAGACCATGGGTAGTAGAAAAATGCAGGTTTGGCTATATTCTGGGAGATAACCAAGGCATTTACCTTATTACAATCTTTCTTAAGTGGAGAAGGAATAAGGATGAAGCCTCATGCAAAAAATTAAGCAACTCTGTCTAAAACAATGGGTTCAAAGAAGCCTTGGGCATTTCTAAACCAGGATATTCTGTTGAATCTATTTCAGGTTTGAGACTTCTATACTGCCCACCTTAGAACTCATAAAAAATATCTATATCAAAGAGTGTCTGCTGGCATGGAACAAACAGTTAAATGTTAAACAGTTAAATGTCAAAACGGGAATTATTCAGGTGTCATTACCCAAATCTATGGCAGTTAATCAACACATCTCCAATAAATCCATGGCAGATTTAACATTTTATATATTTTCCTTATCAGTCTATTATAAAGCAAATAACATGAAGAACTTGGTCTTTCCACATGTAAAAATTATCATTAAAGCCAGGATACATTTCTGAGTTTACCACTCAATCTATTATAGCCTGTGTGAAAAAAAAACCCCAAGAAACAGCACCAGATAAGCAATAATCCCTCCAGAAAGAAAACTTCAGCGCTTAGCACTGTTTAGCCATAATGGCAGGTAAAATCAGTACAGAATTCTGACCAGAAAGGGAGTACACAAAACCCTAATATTGTCCTGATTGTGGCTTGTTCTTGTAAAATAGGGTGACGTTTGGCTACTGTAGGTTTTTCACTTGGGTAGAGAGAAAGGCACTAACAGGAGAAATGGATTCCAGATTCAGATCTGGATTTCAAACCCCTTCTTTTCCTTCCCCAGTCTCAGCTTTTCCAAGCAGTATTTTATTTTTAAATGAGGACAAAACCCAGTGTCTTTAACTTCATAACTTTTTGTTCAGAAACTCTAGCAGTGTGTGATAGTCTGGTTAAGAACTGTTTATCCTGCAGCCATGCCAGCAAAGCAGTGCACCCTTGATCTTTCCATATGAGCTGTTACACAGAGAGCAGGTTTCACAGCAGGTTCCATGGCACAAAAGACATCACGATGCAGAAATAATGCTCCAAACAGCCAGACACATTCTCACTTCTACAAATGTCTGAGCAAACATCCGCATCTGGTATTCTAATATTTTTGTTGTTGTTGTTTCAAAGAATGTAAAATTATGAGTATTAGCTCTTGTGCTGCATCATTTAGAAGCGATTTCAATGACTGAAACAAAGAGTTCTTGCTTTGGATCTGGCTGGAATTTGGTCACTGTAATCAGGAACACATCTTCAGCATGTTCTGTGCAGAACAGATTTAAAATGCAAGGCCTATTTTTTCATCACAATAGAAACAGCAAAGGATAAGCTATTCAAAGATGGCTATCAAAAACCAGCATGTTTTTCAAAGTTCTGTGTAGCTGCATATTCAAATACCATTTTAATTTGTACCAGGAAAAACATTTTTCGTCCATTTTGAAATATCACTGAAGTTCTCATTCAAAGTGTTGCTATTCCATCTGGGTAGTCAAAATGAGACAAGCAAATCCTGAGCAAACAAATCAGACTTTTGCACCTCACTCCGTAAAGACAAATATTAAAACTGCAAACAGTAGATAAATAGAAACATTCTAAAATGCAAATTAATTGTTACCAGCAATGTAAGGCCAAGACAGTAAAGAGATCTCATTAAGAAACTTTATGGAGGCCATAGATTTAATTATCAGGGGCAGTTGTACAACTCGTTCTGACCTAGTAGCAGCATTTTTGGTTTGCACAGATGGGCCATAGTGCTGTCTCTTTCCTTCATCCATCTTTTCTATTCCCCAGAACAGGCAAATTACTGAAATCTGTAAGTATTCTGCTCAGCAAAACTCTCACCCTTGCTTGTCAGTCTTGAATGCAGCAAGCTTTCTGCTGGCAGTAGAGGTGGAGACAATTTTCAAGTCTGTGAAAATCTTGTGAGTTTCATTCCTTAATAATTATTATTATGCATTTGGCAAAGATTAAATGCATCCTGTTCTCCCTGCTCATTTTCTGCTAGCAGAAAGTAAGTGCCCTACATACTTAAACACCATTTCTCGTGGATGTACAGTGTGGAGGACAAAGACAAAGCTTACATAGTTGGCTTCATAAATAAGGAATTTCAACTGTCTCACCAAGAGTGTATAACTTTTTTCATTCACCATTAAATAATGAAGTTTAGGTGTTGGTAATGGACATATACTATACTTGGCCATGTTAGCTGTACAAAGAAGGGCAAGGACTTGTGAGAGGACTGGACTTGTTTCCCTGAGAGGAAAAATGAAACTGTCCACAGAACACACACATACACAAAATAAATACAAAACAAAACAAACAAATAAAATAGCTAAATAAACAAAAAACACCAAAACCACACAGACTGAAAAACAAAGAACAGCAAACACAAAAAACCTCTAACAACAGTGATGCAAATTCCACAAAATAAGGCCCTGAAAATTTCTTCTGTATGATTTTTCTTCGCAAAAATAAATTAACCCTGCTTGTTGGAAGAATGTCATCTGTGCTCCCACCCAGGAGTTCTTGCTCCTATCATTCTGGCTATTCCTTTGAGCAATCAGTTTTCTGTGATACAGTAACCTGTATTTCTGTTCTCTTACCAAGTAAATATATTAAAAGTATGTGTTGGCATCCAATCCTTGTAATACTTGCCTTTCAAGTTTTGGGCGTATCAGCACTGTCAGAAAACATTTTCCACTCAACGCTTCTGGATTAAAAAAAAAAAGAAAAGAAAAAATAAGAGAAAATATCCTAAGTGTTGTGCCATCTTCAGAACTTTATTCTGTGAGCAAAAGTCTTAAATCACCAAGTCATATCTGAAGAATGGAAACTTCTGCCTAAATTTCCTTATCAGTCATAAACAACAAGATCAGTAAAAAGCACAACTTTCCTCTGCAACACTACGTAAGCGGATAAAATAATACTTGACCTGACTATTTTAGATGTATTAAAAAAAATATTCTGAGTGCCTGTAAAGCCAATAAATATACAGGATTCCTCAAATCTTGTTTTTTTATTTTTTACGTTAAGAGGACCTGTCTTACATTCGTCACACCTTCCTTCATCTTTTCTGATCCATTTCTTAGCAAAGGTTAAAAGAAAGAGCTTCTGCCTGGGCTCATGGCTTCTGACTCACACCACTCAGAAAGTTAGGGTGTTATTTAGGGTAACAATTTTCCCACAGAACCCAGTTTTGAACACTAGACTTTATTTTAACAAACTTAACTTTTAAAAACAATTTTCTTAACATTGATATATCCATGCACTTAAGCTACAATGAAAATATTTCCTTATTTCCCAGCACTGATGTTTAATTTCTCTTAGAGAAATCCTAACTGCATTTTACTTTTCCTGATGCTGGGTGCTAGCTCTATATTTCCTAAGTTTCACACAGTGTGGTTGCATTCACTGTTTTAATTTTAAGTTACATACATTTTTTTTTTGTCACTCCATGTGTTTCTAATTGGTTTCCCAAGCACCCACAGTAATACAGCTGCTCTACTTGGCAGCTGCCAGTGCCCACAAACTCCTGTGTCTTCCTCTTCTATACTGTTTTAGGTATTGTCTTTTGGCACTGAAGTGAAAACAGTTATAATCAGATGTAAAATATTAAAAAACTCCAAAACATCTGCGTATGAGCTATCTTCATATAAGTAATTACAAGCAAAATAACGACAAACAGAGAATGAATGACCAAGACATGACTGGTGGTGGAGCAGAAAAAGGCAAAGGCAGGGCTGACCACAGGACTCCTGGCTGAAAGCTCATCACACCTGCATCCAGGACTGCCTGGCTTGGCTTAGGAGGTTGAGTTCTCTTCCAATTTCTTCTGTACATTTCCTGACTTAATAATGGCCCACTGAAGGTTCTTGCTTTACGGAAGAAAATGTAAATATTCTAAATTACTCAGGTTCTTGCATAAAATGCCAAAGAGTATGCTTTTAAAGCACTATCTTTTATGAATAGCAAGGGGATGAGCACAGCTAGGTACTTCTCAAATTGCCTGCAAATGAGGACCAGTGAAATGCAGTGTGGGATCCAATTAGGGAAAGGGCTGTGTTATTTTTACTGCACATGCAGAGCAGATGGGTCTTCACTTTGATGTCTCTGATCCCACCTTGGGAAAGCATAAAAGTGAAAAGCACAGTGCTCATTTTATCTCTCACACAAGAATGAAGAGTGCAGCCAAACCTAGCACATGCCTGAACCTCTGGTTTGAGGAGGTCTAGGTGTTTTAAAACCAGTCCCCAAACACCTGAGCTATCCTGAGTGCAGAAGTCCTCAGCTCATAGGTGTACTGGGCTGGAGCACCACTCTAGATCCAGGCTGGAAACCAAACAGCACTGAACAGGGTAGTTAAACAGTGCTGTTCTTGTGTCTTTATCACTGCAGTCTTGGTTTACTGGGCTAAATAATTTCATAGGTCTGTAATACAAGTTTCTGATAAAAAGTGAATTACTATATGCACGTAGAGAGGAACTGAAAAAAAGTAGTGAGTGAATCTCAATCTCATGCTCAGTTTTCATAGAACATTCTGTAAAACAGCTTAAAAACATGTAGGGGAGCAAAATCTTTGCTTAATAAGAGAAGGGTGCACAATCCACACAGGCAATCCTTGTGGTGCTTCTACAGAGTCGAGCTTTATGTGAGGGTAGAAAAGAACTTCTACAAAATATGCTGTAGCAAAAATTGTAAGTTTTCTATTTGACAACTTAATTAAGAGAAGAGTTAGTGTAGGGCATGCAGAATTAATGATGAATCACACATATTCGTACAGACTTCATTTTAGTATTTCAATTATACACATTCTTAACTGATGAACAGCAACATAGAATTTTCTGGTAATAAATATGATATCTGCTGGAATTGATAACATTAGTTCAGTAATTACTGGGCCATTATTGTCAGGCATCGGGAAAAAAAAAATAAGTGGAATAATGTCCTAGTTATTAAAGTTTAGTATCAGCACTGGAGTAAACACTGTGAGGGGTTTTTACCTACAGGAGCAATACTTAGCACAAGTCCATGACAAAAGGTGCATATGGATCCAATTAGGAGACAAGGGAGAGAGGAACAATAGCTTAATGACTGGAGAACCAGACTAAGGGTTGGGAGATCTGTGTTTGATTCTCATGTCTATAACAGATTTCCTGTGTGGTTAAAGTCAAGTTGTTTCATCTCTTTATGCCTCAACTCCCTCTCTGAAATAACAATAACATAATATGCAATACACCTCTCACCCACACTTTTTCTGGGATTACTTCTTTCTCTTACAGAGCTGTCTTCCAATATTATGGGGAAGTATCAAATGTGCTACCATAATATGAATAATTGCAAATCCAACTGTCTTTTAAGTCATTGGTGGGGGGCGGGAGGGAGAAGGGGGGTGGGGGGAAGTAAGTCCCTCCTATGTAGATGCTTAGAATTTGACTCTGAGACTTCGAGAGAAAATGAGGCAAATTTCAGGAAGAATTATTTCAATAATAATTTCTAAGGCAATGTTCTTAAAATACCATTTTGAATTCAGACTTTCCAAGGAAAATTTCCTTTTTCTTTCTCCCAAATATGGTAAGAAGGAACAAAATATCATCCCTGACAGAGCTGACAGTAGAGAGTGATGGATGAGAATTTAGATGCAAATTCAGCCAAACCATTCATGTTTGTTCCCAAAGAAGGGCTACTTTCTCAACAATAGAAAATGAAAATTTGCAAGAGGTGAGAACACCTGAAGATGAGTCTTATATTATGGCAGGGTTTTTTCTTTTCCTTTTACAGTAACAGCAGTAACTTGAAATCAATTATAGATATTTATTTCTCCAATAACCTATCCAAAGTTACTTATACTATCACAAATACAAACACTACTACAATTGCTTTTGAGTGAATTCATAATTACCTCTACCAGGATTACTGATCAAGAGCCTCACATGAAAGAACAGCTGTAAATGGCTTCTTGTGAAACTTTCTAATGAACAATGTCTACTTTACCTCATCTTTGTCAGTGACCAATAATGTACAAAGCACCTGACTCCTATTTCCAAAAAAATATCTTTTAGAAACGCATATTCCCTTGATGAGAGGTTCTGTTTTCATCAAGTAAAGCACCAGGGCACTTAGTGTATGGAGCAGCTCTAGTTATTTTGTACATTATATAACAGAAACAAAAAATACATGTTTTGGCACTTCAGTGCACAAAATACTAAGAAAGAAGGGAAGAAGATGAAGATAAAGAAGCCTCTCCCTTTAACCTACAAGTTTACATCATTTTTTGAAATCTAGATGGAAGACATGGAAACAAAGGCCATCAAGAAGCATCAAGAAACAAAATATTATTTCCTGAAAGGATTTAGGCAGAGAAAACAGATAAGCATCACCACAGTATTTGAACAAACTCTACCTGATAAGGTAGACTATTGTGACAGTGCTGTCATGAATGCCCACTGCTAAAGTTGTTCTCCAATTTATCCCACGTTTGCTTGTTAATAGAAATTACCCTAACTGTTCCAGCTGAATGTCTTTGTTTTTCTTTTTCCCTCTGGAAAACCATGGGAACAGATGATTTTTATGAAGTTCTTGTTGAAGCCAAGAAAACTGGAGCCATGCCATTTTTGAAAACCTTACTCAGGAAGGTTTCTAAAATTATCCCATGTGACTTTCTGCCTGTTCACCTGATACACTGCTAAAGAGACCAAACTCCCTCATGTCCCAGGACTAGCCAAACTTGGAAGCACAGATATTCAAGATGTCACCTCTGGAGTTTGCCAAGACTTGGGAAAGTTCAGAAAGAAATATTTTGAAATTAATGACAAAAAATAGAACTTTTATTTTTGTTAAGCAGAGATGTGGACATTAGGAAGGCATTTTGGAAGTTTGTTTTTCACTTGATTTTTTTACTCTGTTTCTAGATTTTCCACCGAGTGCCTGACAGCAGAGTATATTTCTTTGGCTTGTAGTTACCATTTCAAATCCATTTCAATTGATAAAAAAAAAAAAAATTACACCAGCCCTGGTGACTTTCTCTTCAGACAAGATGACTCTGTAAAAGAACAGACTGGTGGAGATGTCTTAGTCATTTCCTGTCTATGGAATGAACAGCATGGCTAACTGAAATTAGACTAATATAGAACTTCAAGATGTGCACAATTCAGAATGATAAATCCTATTCATAAACTCTAAAAATCCTCTGAACTTAGAAGAGATTTGGCATGCTACCTACTTTAACTGGAAGACATAATCTATTACTTACTTCTCTTCAGTTGCCTAGTTTTATTTCAGAATCTTTTCAGAATCTTCTCAGAAACTTTGTATTCAGAATATTACAAAGCAGAATTGGTTTGTAATGTTTGTATTCATAAGAGTTTGTTTCCTGAATATAAGTTGTTTTTTTTTTCCCTAGCGTCTGAAGCTATTACTCCATTTTCTTGGCTTTTTATTGTACCAAAATGATAATTTTTAGTTTTAAAGTTCATCTAGGTATGGTTGCCACCTTTATCAAATGTCTATTTAGTGCTGTTTGCTACCTTCCTCTGATGTTTACTGATTCACCCTTGTCCTGAAGCTTTTTATGATTTGTCCCCCTATTCCTACAGTAGAAAGTTACCCTGCAGTTTCCCTTTTTTTCTCTCCACCTTGAAGAAGGGATGTAACTGGGACAGATCAAGGGTTTACAAGTTTTCACTTTGAGTGTGCTGGTTTTACTCACTATTTCCTATTGAATTACTACTCAAGGTGTCAAAATCCATTTCTTGCGGTTGTTTCACTTCTTCCAAGGCTAGATTTTTGGGTGACACCAGCTTTGTGCCAGCAGCTGCTCATTTTGGGGCTAGAGAGTGGATGTCAGAGGTTTAAAGTTCTTCATTGTTTTCGCATTCCCTCTCTATGACTTTCAGTGCACACAACCTCTAAAGTATCCACGTGGTTTCTCTGCCCTCTTCAAAATGATTTGTAGGGTGCTGTAATCTACTGCAGAAAAAAAGTAGAATCCTGTTTTCATTCTGCCACTTCTGTTTTGCAAAGAATATTTGTGAGAAGAAAATTTGTTTCCAGACTAAAGGGATCTGCAGGTCTTTAGATGTCTGAAGGCATTGCATACTCAAATCTTTTCTATTTTAGATAATTCATGTTTCAGCCCCTTAGCCTCACCAGACAGATCTGTTTCTTTGGGCACAGGAAAAGTTCTTAGCTGTTCGTTAAAATGTGAAACAAGATTTTGCTCTTACAACAAAAGCACTGCATTAATCAGTTTACAGAGGTGTAAATTGTTTGTCAGAACACAATTCCAGCAAGACAACTTTGTTTAACAGCAATCTTAACCCCGGGCTGGAAATTAGTAATCAGACAAAAACAGGGATGAAACTGAGAAACCACCTCTTTCCTATGCATCTGCAGTGCAATGAGACCTCTCACGAAACACTGGGAAAGGAAACCGGCTTCTCTTCCTGTGATCCTGACACCAGCATTTATGCCACAAAAGTACACACATTCTGTAATATGAGAAATGACGGACAGGAGAACAAACTTTGCCTAAATTTGCCCACCTCTAACAGGGTCATCCCCAAATTCCACAGTTTTATTGGCAATCACACTGTGATTAAAATCAAATCAGTTTTGGAAATCACATCCTCAGAGCACAAAAGTTACACAATTATACATTTTACATATAGAAGAATCAAATAATTCCAGTTTTAATGCCTTAGTATGGAATTAATCTTGTGCCTATGCTCATAGAGGAGTATTTCCATAATCCAAAACATGAGGAAAGCTGAGAGCATCTAATTTTCCCTCACCAGTTACTACATGGATGAGACAAAATTTATTGAATAAAAGCTGCTTTTTTTTTCCCTACTAATTTGCCTTGCTTCTGTCCTCAGATCATCACTGATCCCATTACATTATGACAATCAGGCAGCACATCAAAATGAAACAACTGAAACACAACTTTCAGCAGAACTGGAACAGCCCCTTCATTTTTTATTTTTTTACTTTCATGCGTGAGACAGGGAGAGAGCAAGAGAGGGCTACTGAACTTTAAACTTCCTGATAAGCTGTATTGTGGGAAAGTGCCATTTTTAGGTTTACATGAAGGACCTACCTCTGAGAATGGCCTTTTAGCCTGTGAAAAACTAGAAACAACCCAGGAAGTCTCCAAAACATTGCAGCACTGTGAGAATTTGTATAAAAATAAACACTGGATTATTTCAGTACTACTCCCTTGAGAAAATGAGACCAAATTACTCAGAGTTACTAGCATAATCTTGACAGAGAAAGGGAAATTAGCAGCTGATGCCAGGGGCTTTTTTTGTTTTGTTTAGAATTTTTTCCTGTCTTTTTAGTGTACAGTAATACTTGAAAGAAGCAGCAAAGGAAGGTAAAGCCTGTGATTTGAAATGGGCTCCAAGCTGAGACCAAGCCCCAGAGGACAGCAAACCAAGCAAGAAGGAGCTCGTTTAAAAGGTGTAAACTGGAATTCACAGAAACATGAGAGCATCTCCTGACAGACACAATGCAAAAGCAGAAAAAAAATCTGTTCTTTAGAGTTCTTTATGTTTTTTGTCAAACATTTTTCTCGGGAGAAATTAAGACATGGAAGACACAAGGAGTGATACGTGTCCCATGCCACTGTAAAAGGTCTTTCTAAGCTTGGTCAGAAAAGTCATTAATTTCATGGAAAGGTTATAATTTTTCATTTTCATCAGGAAGGGCTTAGAATCCAATACTATAAAAAAACCCACACTTTATTCAGCATTGGTCCCAGAATTGGTAAATGCTGGTAGGACAACACGAGATGTTGTGATTTCAGTTAGCCACTGGTGATCTCTAAACATCAAGAGAAAGATGCATAAAGCATGGAGCAGGAAGTCTGAAGCAGGATTATCTGAAGCCATTATACTAAAAATTGTGTATAAGAAAGTAGAATGAAGGCATCTTCACAGTTTTGAACCATTCCACAATACTGAGCAAAGTTGAGCAATTCTTTGATGGAAAATATGCATCAAAACCCTTGTGAGAGGGTCTGTATTGACTCAGAGAAGAGAACAAACTGTCACAGTCCCCAGTTCAGAGTGATGCTCCAGAACAGAGACTTCATTAATGATCTGACACATGAGAAACGAGCTTCAGACTTTATTGTCACTCTCCATACCTTGCATGGCATCAGAAGGATCAGAAAGAGAGTATAATACAATAGGGAAAAAGAAAACCAAAAAAACCAAACAAACAGGGAGAAGGTATTATGTCTGCTGCATTGGCTGGCTCTGTATTCAACAGTCAAAAAGAGTTTCTTTAATCTGAGCTGGAAAGGCAGGATTTTTATCTGGACATGCAACAAGCATGTTTCCCTGGGATGAAAGACAAAGAACCCTCAGCAGGCATTGAAAAAGCACTGCAGAAGTAGACACTGCTACATCCATTTGGCAAAACTCCTTCTAAGGAAGGCAACCCAAGACTGAAGGTAAACACAATTTTATCCTATTGCTAACATACTGCCAACAAAAGAAGATAAAGGCAAAAATCTCCAATAGGAGCTAACAGAAAGCAAAGAAATTGCTTCAGAACAGGGAGAAAATGAACACCTTCAGAAGGAAAAGGAAAAAAAATGGTTTTAGCTTCACTGTCCAATCAAATTAATAAAACCCTTCAAAAATCATCACAAAACTCTATCTACAGTGAAAATTCAATATCTACTGCTTTTAACAGCATCATTAATAACAAATGTCTGTTTAATTACTCTTGCTAAGATTAAAAAGGCAAATATTCTTGTAACACAAGAAATTTATTAGCTAAAAAGTCTGTTTAATGACAAATGAACCACCCTTAAAGGAAAAGAGTTTATTATTTGAAGGTATTTCTATATAAAGGCACTTGTGTTGCTTGAAGCAGTATTACTCAGCTGGGCTGAACTTCATGCTGCGACAACAAGGAAGTGCTTTTACATTTGAGAAGATCATATGAAGCTACAGGATATTTGATAACAGTTTCACTTATAACTCTTTAAAATGCACAAGGACAGAATTGGATTCTCAGATGTGACTAAATCACTTACTACCCTTCATCTAATCGAAGGGAAAATAAATTCTTCTGAAAGATGGGTATATCCCCCAGCAAATTTTGGAAATGCTGCCCCAAAATCATAATTTTTTTCTTGTCATGTGCCAAAAAGGACTTGCACCAACACTATAAATCCTAATATTGTGGATTATGCAACGTCCACCTTCTGTAACCAAATTCTCAGGACACCAAACACACATTTGTCTTGTTATTCAAGAGAGGAAAATATAGCTAATGTCATAGTGCTTTTATCTAAGTATCAGTATGTCTGATATCCATTTTTCATGTCAGTAAATTCTTAATGTTTATTCTATCTTTAGAACTGAATGTGGTTGTACAAACAGATATAAACAATACCATCCTTCTGCAATTGCAGAAGCAATTACATCTATGAAACAGCACGCTTCTCCTGGAGTCCAGGGCAAGCAGAAGATCTGATCTGTGGCAAATGGAAAGGTAAATGCATTTCCCACCTCTAATCTCTATGGATGCTGCTGGAAGCTTATAGAGAAAAATTATTGCAGTTCACAGTAATAGCAAAGAGGGATGTGTTCAGCAGGGTAGTTCACTCTGAGATCAGGAGTAGCCCTCAGTTTATGTGCCACTCCAGCTGGCTCACCTATACATCATGCATGCCCTGAAATCATAGCAACAAGGAGGGAGACATGCCAGGAAAGCAGTAAAAAGCGTAGGTGTCAGAAAGATACTCAAGTGAATCGTATCTCAAAAACAATGCTGAAAAAGGCTCCCTGCTTAGCCTGTTTCACTTATCAAGGGCTACACACTGATGTCTGTTAAAAATATCTTTTGTATTTTAAAACAGTTGAATTAACTCACTATTGAAACACATTTTTAAGGCTGGGTAGAAGGATGTTAGGAAATATAAAGGAGCACTATAAAAGTCAAGAGTTGTTGATTGCTGTATTTGTCTTTGAGGCAAGGGCTTTCAGTGACTTACTCTCCCTCATTTCCTTAGAAAATGCCAGCAGTCATAGATGCAATTGTCATTGATGTAACAGGAAACCATGAAATGTTCTTCAGCTACTTGATGCAATAGCAGGACAACAAATTGAGAATGAGTACCACCATACTATGAAAACTTCAGATGTATACCAGATCTTAAGAATAACTCAAAGCCACCAGACCTACTTCTTGGGCATATTTGCTTTGTTTTTCTACTTCTGACAGAGACAGCTACCAATACCAGAAGCTCAGTATCTATGTTGTTTTTTACGCTGTTTTAAACTCTGAGCCTTTTGTCTTGTATAATATCACTCCCAATTCATATCTATTTGGAGGTGATTCCATTTTTCCTATCATGCTGCCTAGGAACTTCTACTACAGTGGGATGTAGACAGTTCCCTCTAAAAACAAAGCTTGTGATGATAGCACATCATTGATTAGCAGTTACAGTTCAGGGACAGACCTCCCATGTGACACACTGGATGCTTTTACATAGTGAAAGCAGACTGAGTTGATATTTTGAGGAAGTAGACATCAGGGAACCTGAGTAGTAATTTGGCAAACCAGTAAGTTTGTCTCCTAAATACAAATCTATCTGCCTTGCCCTACTTACAGATGTTCACAAGCCTTGTTTTGCAGTCACTCTCCAGCAACATATGAAAGCACCTCCTTCACATCGGGTACCAGTATATGAGTACCTACCACAAAGTCACAAACATGTGCTAAAAGAGTTTTCTATAAGCACTTCTGTTCCATTTCTAGGTCATGCAAGAAAGTACGGTAATTCAGTCTCAAGAGCAGTAGTATTGTAGGTCAGTAATTATGTTAATGCAAATAATGATATGTATTTGTATTAGAAAAGTTTTTTTCCCATTTAATTTTGCAATGAAGCAATTGGTTTTCTCTGTTTAGCTTTACATATGGGTAGCAGATGGATTAAAACAACAATCGTAAGTTTGGTAAGAAAGGAGTAGTGGGCAAGCAGGTGACCTTTATCTTCTTGTCTGCAAGCAGAGGGCCTTAACTATTTTCTTTCTTCCTTATTTTTCAGTGTCTTGCTCCACTTCATAAGCCTTTAATAGTTAGCTTTGAAATGCCATATTCATTCAGTTATGCCTTTTTTATCTGAGAAATTTTACATCAGAAACAAGAACTAGATTGCCAAAGATGAGTGTAGCAAACAAAAACACTACAAATTAACTACAGTGATTAACCACTTTCTGAAATAGGTGAGGAACTCACAATACACCTTGAAGTGTCTATCACTGACCAGAGCTGTCAGGAATGCTGATGTTTTTCTTAGTACCAAGCGAATTGGTAGGTTGTCTTGGCTTCCAGTTTAATTCTTAGAGCTTAAACCTGAATATGATTATTAGACATAAAATATAACCATATTCTCTTTAATATCATCAGTCAACTAACAGCTTTAAATACAAGCGTAATATACAAGAGATAATGATAGCTACATTCTTTTCCTTAAGAGCAGTATGATTACCATACACATCCAGCTATCTTACACTCTAGGTTAAATGAAGCCATGGTACAAACACAACCCATTCAAATGATATCACTCAGGGGTTACTTTGGCCCATCACATTCCAATTACATCCCTGAAAATTAATACTTTTCTTTTTAAAGGTAAATAGTATTTTCTAAAATTAGTTTTATGAAAAATGGGGGGGGGGGGGGGGGTATTTTTTTTTAAAGAAAATTACATATTTGCAGAGTTCCTGGACTTCTTATGCCATTACAAGTTTCATCTGTTTTTTCTCCACTAGTGCTGTCCAAGCCAGCTTTAAAGGTAAAGATAATCCAGAGCAAGCCAAACATCTGACTAAATTCTATAAGCCAAGAAACAGCCAAGCCACAGAAGGTATTTAGGCATGAGGCTCCTGCCCACAGCACAACACAGCAATCCCCAGGAATGTGCTGCAATTGCTCTACAGCCTACAGCTGGATCCTGGCTGCAGCCTCCATGACTGAAGCAGGGGTTTCTTCCCATTCCTATCCAGCCCAAAGACAAAAGCCATTGCTGGATTTGCGTGTCTGCCCTTTTTCCCTTCACCTCACACTGGCTGTTTATCACCACCCAGCCTGAGTTAGGCAGGAGGTGGACAAACTTCCTGATGTTTGAGGATCTGCAAACACTCGCTCTTCCTTCTTTGCAAAAATAACTCAGGTCCACAAGTGCCTCTCCTTGCAAAGTCAAACACCTGACCAGGCAGCATGAGTTTGTCTGCTTGTTTAAGTGAAAGATTGAGGTGTGTATTTCCACATTATAAAAGCTGGGCTGACAGAAGGGGTTTCTGGCTCATTTCTTATATTTTTTGTCTGTCCTTGCCTTTCGTGTTTCTATTGTCTACAGGATGACTCAAATACTAAAAGTGAATCTGAGCTTGCTGAGCAAAAATCTGGTCCCAAAAGAGTTTTGCAGCTGATTTCATGAGTGCAAAGAAAGTATAGATACTTATCCCTTGCAAAAAGACATATTAACTATATATATATCTTAATAAAATCTCTGTGTTTGTTTGCAGAGAAGGGGCATGAAAACTACTTGCATGTGAATACTGCAGAGCAGTATTCACAGTAAAATATTGCTTTACCCCATGATATGAATCCTGGCTAAGGGCAATTGAACATTCACCATGAAAAATGGCCATGTAACTGAAAGAAAGATTCATACTTCCATCCCTCCTTTCTACAGATGTAGCATTTAAACATATATTCTTCTTACACCTTCTCTGCAAAAAGCAGATCACATGCAGGCAAAGCTGAGAAAAACAATGAAATCTTATACCAGAAAAAGTCCACACTGAAGTTGCAGGAAGAATCAATTTATTAAATAATTGTGCTTATGGTTCTCAGTCTCAGCCACCCACTCAAGTTACTTGTGTGTGTGTATGTATGCAGATGTGAGTACATCTAGGCATATCCATGTGTGTTGTATTCTGCTTTCCCATGGAAGATTTTAACATCGCACCAAGATGCAATCCCTTTTGGCATTCCATTTCCGTGTTGTCCTCTAATACCTCCCCCAGTCTCCTGAAAGCATAGCTTGCCTGTCTTTCCAGAGCTGTTACAAAGCTGAAAGGCTCATAATAATAGCTCAGCCAGCCAGACATGGCCATGACCAATGTTGCTATCACTCATGGAGATGCCGTGCACTGCCCTAGAGTTCTCCTGTCCTTCCTGTGTGTCTGCTCTCATGTCACTACTGGGGGAGCTATTCCTGTCCTCTTCTTTCTCAGTGCTTCATCAACTGTTTCTGAGTCCTGCTGTCATTGTTGCCCAAAAGAAAAAAAATTGCATTTCTTACTGCAATGAGCTTAATCAGATGGGTTCTGCTGGGACATGAACCAGCGAGTAGAAACCTCTCTGCTCCACAAGACAGCTGAAAGTAAAAGTGGGAAAGACTTCACCCTTCTGGAAATTTCATGTTTTGGAGAGACCACCTCATAGAAAAGTTCCCTAAAGTGTGTGGTCACACACTTTATGTGTCCTCAGGTTTGGTGTGGTTGTTTCCCTTTCCTGTGTACCTATGTCTCCCTTTCAGGAGTCCTTTCCCTTCTCACCTTCGCCAAATGTCTTAGCAGGGCTCTTGTGCTTCCAAAAATGAACTGTCAGAAACTACAATTATTTGTATTAACATTTCAGCAGATTTTCTGTCTGACATTTTCTACCTATCTAAAAGGAAGATTACAGGGCTAGAACTGATAATATTTTTTACTTTTGTGATTTTTATAATAAATTGCCAATCAGGATTACAGAACAAAAATAGCAATTGCAAAATCCTACCACTCATATATGTTTTTTATCACATTTTCACTGACTTGCTCACCTGGCATATGCAGAGTTTTGCCTTGTACTAGTAGCCTTCTTGGTCACTATCAATTTCATTTCATTTACAAAGGAAAATTATGTTCTTTGATTCTCCTTTGTAATTTAAGCAAATTGCAAACTAGCTATTCCTTAAGAGGACCATCTTTCATTTGAGAAAGGACGAACCAAAGAATTTTACCGTAAAATGTCAAATCCTTGCTTTGTTAAGACAGATGTGTCCTATTAAGTAAGAAAAAACCAACAGCAAATCTGAAGGCCATGCAGTCTAAACATACTTTTTCATGTCATTTGGGAAAATACTTGGTGAAATAGGGAAGGAAAACCAATTCAAATTTTAGGTGCATTTTAAAAATATGTGTCCCTTTTCGAAGATATTAGTTTTTCAATGTTCCAGCTACAATGCAGCTTACATTTCAAGAATCTTATTTAAACTAGGCACTCTTTTTTGCTAGTTGTAACTTTTTTAACAATTAATTAAAATAGTTTCAATAGTTTCAAGTTAGGCCTGAATTTATGTGAAACACCTTCTGTGCCCATTGCATTCCAGGCTGGTGGTTTGTCTTTTTCTTTTTTTTTTTTTTTTTTAATTAGGGAAGTTCCAGCAGTCATTTTTGACTGCAGTGGCATCTCTGCAAATCCTCTCTTGAGTTCTGCTACACTGAGTACATTTGTGTCATTTAAATTTTTGCTCTTTAAATATCCGCTTATAAATTTATTATGGCAATGCATTCATATCTTTAAGCTTAATCTGAAACTTCAATAACAAGATATATAACTTCAGTAAGCAAGAGATTGAATGAATGAGTAGAAAGGAACCCAGATAAAAATTAAAATACTGTTCTGTCATTGCCCACATGAATTATTAGGGATGCTGACAGAATAGTATTTTAACTTTGTCTTCTTTGAGTTGCTTTCTCCATCCACCTTCACTCTTCCACCTTCATCTTGTTAGCTAAGCTTCTGATCAAGCACAGAATACCATACACAACATGCTCTGGACATCTTTAAAAAGCAGGAGAAGCCGTGACACCAGTTAATAACCACTGTACCTCAACCCAGAAGAAAGGATCTTTTCTTTCATCATTATAGGTGCCAAATTATCCCCACAGAAGAACACTCTTATTGTCTAAATAATGATGAAAACCAGTGTAACTTAACCCTGGGTCTCCACCTATCCATGATTTACAGTTATGTTATGGGACCAATTGCTTTTTCCACAATTCACGTTATGTTGCTCATGCAACATCTATTTGCAGGCCTCTCACCAAGCCTCCCTAAAGCAATCAGTTCAGAAGTACTTTCACCCCATAACTAAGAGAAAATAAATCTAATTTATTATCTAATTAATCTAATAAAATCTGAATTTTGCTGGATTTTTTTAACATGTAGGTATGACTCTTCTTTCCCTCAGTTAAGGGAGAAGAAAACAAGTATTTTTTTCAGATTTCTTATTTATTGAGTATCCAGGTAACAAACTACTTAAAATCAAGCAAACAAAACTTGATAATTGGCCCCCATCCTCATCTGAGCTGCAGAAGTATGTAACCATGGCAACAAGTAGTTTAAAGAAGACCATTTTGTGTAACTTTCAGGGTTTAAGCTTGTGAAATTCTGTCCATTCCTAAATAGAATTGCCATTCTTGAAGCCATTTGTTATTTATTTTAAATAATGGTTAAAGATGGGGGCAGAAATAGTCTGGACAACATATTCTGGGGTGGAGGGAAGAAGAAAATGTTGAAGGTGATATGGATGCACACACAAAAAGTCAAAAAAAAAACGAAAAAAAAAAACCCCAGAGTTCCTCTCTGGAAAGGAGCAAACAGGAAAAGACACTGCAAAATATGGTAATTAAGGGACAGTTAAGCTCAGCAGCTTGCCAAAAAGCTTACCTGCAAATGCCTTTTCTGTTTAGAAGGCTAGAACAAAGACAGTCCTATATCAGCCCTAAGGTCCAGCATCATTTTCCTTGCTGTAGGTAATTCTTTTTGTAAATCTATGCATATATCTCAATAAAGAAATACATCTTGGGAAAGAAATTTAAGGCAAAAACAACAGACCCATTTTAGTGAGTTTGACACTGGACAAATGCTAGGCACACATGAAAGCGGCTCACTCACCCTTTCTTGCTCTCAGATGGGCAGAAGAGAGGGGAAAAAGATTAAGGATTCATGAGTTGAGATGAGAACTGGGAGAAACACTCTAAGGCAGCAAAACAAATTCAAATGTAAAGGTATAAAGCAAATTTATTATTATCATAGGAGGATAATGAGAAGTAAAATAAGCCTTTGAAGCACTTTTGCTTCCCCTAGCCCCTCCCTCTTTCCCACTGACAGCGCAGGGAGACAGGATGTGGGGGTTTTGGTCAGTTCATCATTCAAGATCTTCTGTTTGCTCAGAAAGAGGAGTCTTACCTCTACTATGCCGTGGGGTCCCTTCCATAGCAGACAGTTCCCCATGAACTTCTGCAGCATGGCTCTATATTCATGAGCAGCAGTCCTGACAAAACAACTGGAGTCTTTCCCATGGGCAGTCTTCCCAAAACTGCTACATTGTGGGTCACATCCATGGGGTGCAGTCTTCTAAGGACAGGCTGCTCCAGTTTGGAAGCAAGGGCCCTCTCTCCCTCTCTCTGGAAGCAGGAGCTCTCTCTCTCCAGGTCTCCCACTAGATCACAGCTTTCTCCAGCATCCACCCACTCCAGCACAAGCACTTTTCCCACGGGCTGAGAGTGGATCTCTGCATTCCTCATGGACTTCATGCTTTAGAGGGGGCCAGTTTGTTTCACCATAGTCCTCACCACAGCCTGCAGAGGAATCTCAGCTCTGATGCTTGGAGCCTTCCTCCCCTTCATCTTCCATTGACCTTAGTGCCACCATGTTGTCTCCCTCACACGTCCTCCCTCTCTCCTCTGTGTAGAAGAAAAATTGCTGTATGTAGGTACCACTGCCAACAAATCCTACTAACTTAAATATTCTTGCAGTATCCTGCAGCCCTGAGAAGATGATCGTGTCTATGTTCCGTGTGGGGGGATCTATCGCTATGTTTCCACCGCCAGCCAGGTGGCCCCACCACCATTGCTCGGGCAGTGGCAGCCACTGCGACGCTGTTGCTGCTCAATGCCTCTATCCATGCAGGGCACTGGGAAGGGGAGGCTCCCACCCTCCTGCCACCCCTGACGGTGGCACGGCTAGGGGCAGCCAGGCAGGCAGGGCTGGCCGCAGGCTGTGGGTGGTGATGGTGGCAGCTGCTGCGGTGGGTCACCACAGGCCGTACTGGGATGGCCTCAGCAACAGTGCCCAGAAAAAAACTGCCTGCGCTGTTTTGATTTTCGTCTTTAATATAACCTCACAAAGCTATTACCAGCCTCTCTAATTGGGCCAGCAACATGTCCATCTTCAGAGCCATCAGATTGGTGATGTTGGGCCTGGAGGAATCTTCTAGCAGCTTCTCACAGAAGGCTACTTCTGTGCCCGTCCCCCGCTACCAAGTGTCAAATCAACACACCCACATTTGTAACATGGTAACCTCCTTTTAACTATGGTTTTCAGGATCAAATGAAAGTCAATTTAATACTTTGTCCCATTACATAAGGTTTCCTTGTTGTCTTCTATCTGCGTAATCCAGCCATCCTTGTGTGCTTACAGCTAATACCTCTGTAACATTACTGTGTTCATAGAGCCCTGCATATAATTTTGCTTTCTCCTTTCATTTCACTAATTGAATTTTATTTTTTAGTGTAATTAAAAGTTGGTCTTGAAATCCGTTCTGCTAATGTTGTTTTTTTTTGTTTTCCTTTTGAAACAGAAACTACAAACATAACAGAGTGTAGCTGTCTCTTTACATGAGACAAGTTGCATTGTTTAACCAAAGCCTGATTAGTCAAATTAGCCAACATGAGAATAAGTGGTTGTTCTGAAGAGGTAATGGGCTGCACAAGACAACGCTCAGAAATATCTTGACATGGACATCTAAGGGAGGAATATGTACCCAGATTTTGAAAGAATTAGATTTGAATCAGAATAAAAATAGTCTGAGTCAGAATTAAATATATTTCTGCATTCTCATATCTTATTAGCCCCTGCAGCACATGAACAGGGAAGCATCAATGGAGGCAGCTTTGTTAATGACTAGATTATGTAATACGGAAAACTACATTCCAGACTGTATAATGCCATAAAATGTAAAGTACACAGGAACACTTTCTTCTTCCTTCTACACAATAATCAGAACTAGTGCTGTTCACTTGTAGTACACACTGCTTCCTCTAGTTAGTAAATTCCATGTGTCCTTTTCTTTTTATTTTTATTTTTTCTTTTTTTTTTTTTTTTTTGCAACAGGTACTACTGTAGGTATCCTATGCATCTTTCTTAAAAACAGAAGTTTAAAATAAAAAATAAATTGATGGAAAGACAATCACAATATTTAAAGGTGACCTACACTCAAGTCTGGGTTTTACATGGCTAAAATCGGATTTTAGACCTGAAGGAGTAGGTATGCTTGTTATCAGTTCTCTAACTTCAAGGTGCAACCTAAAATAGACCATCCAGTTAGATTATAATTACTGTGCTCCAACCAATCTCACTGCCATCACTATTGCTGCTACTGTTACTACTGTTATTAATTTTTTTTCAAAGAATAAGCAGGATTTTATTAATCAGCAAATAAATATTTTTTGCTATTTAATTTTATCCTCAGAGAATTTTGCATCTTGCATGCTTTGATAGAAATGTAAGCTCATTAACAGAATATTTTTTAACCAGACCATTATGACTTCATTTTGAATCAAAGCTCATTAAAACAATTATAATCAAATGTTTCATTTTCTTTTTCCCTTGTGAGGAACAGCTGAAAAGGTTATGTTTGTTTTTCTTTATCTGAATCTCTAGGGCTATATAAACAGACTATACGGACTTGGTTTTGCTTCTTTTTCTTTCCATTTAAGGGTTTGTTCAGCAGAGTATGCATGGTTGCTGTTACTGGGATCCAAGAAGAGTTGTAGCATGAGTTGCAACCCAGGCCACACTCAAATCAGCAACAGTTTTCAGTTTTGTGCCCAGCTATGCTGCTTCCCTATCAAAGGTCCAAACAGGGGTCATCTCTTGATGCCACATCATTTGAGAGTAGACATAGCAGGGATGGGTTTGCTTTTCCTTGCCTTGCTGCACATGCAGGAAACTACACACTGTGAGCAGGAGGAAAGGCTAAGATGGTGGAATGAGTGAGAAGAATAAGTGCCCCACTCCTATCTTAGATTAAGTAGTTCATCATTCAAGACAATAATGACCAATTAAGAGAAAATGTATGCTCAAAACCCAGTAAATCAATGTAACAATAAATTTAGAGCTAATAAACCTTATTCTCACAAAGCATTACCTTCATATGGAAAATGGAAATTTTTTTTCTTTTGAAATCGCTAACAAGTATACATCATCTGCAAACCAGAAGATCAGCACTTAGCTATAGTCCAGAACCACTTACTTCACATTAAACATTAATTTTTTTCAGTAATGAGATTAAAACTGGAAAGCTGAAGAGGAGATACTAGCTGAAAGCTCCAAGTTTGTTCAGATTTCCCGGTTTCTGTTGAAAATAACAACTTTTACTATCCTAATACAGCAAAATTTCTGTATCAGCTCAGTGTAACTACAATTGCCATGCAACAAGAACCAGGTAATACAAGGCAGATGATGTGCAAAGCTCTATAATGACAAGAAATCAGTAACACAAATGTAAAATTATTTTTTTTAAAAAATGCACAGCTTTTATACTGCTAATTGACCTAGACATTTATATCTAATTTTAAGGGGAGAGATAATACAATATGTATGGCCATATCTTGAAATAAATAATATTTGATCGCTTTCTAGAAGTAAACTTCTTTGTGAAGATATATTTCTGCAACCATGTGGTAACCAAAACTCAGTGGTTAGGGTGATCACTTGGATTTACGGGTTAAAGCCAACAGTTTCTGGAGTGTAAGGAGAGAGCCTGTTACCAATCTCTTCTCCCTTGGCACAAGACAAAGATGCAGCAATCTCAAGGTTTTTTCAACACCATGAGGGCCTGAGTTGTTCAGCTCACTCTCCAAGACCTATTACTTGTCCTTTTCTTTTTTTCCAATTTATGGACCATTTTCTATGTTGTGAGGTTTTTCATGACATCACAGCAACAAATAGGAATAGCTTCCACAAAATCTTCTGGACTGATATATTAGAGAATCATTTCATCTAAATATGGATATGCATATCCACAATTCCTTGTTTTAACTTAATTTTAAATGCTCTATAACCGCATTGCTAACTCAAGCAGGAAGATCACTGTAATTTTTTTTCCTTATGTCTTTTTCTTCTTTTTCTTTATTCTTTTTTTTCTTTTTCTCTCTTTTCTTTTTTCTTGTTTTTTTTTTTTTTTTTCTTCCTCCTTTCTCCTCCAGGCTCTAACAAGATGAGAAAATTTCCAAACCACAGATAAAGAATTGATTTGGATGTGAATGTGCAAGGAAGTCTCCTTTAACAGTAATGGACATGAGAGCTCTGCTCTTTCCGAGGTGCCACAGATCTGTCTGTTTTCTATAAAGATCTTCCATTGATGACAGGTGTGAGGTGGGCAAGCATCGGTATTTTAAAGGATGGCACATAAGAATTAGATAATGTGTCATGTCTCAGAGTCCAGCTAATTCTTTACAACAAACCAGAATAATAGTAAAATGAATAGAGGGGATAGTTGCAGTTACAGTTCATTTCTAAGTCTGTTTCCAAATGCAGACCTCTACACCAGTGGACATCAGATTTATTTCAGTTTAATATCAGTTTAACTTTCAGAACTGTCAGCTGTGTCGTCAGTCATCCCTAGATGGTTGCCAGGGGTGAGGTACAGAAGAACAGGAGTGCAAGGTACAGAAGGAAGCAGAGAAACAAACATCTTTCAGTTTCCAGACTTTGGCCCTTCCTAATTAAAAAGCTTTTTCCAAGAGACAGTAAGATATGGACACTTCATTGTGTGATGGAATATGCGATGTTTTTTAACCCTTGTGTCAAATCTGTTCTGCATCCAGGGTATTTTGCAGTAGTCCAAAGAAGAACTGCCTCTCTCAGGACAGTGCTACTCTGTACATATTTCTCCAGCTCCCACACCATGGCAGCAGTCCTTGCACCCTACTCACCAGTGGCTAAGTGTATTCAGGACCATCTTGCCTACATAAACAGGGTATTTTCCCCATCATAATCATATTTGCCTGCAGGATCCAATTTCTGTTTGAGCATGAGGATTTATTTTAAATTTTTTCTTGTTGTTAACTGCTTGTTTTAAGGACGGCAGCAGACTAAAAGGTAGTGACCTACTCATGCTGAGATCATTTAAAGTTGTACAATGCAAGCAGTATCGCCAAACCCAGACATTCCAATGTCATGAATCAGGTCTCATAAATCATGAGATAGCCTCAAAATAATGATTAAAAAAATAAAAAAAGAGTGCTGGTTTGTCTCCACTATCTTCTGGCTTTGTCATCTTTTAAGGTACACATTAGGTCAAATTTTCAAATTCTTCTCATCTAACATGAGTACTATGTATTTTTTGTTTTTAAGGAAAATTGGTGTTGTTAGAATACTAAACAATGTGCAGAACTTTAGTTTTCAAGAAAAATGTCAAGTATGACCACTCTTGTGAGAATATCACAAGAGCTAGAAACAAAGGAATAGTCTCTATATTGCAATAGTCTTTTCCAGTCAGTTTTATAAGAGTTAAACATTCTATATCCAATCAGTGTTTTAATTAAAACCAGTTACTTTCTTTTGTTTGAAATAGATGAAACAATTCAGCACTTAAAAATAAATAAAGGAAAGAAAATAGAAGAAAGAAGCTATCTGGATGGGTTTCTAGTAGTGGGTGTAAATCCAGTCATAATCAAGATTTATTTGTACAAATAATTTCAGTGGGAAAATAGAGGCTCCAAAGTGTGCATTCAATTAAATGTCATACCAAACCTTTGTTATCTTTCTGTTAGACCTGGCTAGTGTCTATGTACTTTGTAAGTCAAACATAACAATATCATAATCATAAATAATTCCTATTTATCATGAAAAGTTGACTCCAGTGTCAGTCGTTGGGGGTCTGCATTTCTGTTGGTGCTTGTAAATGCCTGAAGGCAATAGCAACTTTATTATTGCAGATTAAATCACAATGAAATATTAACTTATGAACCCTCTTCAGACTTCAAAAGTTGGGCAGTATTTTTTGCCTCTTATCTGAATTCCTTAATAATGCATTAGAAGACCAAAATTTCAGAAGAATTTGTTTGAAATTTCTTCTTTTCTTCATTGCAGTTCTCAATGAGCAATGCATCATCCAAACACATTATAGAAATTAGAGTCTGCATTCCATTATGCATTCAGACATTTATAGCAGAATGATAAACCTGTCTGTACCTCAGGGAGTTGGCTTTATAAATCAAGGCTTCCTGTAAAAAGATTACATTCCTATTTGAAATTATTTGGGTTCTGAATCTTCTTTCCATATCATGTTATAGTATACATCAGAAAAAGAATGGAGAATGGAATTAAAGTAGAGAAAAAGTGAGGTTTTATTAGAGGCAAAATGTGTTACTACTTTATTTTGATTTTCTGTAAGAAAGCTGAGATTCTGAAGTTTGAGGATTGAATGCTTTACTATTATAGAGCTTATAAAAAACCCCCAAAAAATAAAACAAAACAAACTAACAAAAAACAACACAAAAAACCACACAAAACTTCTCATCTCTCAATCTATTTAAGAAACTTATCTGCTTCTGTAGTGCCAAAAAAACTCTGAAGTCTTTCATGGATTTATCATCACTGAACTCCTCTGAGGGAGGGAAATACTGTTATCACTATTTTAGAGATCAGATGTTCAAGCACAACTTTCCAGGTCTCGCACGTCAGCTCTGGCACAGCCAGGGACTGAGCCAGTGTCTCCCAACCCAAAGATCCCACAGGAGATGGAGAAACTAGAAACACAATCACAGAATCATAGAATATTCTGAGTTGGAAGGAACCCACAAAGATCATTGAGTTCAGCTCTGAAGTGAATGGTCTACAGGAAAACATCCTTTTTCAGCAAACAGGACACAGTGGGTCAGGACACACTCTCATTAGCAATGGGAAGGGATTTGGATGGGACATTTTGCAGTGTGAATGTCCTGGAGGCACCACAGCACAGTGCTCTAGATGCCATATCATCTGTCCCACAGGTACGGTGCTTCTGTTGAGCTCAGAATGTCACTGCCTTAGCAAATGCAGTGAGAATTTAGTGTGCTGATGTGTGAGGAGCAGAAATTTGAGTTCCACAGAGGACATTCACTTATAACCATATCTTCTTATAATATCTATAACATCTATCATATTATAACCATGTCTTCTTCCACCACAAATCAAATATCCCCTTCAAGCCTCAATGGGACCTTTCTGAGATGTCTGTATTGCAAACTGTGGTTAATGTAACAACAATAGTCACACAAAACCAGGTGAATAGATGTGTAACAAGGTCTCATTTTTCTTGAAAAAAAAAAGGGTTTACTCTGTGATATCAAGTGAGCATGACAATCTCTAAAAAAATTTGGTTCACCTGAAGTTAAGAAACCAGTATACATGGCAGGGCTTATTAGGATGAGACTTTGAATAAGAAATATTGAATATAAAAGGAATTAGGGAATATAAGAAATGGATTGAGAATGTGAAATTATCAATGGTTTTCTGCTTACATATTGTAGTTCTTAAATTCATTTCATTTATGTCTGTAAATTCAGTAACTTCTGACTTCAGCAGACATGCCTTTCCTCTGACAATCTGACACAAAATACTTTGTTAATTGTATTCTGTGTATATTCAATATCCAGAAGGAAAGAAACTCCATGATGGAGATTCATTAAAACAGTAATTTTGGAGGTGGGTGAATCTCAAAAGTCACCTCCCATAGTAGTTAACATTGAAATGTACATATGTACTGCGAATTTTCTTGATTTTGTTGTTTAAATATTTTCAACACAATTTCAGACCCCAAAATAAAAGAAAAAATACTAGCTAAACTGACAAAGTCTTGTTCTTGTGGGACAAATCACTTAGTCAAGGAAATGGCCTGAAATCCTATTAATGCAGTAGAGTTAGGTGTTTGGGGTCTTTAATTTACACCACGGTGATTTCAGTACCTATGCCTTAACTTCTAAGCCACAAGGACCTATCCTCTATGTTATTAACTATATTTTATTCACTGATTGAAACAGAGCTCTTTAGGGCTAAAATGCCTCCTGAGAGCTACAGTTTATATCCACCCTGAAGTAATTGAAAGGCTTCATGGCTCTGAAAACCACAAAAGGACACCACCACATGTGTTCATATGACACTAGAACCTCACCTGAATTTTTTTTTCACGTATGTAAATACAATTATCCTTACTGGGTTTTTTTAATTTATTTTCCAAGGAATAAAGTCTTGTTCCACTGTTTCACTATAAAAAAATTCACATCTTTATTTTTCTATCTAGAATCAAAGGTTTCATGTACCACCCTTAGTCTTCTTAAAACTTGAGACACTTTTTATTCCATGACACATAGATCTGCCATGTCAAGTGTAAACTATTTGTCACTCTACCATTAAAAACTTACTCAAAAGCAAAATCTGATAGGTCCATTTGATCAAGAATATTTATCCTGCATTGTTCACTGAATCTGGGATTTAGAATCAGGAAGCTGTGGAAATAAAATCTGCAAATGGAATCCGAGTTGACAATCCTTACTCTTTCCTAGTTTGCTGCAATTAGAGATGTAGCACAATATAGATAAGGACTCAGGAACATATAGAGTATTGATTCTCTTTTGTGATTGTTTTTTTTTATTTTATTCTTACATTATGAAATACTCCCGAGAGATACAAGAGAAGTTTGAGGTGGCCAGACAAAGCTGCTGTGCCAGCACTACAGAACAAATTCAGTGTATGCAATCATAAAACCATAACCATTAATCTTTTGATGCAGTGCATCTCTGAGAGTAGACTCATAAAGCATATAATAAAACACAGATGTGCAACAACTATTGGAGTCAAGTCCTGCCTTTTCTCAGCCACTTGACTTATAACAGCAGAGTAAGTGCATGGGAATGAGCACAGGGAAAAGTCTAAGGATTGAAATGGTCAAACCACTTACTTCTCTAAGACATTAGATTCCTTTAAGGGCTAATTTTTAGTTTTGCAGGGTGATTATAAAACCACCTATTCTACAGTGATACTTTAAGCTCTACTTTAGTTTATTGACATTTTCCACTGTCAAGCTGTCAGTTTCACTCTTTAAAAATCTTTAAAAATTTAATAATCTGAGTGAAACTCTTCTAAACCTTACATTGGAATTTGGGAATATTTCAGAATATTTCAGAATATTTCATTAGCCATATCTGAGATTGGGGTAATGAAAAAATAGTTTGGGGTTTTTTTTCATTTTCTAACAAAGAAATCACCATAGTGTCTTCTCTAAACAGTTTGAATTTGTCTGCTTCTACAGAATGTAATTGAAATTTGACAAATTTGACATTTGAATCACATGTGTGACTTTGACTGTTTCTGGGAAATTGTAACCAAATTTATATAAAATCATAACCCTATTTTGCAGCTCAAGGGACCAGCAAGGAAACATAAAGGAATTCTGTGAAAGCTGTTCATTCTGCTGTGTAAAACCAAAGGAACTAAACAACAGAAAACAGCAAATCTGCTTGGGCATCTTTTTTTTTTTTTATGTGTGTTTATGTGGGATTATTAGTTACAGCTTTTTATCCCTCTTTTTCATAAAGCAGTGATGAGATCCACACAAGAAAATGTTAAGAAATAAATCAAAGTGGTTTTAGAACAAAGCTTTAAGCAAAGGCTGACAAATGAAGGAGAGAAAAAAAGTATCAGATAAGTCATAATTAATCAACAACTATTCCAGTCACTAAATGAAGTAGCCATCCTTGAAAAAACTAGGATGTCATCATAAAATTTAAAAACAAATATTAAAACTTGGGCACATTTTTATGCTATTTTCTCATCTTCAAGTGCCTAACATTGTGATCTTATTAATGTAGTCTTGGTGACAATTGTATTTTACTCATAGTGAGAGGTGATAAGAACAGCTGGATTTCCAGGAAAAACATTAATTTTATCAGACAAGGTTCAGGTATCCATGCCTACAATCTGTTCCTCTGATGCTCCTCAACAGGGTATGCATAAGATACGTGGATGTGTGTGCATGTTTGTGTGTTATACATGTCTCACAAATAAATAATATAAGAAAGACATGGTTCATGTGCAAGAGAAAAATCTCATTGAACTATACCAGTCCCAGATGTTTGGTTTTTTTCAGTAGAGTGTGTATGCAGAAGTAGCTTCCCCTTAAATTGTTTGCAAACCTCCTAGACTGTTCACTGTACTCATCAATCCAGAGCCACCAGAAAACAGCCAGAGCAATAATATATATAACCAGGCCTTGAATGTTTGTATATTTTTAGCAAACATAGTTATTTTGTACCCAGCTGCGCCCTTATGCTATTTTTCATATTGGTTTTGTTGCTTAAAGATCAAAAAGCACAGGAATAAACTGTATATTGTAAAGAAAGGAAATGAGGAGGCAAAACTTCGATAGTTTAAAAACCTCTCTGGCACCTCTCCAAAACATAAAATACAACTGTAGAGATACTCATGAATATTACATGTACCTTGTGCAGGGCCAGAATATCTGCATTGTTTGACTTCTGTTACTCAAACTTCCAAATAGTGAAATGCTCTTAGTATTGGCTTCCACAGCCTCATCATCTCTTGTACCATCAGCTACATGAGCCTCAAAGAAGCAATTTTAACTTTCAATAGTAAAATTATTCAATAATTACAACTATTATTCAATTACTCAATTATTTCAATTGCATTAAATGTAATAATTTAATATTACAAGGCCTTTTGTAACCTCTCTGAGTGTGAATATATTTTTCTTCTATCCTCCTTTCCTTGACAATAATTCAAACTGTGTCACAGACCATTGAGAACTTTGTTTCAGTAAGACAATATTTGATTTCTGATTGATTGATACTGATTTCACCTCTGTGTTTACTCTATAGGATCTTAAATCACAGAAAAGTATCTCACAAAAAAGGAAAAAAAATATATAGCAGGAAGATGATTGAGATGTGTAAAGCTAATATCAGTGAGAACTTTTCATTTGAGCACAAATGGCAGGAGTGAGAAAGCTGCTCTATGTAGGGGCTGCCCAAAACTTGGGAGGCCTGTCCAGGGTGTTGTGGTCATGGTAGGATGATCCCATGTGTTCATACGGGTTCAAGAGTACAATAGGGTTCAACAGCAAGCACAACAGACTGAAGAATAGCTGGTTGTGGAAGGAAAACAAGCCAGGGAAAGATATAAGGAACAGTTATGCATTTGGCCAAGGGAAGAGGTCACCTTTGCATAGTGACTCACAAAGACAAACTCAGATTTATGAGCAAGGAATTTCCATATTGTTTGCTTCTACTATGTGCCAAAATGATTTTTTGACCAAGAAATTGCTTCTTTCTCTTTCTTAATTCATGTTGATGTTTTTGTTGGTTGAGTTGGGTTGGGTTGGGTTTCCTTGTGGTGGAAATTACATCTAAAGTTTTTAAATCTTACCTCTTGAACCAAAATCCCCAATACAATTATGTTTCATTTCTGGAATCATCATAAGAGATATACAACATAAATTTGTAATGCTTAAATCCAATCTCTTGTATTCTCTGAGTCTCATCTTTTATGCAAATAGAACCAGCCAAAGTAAGTGAATCCTTATGCAGCAAGAAGTGTGACTACTCCTCTGTCTGCTCCATCTGAAGAAAAGCTTTTTGATGTGGGAAGGAAAAGTGCATTTACTTCATATTCAGCTTCATTAGGCTGCAAATAAAAGATGTGGGCATGTGTTGATGTACTTCTGTAAAAAACACAAATGCCACAAGTATTCTAGGTTATTGTACGCAGATAGTGGCGAAGTGTATATGGATCTAGATTTTTTGCCAAATGAAGTCTCAGAGTAAAACACATTAAGTTCCTGTTGACAACAAAGGAACCTGAAGGCACACACATCCAAAGGTAAGATCTGAACCACAGCCCCACCATAGGAGAAGTTCTAACATTGAAAGTGGGTTTATCCAATTCACAAAAACACTGAACAATATATCAAAGTGCAGTGCAAGCACACAGGGAGAGAGATGCATGAAATAGGCTGTGGAGTGAGTACTGGGGAAGAAAGATGCAAAGTGACGTGCTAGAAAAGCAAATATCTGGCATACATGGAAACAAAGCTTGTCTGGATAAAGTGTAAAAGCAGTCACTCAAAAACTCAAAAGGCATTTGGAATTTAAATGAGAGGTCAGTAGCTGAAATGCTAAAAAGTAAAGAAAATTTTAAAGATAAATTCTGGTGTGGGTCAAAATAAGCATCAATAGAGTTGTCATTAATTTATCTGCACAGAGAACAACAAATGGGAATTTTGTTAAAATCACACTGTTTCTAGATCCATGTACAATATAGAATCAGAGTGAGTTTTATTTCTTTAGTATCTATCACTTTCCAAAACAGATACTGAACTGGATATAGGAAGAAAGACAACAAACTGATATTTACTTCAAATTCCAGAAATATAAATTGCCTGACTTGAAACATGGAAAATTATTAGAAAATATTTTTCTGTAGGTCTGTGAGTCACAAAGACTGATGTATAGGTATATGTACATATGAATAGACAGACATCTATTATTTATAGTGACAGCAGAGGAGAATCTTAAATTTAAACAATACAAGTGAAAGTACATGGCTTTTCTGAAATACCAATGTTAGTAGTGCAGAGCCTTTTATCTACTGTAGATGAATCCTGTGCAGGACAAGTCTGAAGTGCTTGTTATCGCTGTGAGAGTTCATGCACAACTTAATCTCTTTTCATTTCCTTTTCCTAAGTCTCCTCTCCAAGGAATCAGTGCCCACATTCAAAAACAAACCTTCTGCAGCAAAACTGCTGTTCTCAGGGGTCTACCAGGGAAAGCTGCCCTCCTCCTTGAACCACAAAATTCCGGAGCTACTGCTGCAGGGTCTGCAGCTCACCCAGCAGGGCTGGCCCAGCCATATGTTACAACCAGCCTTGAAGGTGAGGTGACAGAGGTTCTTTTTAATAGATCCCTTGGGGTAGATTAGAATGAAATGACACTGAATTACCAGTGTTTACACATACATATATGTAAGGTTTATTTTGGAACAATTTGCTTGCAGTGGAAAGCAGGTATGTAACCATTTTGGCTATCTATAAAAATATAGCAATATAAAAGTATGAAAATTAAGCAAATGTATTAGGAAAAGACAAAGACAGAAAGGATATAAGAGTATATAGTGGAGAGGAAATATATCACCACCTGCGGATTCAGTGACAAGACTTAATTGTTGCAATTTTGGTGTCAATTTTTAGGGGTGATGGTCACAGTCTTGATCCGTCAGGGGCTGGGAAAAGCCCATGAAACACAAAGATCAGTTGGTTAATGTGCATTTAGATTTAGGTGGAACATCGCTTCCCTGGGCAGGAGGAAGAGTATTACACTGTCTATTTCAGCGCTGTGTTTCTGTTGTAACCTCTGGTGGAAGGCCTCAGAAGGGGGGCCTGGGGGGCACTTTGGGGGTCTTTGATGATTTAGGAGCCTTTCTAAGTGATGACAGCTGCCTCTCATCAGTGTAGTCGAGCCAGTTATGCCCATCAGAAGGGATGAATTAACCTCCGGCCTTCATGTGAATGTGATCTTCTCTGGGGCTGGAGGGAGAGAGGAGTTTTACAGCTGAACCTGTTGTGTAAGGGAGGACATTGGCATGATAAAAAGCACTACCCCACCTCAACAGGGTCTGCTTCTTATCAGTCCCCTCCTTCATCTGGTTCAAAATCCAGAGCCTCCAGTGCTCACCCTCTCTGTCTTATGTGGATCAAAGGTTTCACAACCACATACAAAAACTTCTCCTCTTCTGTTTCAGGCTGGGGGTGCAAACCTCGCCGCAGAAAAACACACTCTGCCTTTGCAAATGGCAAACTGTTTGAGTCATTACCAATTAACATGTCAGTCTCTCACACCATCCCAAAAACCATGAAGCATTAATCAGCAAGCCATATTTATGTTTTTAAGGATAAGCAGATGGAAGGCCAAGGGCTTTGGAAAGGTTTCACCTTCAATCAATCGTTTCACCTGCCTCACTCCTCTATATCCCATTTGCTCCCACTCTCCAGCCCCTGAATCCCACCTCTGCTCTAAAGAAAAAAAAAAAATTAAGAGAAAAAGCACTCTAATGCCAAAAGTGAAAGAAAAGTCTTGTATTAAAAGGAATCAATTTTTTTCTCAATGAGATTTTTTTTATTCACATGGAAATTCCTTTTCAGCTAAACAGGCAAAATCATGGTCTTCTTTTCAAATAAATTCTATTTTCAGAAAAAGTTTGAAAATAGAAGTTTTCTAGAAACATTTCAATAGAGAAATGGCTTTCTGTGCTCTACTAATGTCAGTTTCTCTGGGTTTATCCCCTAATTCCTTTTTGGGCAGCACTCTCCTTGACTTTACTGATGAGTAAAGTCTCAAGATTTGGCATGAAAAGTTTCATTACAGCCCTGCCACAAGGCACATACATAGATTGTTTTATTCATTAACACACAAAACCACTCCCCAGTCCCCAACTTCTATATTTATAGACTGAAAAACAATAATCTGTTTTAATATAATCTCATATACTGAAGAGAAGAAACACCCTTTTTTAACTTGTCAGTTGAAATATCCACCTGATGTGAATGATAACCTTTTAGATAATTCTCCTTAATCTCATTGCTCAAAGCCAAATATATTTGCTTGTCTATAATTAAAAAAAAAACCCCACAACCTAATAGGTACAGCATGCATAAAATTTTAAGAACTATTATTAAGTGCAGAAAGTTTCCATTAACACTACCCTAACCATATATTTGTTGTAGACATCCCTATGTCTTCTTTGTAAGGATCAATTGGTTTATTGTTTTAAGACTTTTATCAGTTTATCAGTTATTTTCTGATGCAGTATTTCAATTAGTGTGTCACATTTTCTAGAGCTGTCTTAAATGAAAATCTTTATAATTTCAGACATTTTAGCAGTCAATGACTTATGCATGTATATGTTACATGTTACATGTATGGTAACAATTAAGGATATCTTTAATATTAATCTAATAAAGCTTCAGTTTGTGGTTAGACAATCATCACTTTTGCTTCAGTGAGATCCTGTCTTTTAAATATATATATATATATATATATATATATATATATATATATAAATGTATACCTAAAATAAAGTATAATAAAGGGCTTTTTTTTTTCCCTTTGGTTACATTTTCTCCTTGTTTTCCTAAATATATTTTTTTTAAAAAGAAACTCCATTCGTAGCCTATCTGCACTTCATGGTGAAGAAACATGCATGCCATAATTATTATCTCAAGCCTGCTTTCCCCTAGCACCACTTTGTTCCAGATGTTAGATGGAATAATGGGTTTTAAGAAGTGGCTGACGACTGTGACTGGTTTCTGAAAGAGAAGAGAAAAATACCTGAAATCTAGTTCAGCCAAGAGTAGCAGCCTACCTCCACAGCAGCAAGCACTTGAACTGAAACATCACAAGAATATTGTAATTGCCCTTCTTCAGTGATGAGGCCAACATGGATATTTTCAAATCCCTGCTGTGCACATGCTGGTGGAGGGAGGTTTCCCACTGATCACTGGTGGGCCCACTGCTGAGTACTGAAGGAAGGGGAGGAATGCTCTCACTTGTGAGTAGATAATAATCTGCAAAAGTTACTGAGTTGTCCAGTGCCATGGACAGCTTTCTGGTGTGTCTGGCAGATGGGTTGTATCATGGAGATGGTTTTTCAAGGTGCTAGACCTCATTTATGTGTTTCACTTGGAAGATCAAGAGAAGATGAATGCTCTACTTCAAAAGGCTTTCGGGGAACTGTCAGTTTACTCACACACTTGCATCACTGTGCTGCTTTCTCAAGACGATGGGACCCCCCTCCAGCCACCAGATTTAGGGTTTAGAATAGCCTCCAATGCCTTCCTCAGATCAGATCTGAAAGAAGGTTTATTGGAAAACGCCTCAAAAATCAAAGATCTTCCTACAGAAGGAAATGTGGCATTCCACACATAGAACAAAAAATTCATTTACTTTTTCTTTACAATTATTAGAGGGCAGAACAGGGAATAGAGAGATATTTTCAAAGGAAGGCATTATTTCATCCTATAGATAATCACCTTTGTTTAATGTAATTTATAAATTCCTGATATTGGATAAATAAATTAGGAAGATAAATTGCTGGTGACAGAGACAGGATCAGAGAGATTCTGACTGTGGAATGTATGTTCTATCTCCACAAACAGATTTTAATACCATGTGCTCTATTTCTGTACAAAATTAGGCTAGGTTACCTTTGCCTAGTAGAGATAATTATCTTTTATAGAAGAGAAGAGTGCATAAATTCTGAGGGAAATGTAATATCTTTTGACATAACTTTAGACCACCCACACAGCAAGCTAGGGAAACCAATAATCTTAAACCAAAATATATTTAAATCACTAAAAAAAGCTTTTGCCCTTTTACATGTGTTGTATTGTCTAATAAAAACAACCGAGCTGATTGTGAATTATTTAGAAATTTTGAGCCCACTCTTCTGTCCAGTTTATGATACAGTAATTATTTTTCCAGATATAAAATTAATTTTCAGTAGAAACATACAATCCAATATATTCTGAAAACAGGCCTCTAATTTAGAAGGCAAAAATTGCAATCTATTTTCAGGGTTGTATATATTTTACCACCTGGTATCAAGTCAAAATCCACTTTGATGTAAAGGCTAATGAAAAAAAAAAGGATGCAAGTGTTGTATGCTCCTTATTAGAAACTTTTTTTCTTTACCTAAAATTGAGAATTACTGTCCACCTTATCCTCACCACACTTGGCACAGATTTTAGAGATTAGTGCTGCAAGAGATGCAAAGGGTGTAATTTATGCTTGAGAGGAAAAAAAGGCATGTTCTGTGTAAGGTAAGTACCCTTCACCCCCATTCACGTCCCCAGGAAAGGAACATAGAAACTTGGGAGTTGAATTCAAGACCAGTTTCCCTCAGTCAGGAATGTTTCTCACCCTAAACCCCTGAAGACACTGGAAAAAGTTTATCCTGATTTCCAATGAGACTTTCATTGTTTTCCTAGATAGTAAGGAGAAAGCACTAACAAAAGAGACTATTTGTGAATCACAAGGCCATAAAGTATGGAAAAATATGCTAAGATCCTCAACCATTAACCTAACACTGCCAGGTTCACCACTAAATCATGTCCCTAAACACTAACTAGGTCTACAGGTTTTTTTACCACCTCCAGCAATGAGGTGACTCTACCACTGCCCTAGGCAGCCTGTTCCAGTGCCTGACCACCCTTTCAGTGAAGAAATTTTCTTGATAATTTGAAGATGGTTCATAGTTTCTTGGAGCTACCCTGTGTGGGACCAGAACTGTATTGCGTGGGCCACTTCAAACTCAGGACACTCTCTTATTCTATGACTTTTTCAAAAACAGGCACAAAATCTAGTTGACAAATATTTATCCAAAAAGCTCAGAATATGACCTCCTTAATTAGAGTCAGAATCAGATGTAATACATTTATCTGCTGGAAGTTGCACTGGATTTAACAGAACCACCAGGGGAAGAAGAAGACAACTTTATGTATATCCACATTGGAAACCCTATGGTTTTATTTCTCTACATTAATTGTTTTGTCTGTACTGCCCTTCAGGTCAGGAAGCTCTTAAAGTTAAGGGAAAGGTTAAGGTTAAGGTTAGAAAAAGTGATCTCCTTTCCTTGACCCTGCTGTCTCCTGCTGTAAGTAGTACCAACAGTAACAAAGATATTTCCAACATAAAGTTCCTATCCTATATCTGAAGTTTCTCTGAAAAATGTTTTTGCTTGTCTGACCTGTAACTTTGCTAAGGTGAAAGAGTCCTGTGCTCTCTGCATTTTCTCCAGCAACAGTGCTTTGATTCAGTGAGCAACCAGCTTTAGTTGAAAACAGTGATTAAGTTTGGCTTAAGTTGTGAGAATCATATCAAAACTCTTTAAATTCAGTCCAAACAGTGGAATAAAAACATACCTTTCCCTTTAATAAAAAATTATTAGCTTTTAAAATAGAACTTAAAACAAGTGGTCTGAATTAAATTTTAGTTGTGACCTCAGGTATTGCTGTTTTTCCTAGTAAATCCTGGGAGCTGCAAGCTATTTGGCTAAAAAAACAGTGAAAGCTTGAATAAACCAGATTCTCATATTTTTTCACAAGATTAAAAAAAGAAAACAAAATAGTTGTGTGAAGTCAGGTAAAACTGTGAAACCAGGTAAACAGCAGTAGCAAAGAGAGGTATGAGGAGAAAGAGTTCTTTATCTTCTCTTCAAGTTACTTAGCACAAATGAGAACACGCTCATATATATGTAAGGTAAAGAAATTTCATACTTAAAGAGAATGTCTATGAGATAGGTTTAATTCATTTTCCCATTACTGTCATAGTGATGAAAGTGAAAGCATCAGGACACGTCTCGAACACTATCAGCATTGTGCAGGAGTGGGGTGTCTAAAGCTAACCTGAATCCAGACACTTGTTCAGGTGCTCAGAGTTCTGTCTCTTCTTCAGCTGCACAGAAGACAGCATAGGCTGCCTTTCCCCAGGTACCCATGCCTGAAATGAAATTGCTTCACTTTGTTTCATTATTTATTTACCTGAAGCCTGGATTCACAGCAAATTTACTAAGTTGCAAGAAACCTACATTTTGATGGGACAGTTACTTTCTAACATAATTACATTAGCATTGTTGACTCTATCAGTAGGTGTAGAGAAGCCTTCCCATGCACCAAAGAAGCCTAGCTCAGCTTTGCTCACCTCTGAGAGCTAAAGATGTCTTTTTGCAGCTGAGACACAGATTTTGTGCAGAGATGCACACAAATGTGCAAAATTTATCAGTTGTAGATCAGGAGAGCCAAGTGTTTCACCGGGGCTTACTCACACTGACGTGATAATGGTCTTAAATGCTCTGCTGTCTGAGGCTTCTTTACTCTTCTTAGGTATACACAGGTATTCTTCCTCTGCAGAGCAAGATTATACCACTGTTACGTTACATTTAAAATGCTGGCAGCAGAAAGACATAAAAATGTCTGTTTTCTGTAAATTGCAGAGATTGTGCAGCTGCAGAGGAGCTTCATGGGATGGCAGCCTTTGAAGGTATGTGCTGCCTGTCAGTGCACACCTTTGCCCCTGGCATGCAGGGGCATAATGTGAAGAAAACAAATTAGGATCTCTCTCTGATAAAACGAGTTCATGCACAGTTGGCCATGCATAGAGTCACAGAATCACAAGCTCATAGAGTGGTTTGGGTTGGAATGGACCTTAAAGACCATCACATTGCAAAACTCCTGCCATGGGCAAGGGAGTCCAGCGTAAATACTGGACTCAACAGCAGTACGGTCAAGTGGTGATACTCATGCCACAGACCATACACTGGGCAGGTTTGCTGGGACTATCAGGAGAAAAATCTTCCCCAGCTACACTCTGCTTGAATTTTCACATTTTTTCACCAAAATATATCACTATGTGTCCATAAATCTGTATCAAAAGTAATGCATGAAACACTAAAAACTGCTTTGAAGTCTGGTCAAGTCCCAGGGAAATATTCTCTTTAATTTCAAGCTACAAGAAGTTTTGATCATAAGAACTTTGCTGAAACAGAACAATCTTAATTCTCTCCAGTCCAAAGGAATGAATTTGTCTGTCTAATGGCAGAGCTTTTAGTGTTTAAATCATCCCACCTCATTTCAGCATTTAAGGGTCTGCATTCCAAAGGAGAGGAATCCCCGAGTGCCAGCAGTTGATCTATACAACCACAGCTCTTCAAAATTTAACAATGAGGAATTTGTGTTATTTCAATCAAACATCCATTCTTCTTTTCCCCAGTACAAGATGTGAGACTGTGGAGACTGTCCTCAATACACATCACCATTTCCCAAATTTTACCTGCTGTTTTTTTTAACAACAAGAGTAAAAAAAAAACATTCTATTTGTGCATGTTCCCATGAGTTCACAGGGATTTAAAACATTTCACCAGTATGTTGCAGCTTTTACCTATTATTTTGCATTTCAAAGTGGGACAATGAAACACTGGAAACTGTGAGGGTTTAAGGTAGAGATTTGTTTTAAAAAGATTTTAATATGGTAAAATCAATCTAAAATCTGTACTAGGCAGTGAAGTGGCAGGGGATAACATGAGCAAAGGGAATAAAAAAAGCTCTGATGAGCCCATACCAGTTGCAAATACTTAATCTCTTTAAATAATGAATTAGCTGCTCATATCTAGTCACTGCTAAGAGAAAGCACTTTCTTTGTGAAATGAAATAAAGCTTGAATAGCCATGAATTATTCAATATAAAGTGTGCCAGTTAAAATGCCTTGATATTGGAAGTCAAGTGTAAGATTATCTTTTGTCTGTCAGAAAGCATCTCTCCCATGTTACTGAGACTTAAGGGGGGTGGAAAAAGGGGTCAACCAGGGCACAAACATGTCAAGAAAAATAAGGGAAGTATTGTAGTAACATGCAGAAGCATTTCCACTTATGTATGAGCTTCAATCCTATGCAGGAAATGTTCTGCTAGGCTTTATTCTGCTTACTGTTTCTGTTCTCTTTTACCTTCATCGCTGCTCCATTGTCTGTGACTCTGAGAGAAGCACTCATGATGTAGTAACAATACTCCAAGGCTCCTTCTTGCAGAGATAGTATCAGTTATTGATCTGTCAGCCTTTGCTGTCATGGAGAAATATATTTCTATACTCAGGTTTCTTACAGACCTTTCACATTGTATCACAATGATTAATTTAGAAGAATGCAGGAAACTCTGGCACAAAAAATTACTGTTTCTCAGAAAAGTTTAGGTCATCTAGATTTGAGGTATGACAGGGGCTTTCCAAAGGTCTGCTATATTTTTGGCAGGGGCAGAAGGGGTATGTTTCTTTCTAATACTGCTCACATTATTAATGGCACCGCCACGTATGTCAAACACTCCTTTTATTTTATTTTCTACCTGTACTTTCAACAGATTCCATTTTTTGTCTTTCTCTTTTTTATTTTTCTTTTTTTTTGTTGTTTTTCCTTTTTTCTTTTTTCTTCTTTCCTTTTTTCTTTTTTCCTTTTTTCTTTTTCTTTTCTTTTTCATTCCCCTTCTTTTTATCTCCTTATCCTTTCTTTTTATCTCCTTTGTCTTTTAATTTATTTTTTTTTATTATGATTGCAGTTGAGCTCAAAATATCACAGAGTTCTGAATCTGCAGAGAAAGACAAGTTGGTGTTTTGGAGCACTGTTTTTTTCAGTCTCTCTTTACCATTTTCCACCCCACCCCAAATTCCTCCAACACTCTGGTTCTCTCTATCTCACCAGTGCCTTCATTGTGTTTTATTTCATGGGTATGTGGTTTGCGTTTGGTGGCTTTTCAGATTCAGTAGTACAACATTGGCAACTAACCTACAGATGTAGCACCCAAAATAGTCAGTATATTGGACAATCTCTGTGGGCTACATACAGCTTACCACTTAAAATCCCCAATTTAAACAACTTGCTCTTCTCTTCAGCGATTATACTGGCAGGCAGGAGCTAGCAGCCCTGACCAGAGGTTAGTCTGTGTCTATCATTGGGATTCTGAACTGGAATGCTGCTCTGTGGCAACAGCACTGAGCCTCTGTAAGAGACCTGAGCACAGTTCAGCCTAAGAGTGAACAACAAGTCAAGATTACTTAATCGCTTCTAGAATACTTTAACTGCCATTATTCTCTGCAATCCATTTTATACTGATTTTGACAAGAACTAGTGCAAGCCTGACACCTCTCAAAATTACAGCCTTGTACTTTGAGATGAGACTAAAGACAAGGGGTATGTTTTGTCTCTGGATCACTAATAGTGCTCTGTGGAGTCCCCTGTGAAGGGTCATGCTAGTACTCTCAAGGTGGAGATTGAGAATTTCCACTTCCCTATCTATCAACTGAAAAACAGGAAAAAAAAGGTGTAACAGCACACTGAAAAACAATGACAGCTGTAAAAAATGTCATTAAAGGATTATACTTTGAGTTGGCTTAATTAAAGATAAAAGAGATAGAAGAGTTACAGCATACTTTTTGGGAGCAACTTCAAACTCTTCTTTATCTGTATTAATGTAAAACTGCTAATGCTATTGATCAGTCCATGTTTGGATAAATTTCTCACTACACAAAAGTGACTTACCTCTTTGTCTTGACAGAACAATCCAAGTGAGATCTCTTCCAGTTATTTCCATATTTCTGTTGAAACTCAAAGAACTTCTCTAGCCAGACCCAGGACAGAGAAAAAAATCATGGTTGTCTGCTTCACCTGTGCTGACTATGGATTAATAAAGAAGATGCAATTTTAAGTAGATGTTATTTCTCTTTTTTCAGACTCCATTCTGCATGTTGGGTGATAATGATACTTTTAACAGATATTAGCCAAAAAAGCAGTGGCAGATTAGTTCTCTCTTCCTCAGCCTCAGATGTGATCTGATTCAGAATAAAATCTGAATTACATCACAAAAGGAAAATAAAAGAAAGAAATCAAATCAGGGTCCAGAACTTCCCCTCTGGACAAAGACAGCTGTACAATTATATGGTAAGAAGGAAATTATTTTGAGTTAGAATTTTTTCGTAATACATAATGATATAAAATTAATATAAAGAGGCTAGTATTAGGAAGATGAATCAGAATTGAGTAAAAATACACAAATTCCTTTGTTTTGAAAGGAGATGTTTGTGTGATGTCTTTTAAGATATGGCTTACAATGTCCTCATTCAACAGATTAAGAATATACAACATGTTGCATGACAAATAAAGGCACAGTCTTTAGAGTCATTTAAGATTGATGTTTAGTAACAAATGAAAACCATTTGCCACTCTCCCCAGAGAAATTTTGGAATGAAAGGCTAATTATCCATATTATTATGGAAGCTTGATCCAGAAAAACTCTCTTTTGTTCCAGAAATTAATTTAAATGTATTGAAATGATTTCTCAGAATTTATATGGTGCCTTTTCTCATTAAAATCTATGGATATGTATTTCATAGTATTTAAAAGAACACAGATTTTAGCAAGGAAAATTGGAGGCTTGTGGCCTTTTAAATGTCAAGGACCATATTATGGTCTCATTTGTATGAAGCTAATTCTTTCTGAAATGAATATAAGTCCCACATATATGTTGTTTTCATAATCAGAACCAATTGTTTTTCTGCTTGCACAATTCAGGCAGGGTAAATGAGAAGACTTAGCAAACTGGGCATCACAAGGCAGTGTCATTCTTTGGTTCTCAGAATGTGCAACACAGTAAATCTGATTGTTCTCACTTGTGATTTTAACAGGATTTTATTAGATCTTCCATACTTTTACAATGAGAGGAATCTCCATGATTTTCTTCTGCGACTCAGTATAATTCACCACTATTCGAGTTTTGTTGAACTATTCATATTTTTCATGCATCTTGCCGAATAACATATTTTCCTTAGCTAGCTTAAGTGAATGTGCTTTTGTGACTTTAAAGCTACCAAAGCAGAAAATAGACCCATACACAGTTTATTCCCCTACAGTGATGTTTGGGACAGAGCATGGCTTGTTTTGGGGGTGGGGCACATCTGAAATTTTCCACCAGAGTGCCTCCAACCTGCATTGTATGTCTTTCTTCTAAGAAGCTTGTGGTCTATTTGCACTATATGGCTTCTTGTTTAGGTTTTGGGGTTATTGTGTGGGGGGTTTTGTGGGTTTTTTGCAAACCAAGAGCAGCTCCTCTCTATTTACATACTATGCAATACATATGTCAGACTGATCTTGTTCTTGAAGAATAACGCCAGATGTCCCATGCTCAAAAATACCTCTACATCAAAAATACTGCCACAATCACACTATCACTGTTTATGTCGTAATCAGGTGCTGCAATGTCCTTTTATATCAGCAGTTGTATTGTTTCAGAATGAGGCTTAGTAAAGAGAGTAGGAAGCACACACGATGTACAGGGTAACGTTTGCGGTAACGTTATTCCTCGTCTGCTGGCTAAGAGCAAACATCTTCACAGTCGGAGTCGTTGGTCATACCATCGACCCCAAACTCTTCCTCCCAACGGTGGTGGTGATGCTGGGCTGGTTAGGGTGGTTCCACCAGGGACCAGGCACGCTGTATCACGCCAGGGCCAGTTTGTGGGCAAGGAGTTGATCCCAGCAGCTCTTGCTTTACAGACAACTGTGCAGCAGGGCATCCGTGTACCCATCCGTTTAATCCAATTAAAGTTGGTAGGATGGGAGTTAACCCATGATCCCAGGACTGCCACATGTCAAGCTCTCACGCAGGTGCCAGTTCCTGGGGCGTGGAGCAGTGGTATCCTGGGGAAAACCGGGCCTCTGGGGGATCGTACGAGAGGCAAAGGATGCATTTGTGCTGTACAGGGCCACATCACTGGTTGTGCGCAGTTGTTCCGGGCTTGAGATTGGGCCTGGGTCTCTCGCCGTCCCGCGCCGCAAGGCGTGTTCTATCGCGTCCTTGTAAGATCCTTATCCTTTTGGCACGAATCTATCGATTTGCGACCACGGTGGACGGGCCACTGTCACTTAACCCGGAAAAGGTGCACACACTTTACCAGGTGTGTGTTCAATAAATGGCCACTGGCATATTTGTAGAAAATACTCAGGAAAAAAAAATCCAGACAGTTTTTAAAGTACTAGAGCCCTTTAACCTCTTTGTCCTCTGTAGTACCTACAAAAAAGGCCAGATATACCTTTAAGATGATGTATGGACACTTCAGAATCCTATTTATAATAATATTTGTGGATATTTGAAGCATAATTTCTTTTTTCTAGGCAGGGCCAAAGGCTAGAGTGTTATTTTTTCCCTGATGCTTTTTTCTTGGCTGCCAAAACTTAAATAATTGCACTTCCACATATCAGCAGTCAGGATTTCTTAAGGTCCATGTATTTGCCAAATTTTTCCTCTATAGGCTCATCTGAATAACTGACTCATCTCTATTGACTCCTGAGCTGTAAAATTCACAATTAGAATAAACCTTTCAACAAAAAACATTTTTTCCATGAGTTTGAAACAGATTTAATTTGAAAATATGCAATTAGTTTGGAGGAATACATTACAGGACAAGTGCTCTGTTGGCCTCTCTAAAAAACCATTTCTTAAATGGATTTTCATAATACCTTCTACACTGAAAACTCAAAAATTAGATAATAGACTTGAGTATATCTTGTGCTGGCATGGAAACATAATATCTGGTTTTTAAGAAAATACTCCACTGATCATTTAAAATAAGTGCCTATCGCAGCTAAAAGGGTGTTAGCCGTACATGTTACCCTTAATCTTCAGCCCATACCCAAATAAAAGAACCATATGTAAATCCTACTCACCTGTAGGAAAATTCTTGCCTTGCTAAAACGCAAGATATTTTTGTTGCTTTTTTCATATCTATAAATAAATGTGAAATGCTCCAGGATAAATCTAGTATGCTGTAAGTACAGCAAGTTGGAATTCTTACCCCATTAAACAATAGTAGTGATACATGAAAAAAGCCCAGAAGTGGACAAAACGACCTGCACTGAGAAAATTATCCTTCAGATTCAAACACACCAGATTGCACAAAAAGTATTGACTCTTTTCTCATCTACAACAGAGCAACTCTGTTTCTTTCAGTGGAGGTTTATACATCATTTTGGGGGGAATACATTATGAATTGATTAACATAGTTGTAAACTATTGTTCTTTCTAACTTCCTTTCTTCCCCTCTTTTTTCCTTCTTTCTTTCTTGTATTTTTCCTTCCTTCCTTCCTTCCTTCCTTCCTTCCTTCCTTCCTTCCTTCCTTCCTTCCTTCCTTCCTTCCTTCCTTCCTTCCTTCCTTCCTTCCTTCCTTCCTTCCTTCCTTCCTTCCTTCCTTCCTTCCTTCCTTCCTTCCTTCCTTCCTTCCTTCCTTCCTTCCTTCCTTCCTTCCGACACTTCCTTCCGACACTTCCTTCCGACACTTCCTTCCGACACTTCCTTCCGACACTTCCTTCCTTCCTTCCGACACTTCCTTCCGACACTTCCTTCCGACACTTCCTTCCGACACTTCCTTCCTTCCTTCCTTCCTTCCTTCCTTCCTTCCTTCCTTCCTTCCTTCCTTCCTTCCTTCCTTCCTTCCGCCACTTCCTTCCGCCACTTCCTTCCGCCACTTCCTTCCTTCCTTCCTTCCGCCACTTCCTTCCTTCCTTCCTTCCTTCCTTCCTTCCTTCCTTCCTTCCTTCCTTCCTTCCTTCCTTCCTTCCTTCCTTCCTTCCTTCCTTCCTTCCTTCCTTCCTTCCTTCCTTCCTTCCTTCCTTCCTTCCTTCCTTCCTTCCTTCCTTCCTTCCTTCCTTCCTTCCGCCACTTCCTTCCGCCACTTCCTTCCTTCCTTCCTTCCTTCCTTCCTTCCTTCCTTCCTTCCTTCCTTCCTTCCTTCCTTCCTTCCTTCCTTCCTTCCTTCCTTCCTTCCTTCCTTCCTTCCTTCCTTCCTTCCTTCCTTCCTTCCTTCCTTCCTTCCTTCCTTCCTTCCTTCCTTCCTTCCTTCCTTCCTTCCTTCCTTCCGCCACTTCCTTCCGCCACTTCCTTCCGCCACTTCCTTCCGCCACTTCCTTACTTCCTTCCGCCACTTCCTTCCGCCACTTCCTTCCGCCACTTCCTTCCGCCACTTCCTTCCTTCCGCCACTTCCTTCCGCCACTTCCTTCCTTCCTTCCTTCCTTCCTTCCTTCCTTCCTTCCTTCCTTCCTTCCTTCCTTCCTTCCTTCCGCCACTTCCTTCCGCCACTTCCTTCCGACACTTCCGCCACTTCCTTCCGCCACTTCCTTCCTTCCTTCCGCCACTTCCTTCCTTCCTTCCGCCACTTCCTTCCTTCCTTCCTTCCTTCCTTCCTTCCTTCCTTCCTTCCTTCCTTCCTTCCGCCACTTCCTTCCTTCCTTCCTTCCTTCCGCCACTTCCTTCCTTCCTTCCTTCCTTCCTTCCTTCCTTCCTTCCTTCCTTCCTTCCTTCCTTCCTTCCTTCCTTCCTTCCTTCCTTCCTTCCTTCCTTCCTTCCTTCCTTCCTTCCTTCCTTCCTTCCTTCCTTCCTTCCTTCCTTCCTTCCTTCCGCCACTTCCTTCCTTCCTTCCTTCCTTCCTTCCTTCCTTCCTTCCTTCCTTCCTTCCTTCCTTCCTTCCTTCCTTCCTTCCTTCCGCCACTTCCTTCCTTCCTTCCTTCCTTCCTTCCTTCCTTCCTTCCTTCCTTCCTTCCTTCCTTCCTTCCTTCCTTCCTTCCTTCCTTCCTTCCTTCCTTCCTTCCTTCCTTCCTTCCGCCACTTCCTTCCGCCACTTCCTTCCTTCCGCCACTTCCTTCCGCCACTTCCTTCCGCCACTTCCTTCCGCCACTTCCTTCCTTCCTTCCTTCCTTCCTTCCTTCCTTCCTTCCTTCCTTCCTTCCTTCCTTCCTTCCTTCCTTCCTTCCTTCCTTCCTTCCTTCCTTCCTTCCGCCACTTCCTTCCGCCACTTCCTTCCGCCACTTCCTTCCTTCCTTCCTTCCGCCACTTCCTTCCTTCCTTCCTTCCTTCCTTCCTTCCGCCACTTCCTTCCGCCACTTCCTTCCGCCACTTCCTTCCTTCCTTCCTTCCTTCCTTCCTTCCTTCCTTCCTTCCTTCCTTCCTTCCTTCCTTCCTTCCTTCCTTCCTTCCTTCCTTCCTTCCTTCCTTCCTTCCTTCCTTCCTTCCTTCCTTCCTTCCTTCCTTCCTTCCTTCCTTCCTTCCTTCCTTCCTTCCTTCCTTCCTTCCTTCCTTCCTTCCTTCCTTCCGACACTTCCTTCCGACACTTCCTTCCGACACTTCCTTCCTTCCTTCCGACACTTCCTTCCTTCCTTCCTTCCGACACTTCCTTCCTTCCGACACTTCCTTCCTTCCGACACTTCCTTCCTTCCTTCCGACACTTCCTTCCTTCCTTCCTTCCGACACTTCCTTCCTTCCGACACTTCCTTCCGCCACTTCCTTCCGCCACTTCCTTCCGCCACTTCCTTCCGCCACTTCCTTCCTTCCTTCCGCCACTTCCTTCCTTCCTTCCGCCACTTCCTTCCTTCCGCCACTTCCGCCACTTCCTTCCTTCCGCCACTTCCTTCCTTCCGCCACTTCCGCCACTTCCTTCCGCCACTTCCTTCCGCCACTTCCTTCCGCCACTTCCTTCCGCCACTTCCTTCCTTCCTTCCGCCACTTCCTTCCTTCCGCCACTTCCTTCCGCCACTTCCTTCCGCCACTTCCTTCCGCCACTTCCTTCCTTCCTTCCGCCACTTCCTTCCGCCACTTCCTTCCTTCCGCCACTTCCTTCCTTCCGCCACTTCCTTCCGCCACTTCCTTCCTTCCTTCCTTCCTTCCTTCCTTCCTTCCTTCCTTCCTTCCTTCCTTCCTTCCTTCCTTCCTTCCTTCCTTCCTTCCTTCCTTCCTTCCTTCCTTCCTTCCTTCCTTCCTTCCTTCCTTCCTTCCTTCCTTCCTTCCGACACTTCCTTCCGACACTTCCTTCCGACACTTCCTTCCGACACTTCCTTCCGACACTTCCTTCCTTCCTTCCGCCACTTCCGCCACTTCCGCCACTTCCTTCCTTCCGCCACTTCCTTCCGCCACTTCCTTCCGCCACTTCCTTCCTTCCTTCCTTCCTTCCTTCCTTCCTTCCTTCCTTCCTTCCTTCCTTCCTTCCTTCCTTCCTTCCTTCCTTCCTTCCTTCCTTCCTTCCTTCCTTCCTTCCTTCCTTCCTTCCTTCCTTCCTTCCTTCCTTCCTTCCTTCCTTCCGCCACTTCCTTCCTTCCTTCCTTCCTTCCTTCCTTCCGCCACTTCCTTCCTTCCTTCCGCCACTTCCTTCCGCCACTTCCTTCCGCCACTTCCTTCCGCCACTTCCTTCCTTCCTTCCGCCACTTCCTTCCTTCCTTCCGCCACTTCCTTCCGCCACTTCCTTCCTTCCGCCACTTCCTTCCGCCACTTCCTTCCTTCCGCCACTTCCTTCCTTCCTTCCGCCACTTCCTTCCGCCACTTCCTTCCTTCCTTCCGCCACTTCCTTCCGCCACTTCCTTCCTTCCTTCCTTCCTTCCTTCCTTCCTTCCTTCCTTCCTTCCTTCCTTCCTTCCTTCCTTCCTTCCTTCCTTCCTTCCTTCCTTCCTTCCTTCCTTCCTTCCTTCCTTCCTTCCTTCCTTCCTTCCTTCCTTCCTTCCTTCCTTCCTTCCTTCCTTCCTTCCTTCCTTCCTTCCTTCCTTCCTTCCTTCCTTCCTTCCTTCCTTCCTTCCTTCCTTCCTTCCTTCCTTCCTTCCTTCCTTCCTTCCTTCCTTCCTTCCTTCCTTCCTTCCTTCCTTCCTTCCTTCCTTCCTTCCTTCCTTCCTTCCTTCCTTCCTTCCGCCACTTCCTTCCTTCCTTCCTTCCGCCACTTCCTTCCTTCCGCCACTTCCTTCCTTCCTTCCGCCACTTCCTTCCTTCCGCCACTTCCTTCCGCCACTTCCTTCCTTCCTTCCGCCACTTCCTTCCTTCCGCCACTTCCGCCACTTCCGCCACTTCCGCCACTTCCGCCACTTCCTTCCTTCCTTCCTTCCTTCCTTCCTTCCTTCCTTCCTTCCTTCCTTCCTTCCTTCCTTCCTTCCTTCCTTCCTTCCTTCCTTCCTTCCTTCCTTCCTTCCTTCCTTCCTTCCTTCCTTCCTTCCTTCCTTCCTTCCTTCCGCCACTTCCTTCCTTCCTTCCTTCCTTCCTTCCTTCCTTCCTTCCTTCCTTCCTTCCTTCCTTCCTTCCTTCCTTCCTTCCTTCCTTCCTTCCTTCCGCCACTTCCTTCCGCCACTTCCTTCCGCCACTTCCTTCCGCCACTTCCTTCCGCCACTTCCTTCCTTCCTTCCTTCCGACACTTCCTTCCTTCCGACACTTCCTTCCTTCCTTCCGACACTTCCTTCCTTCCTTCCTTCCGACACTTCCTTCCTTCCGCCACTTCCTTCCGCCACTTCCTTCCGCCACTTCCTTCCGCCACTTCCTTCCTTCCTTCCGCCACTTCCTTCCTTCCTTCCGCCACTTCCTTCCTTCCGCCACTTCCGCCACTTCCTTCCTTCCGCCACTTCCTTCCTTCCGCCACTTCCGCCACTTCCTTCCGCCACTTCCTTCCGCCACTTCCTTCCGCCACTTCCTTCCTTCCTTCCGCCACTTCCTTCCTTCCGCCACTTCCTTCCGCCACTTCCTTCCGCCACTTCCTTCCGCCACTTCCTTCCTTCCTTCCGCCACTTCCTTCCGCCACTTCCTTCCTTCCGCCACTTCCTTCCTTCCGCCACTTCCTTCCGCCACTTCCTTCCTTCCTTCCTTCCTTCCTTCCTTCCTTCCTTCCTTCCTTCCTTCCTTCCTTCCTTCCTTCCTTCCTTCCTTCCTTCCTTCCTTCCTTCCTTCCTTCCTTCCTTCCTTCCTTCCTTCCTTCCTTCCTTCCTTCCTTCCTTCCTTCCTTCCTTCCTTCCTTCCTTCCTTCCTTCCTTCCTTCCTTCCTTCCGCCACTTCCTTCCGCCACTTCCTTCCGCCACTTCCGCCACTTCCGCCACTTCCGCCACTTCCTTCCGCCACTTCCTTCCGCCACTTCCTTCCGCCACTTCCTTCCTTCCGCCACTTCCTTCCGCCACTTCCTTCCTTCCGCCACTTCCTTCCTTCCTTCCTTCCTTCCGCCACTTCCTTCCTTCCTTCCTTCCTTCCGCCACTTCCTTCCTTCCTTCCTTCCTTCCTTCCGCCACTTCCTTCCTTCCTTCCTTCCTTCCTTCCTTCCTTCCTTCCTTCCTTCCTTCCTTCCTTCCTTCCTTCCTTCCTTCCTTCCTTCCTTCCTTCCTTCCTTCCTTCCTTCCTTCCTTCCTTCCTTCCTTCCTTCCTTCCTTCCTTCCTTCCTTCCTTCCTTCCTTCCTTCCTTCCTTCCTTCCTTCCTTCCTTCCTTCCTTCCTTCATTCCTTCCTTCCTTCCTTCCGCCACTTCCTTCCTTCCTTCCTTCCTTCCTTCCTTCCTTCCTTCCTTCCTTCCTTCCTTCCTTCCTTCCTTCCTTCCTTCCTTCCTTCCTTCCTTCCTTCCTTCCTTCCTTCCTTCCTTCCTTCCTTCCTTCCTTCCTTCCTTCCTTCCTTCCTTCCTTCCTTCCTTCCTTCCTTCCGACACTTCCTTCCTTCCTTCCTTCCTTCCGCCACTTCCTTCCGCCACTTCCTTCCGCCACTTCCTTCCGCCACTTCCTTCCTTCCGCCACTTCCTTCCTTCCTTCCGCCACTTCCTTCCGCCACTTCCTTCCGCCACTTCCTTCCGCCACTTCCTTCCGCCACTTCCTTCCGCCACTTCCTTCCGCCACTTCCGCCACTTCCTTCCGCCACTTCCTTCCGCCACTTCCTTCCGCCACTTCCTTCCGCCACTTCCTTCCGCCACTTCCTTCCTTCCACCACTTCCTTCCTTCCTTCCTTCCGCCACTTCCTTCCGCCACTTCCTTCCGCCACTTCCGCCACTTCCTTCCGCCACTTCCTTCCGCCACTTCCTTCCTTCCGCCACTTCCTTCCTTCCGCCACTTCCTTCCGCCACTTCCTTCCTTCCGCCACTTCCTTCCTTCCGCCACTTCCTTCCTTCCTTCCTTCCTTCCGCCACTTCCTTCCTTCCGCCACTTCCTTTCTTTCTGTCTTTCTGTCTTTCTGTCTGTCTTTCTGTCTTTCTGTCTTTCTGTCTGTCTTTCTGTCTTTCTGTCTTTCTGTCTTTCTGTCTTTCTTTCTGCCTTTCTCTGCCTTTCTGCCTTTCTTTCTCTGCCTTTTTGCCTTTCTTCTTTCCTTTCTTTCTCCTCTTCCTTCATTTCTCTCCCTCTCTCTTCTTTTCCTGTCTTACAAAAAACAGCCTATTAAACCAGTCAATCAAGGAGGAGACAATAAACATGCCCATTCCAAATAGTAAATAATTATTTTGTCCAACCAGCTGCTGGCAGGTATAGAATCTGAGACAGCTGGTTAGCCAGCTCCTTAGGGCTAACTGCTCCAAAAATCACTTCTTTACTTTTTTTTTTTTTTTTTTTCCTTTTCACAGCACATATCCAGATACAGAATCTCTGAACTAATTATAAGGGCTGGGATTCTCAACTTAATCATCACTACTAATTCCCTGGAGAACAGTGGCATCTAAGAGCTAACCCCTGCCATGCTGAATCACAGTCACAAAGATAAAGAACCGAAGCCCACTGAGATTTTAAAAGGAGGAATCCTGTACACAAATTTAATATAATGCTGTACTTTACAATTGAAGTGTACACTAGGAGACAGTAGCTGATAAACTGTTATTTAAAATTAAAATATTAATGTTATAGCATATTAGTTTAAAAAGGTTTCAGGGAAGAGAGAGTCCATCTGTCTGTATTGTCTAAAAGCAGTTCTACAGTGCACTATCTGTAAGGATTAACTCATTCTATTTTCACTATTAATGGAAAAAAGATGGAAAGAGACACAATCAATTGAGTAATTTGCTGTAACTTTGCACCAAGCATTAAATTAAGAGAAGAGAAAAGTAGACTGCAGAATTATTTCTCTCCATCATCCTCATTAAATTTTGTTTCAGCAGGGAATTGTGTCACTGGTGCTTTAGTTATCTGCTGTGAATTCAACCCAATATTTAGCCTGAGTACTCTCTGTATGTAACTGCCTGTATTTGCAGGTACACAGGATGACATGCAGTTACATGATGCCAGTAAATGCCAGGCTTAATTGTTTCGTAATCATTCCGTGAAATCATTTATTTTGCATGAATAAACACAGATGCTTATACTCTCTGCTGGTGTAAATCATAATCGTTCCACTGACACCAGTGGAGGTGTGCTAATTTACACCAGATGGAGATTTGGCCCGATTATTTAAGGACCTGAGGTATTTGGCAAAGGCTCAATAGGCACGACTGAATTGTGAAGTTTCCTCCTAGGGCATTTCAGCAGTAAATTACATTTTATACAGAAACTTCAGCTATCTGGATGTAAAATCTTCCTGGAATAACTGCAGCAAATTAGTTGGTCTGTCAGATGAATGATATTTGCTACAGCACTTGCAGATGTTCAGTCCTGTGTGAGATTCCTTTGATGCAACTGCCTATAACAAAGACACATTTATCACACTTACAGCTGTCTAACCTTTAACTAACATTGCTCAGATGCAAGAAACTTCTTTACCAGAATTTAAAACTACGTTGTTATATTTTGTTAAGGCTTGTGTATCAGTAGCAACGTTGCCAGCTTACAAGACCATTGTTCATAGAGAGCTGTTTGGTGTGTTGTTTAAGGCTGCAGCTTCAGGAGGTTTTGAATATGTTGGAATTTATGGTTAAGCTTTTTAAGCACAAAAGTCTTTTTAGCATGCATCCTAGAACAAAGAAATTAAGAAAATGTCCTAAATAAACAGGCAAAATTAAAATCAATCACTTAAGAATCTCAGCCTAGGTATTTTCTCTCCATCTTACAGTAGTTACAATTTCATAATCTTGGAACACCTTGCATATTGCTTGATTTGTGACTTTGGCAGCAGTACAGTAACATGGAAGACACTCTTTCACAAAATTGTAGTGGAAGGTATGAACTTTATGCCAAGAAACCATAGTGTAATTTAGTGAGATTTCAGAGTCAGTGGAGAAGTCATATGTAGATTGGCACAATTTTATACATCTATACAGAGGATCATAAAACAAATGAAAGTTGAATGATTAAAGATGATGAAAGAGAAAAAGAAGCTCTGAATTTTATTCTCAATACTGTCACAAACACCTTTATTCTCATTTTCTTTCCTTTTCTCTGTCCAAAAATTAAGTAAAGCAATATTTTGCCATCACTGTTAATTTGTTCCATTTTGGAAAACCCTCCAGAATGTTTTCAGTTATACTGTGTCGTAATAAGTGCAAAAGATTCTGCTTTATAACCTCAAAAGGAACTGTTTCTCTGAACATCATTAGGACATAGTTTTTGTGTCACAAACCCATCCCCACTTGTTTCTAGAGGGTATTCTATAGCCAGTGAGTTTGTCAGCAGTCAGATTAAACTATAGGATACTTGATTCGATTTTTAACTGCTTCCAAATGGAAAAAAATGGTTTTATTCTATGATTTCAGAAGTCAGTGCAGTGTGATATGATAAACAGTCAGAAGGACCAGTCTATGTAGATTATGCAATTTTTTGTGGTGTACTTCTAGCTCTCTGTAGTACCATGGCTCCATATTATAAGTAGATATTTATTTTGTTCCACCTGTTGGAGAAGGATCTGATCCCTACTTGTGTTTTCCTGAAAAAGAAGAGAGGAGATGTGATTTCAGGAAGTATTATTTTCATCCCCATTTTCTTCCTTAGCACATAAAAATAGTTCAGCGCTTTGTTTCCAAATTACCCTTAGAGGAAGAAGCTGACTTGGCAAGTTTTTCTGTCTCATGGATTATACTGTAGCAGATTGGCAACCAGCAACCACCTTTAAAGAACCATCTCCTGTTGATTATTCTGGTCCAACCAGAAAAACTGTTGTAATGGGAGACAAGTTCTTTAACCATATACACCATATTTTTAAATATTTATATGTATATTATATAATTATAATATTATATATTATATATAATATGTATATTATATATATTATATATAAGTCTAACATTTCAGGAGATTCTGAAGGGCTCTTTGTCAAATATTTCTGAAATTCTGCCTGGGAAATCATTCCAATCTTGAATGATTAAATATTTTTACAGAAAATCCAGTCCCTCATCTCCACCAGTGGAAAGTGCCAAAGGTGAATGTTTTATCATCTGTTTGGATCCTCATTCATTTGTCCCTGTCCAAAAAGTTTCATTATGAAAGTTTCATGGTGATCCTGGTGCTGCTACTTGCACAATTGCATACTTATATATTGCAGTGCATGGGTTGTCATTACCCCCATTATTTCATGCAAATTAAATTCCAATAACAGGTTGGTGATGAAAAGGTCTCCTTGAGGGATCTACATGAACTTGGAAGCAGGCCTATCCAGTTAAAAATATCTTCCAGCTATTTTACGATCTTAAGATTAAATATTTTCTTGGAATTTTTAACCAAAATATGATGAACTCTCAAGATCTGACATCAGATACCTATGTGATGAACATTCAACCTCTCCACAGTGAATTCACATATCTTTTTTCTATCTGTTTCTAAAAAACAACTTAGGTTTGCAATAGTCCCCACTTGAGGAATAAATTGCTTTTTTCCTCCTGAATAAAACCATCCTCCAGGGGCTCCAGGGGCTAAGTTGCACAGATGGGTGAAGACTAACATGGAACTGGAGAAGAGTCTGAAGCACAGGTATTATGAGGAGCTGCTAAAGAAGTTGGAGTTGCTCAGCCTGGAGAAGACGCAGCTGAGGGGAAACCTTCTCATTCTCTACAGCTACCTGAAAGGAGGCTGTGGCCTGGTAGGAGCTAGTTGCTGCTCCCAAGTGACAAGTGAAATGTCAAGAGGAAACAATCTCAAGTTGAGCCAGAGGAGGTTTAGTTTGGATATTAGGAAAAATTTCCTCACCAGAACAGTGGGCAAGTCCTGGCACAGGCTGCCCAGGGCAATGGTGGAGGCACTGTCCCCAGAAAGTCTTCCAAGTGACGCGTGGACATAGTGCATAAGGACAAGGTTCAGTGGTGGCCTTGAAAGTGCTGGGTTAATGTTTGGACTTGATGATATTAGAGGACTTTTCCAATCTCAATTGTTCTGTGATTCTATGACTTTGCTAAGGAGTTTTTCACAAACAGTTTTGTGGGTAAACCTCCAGTGTGGACTGCTAACAGCAGCTCTGCCCTCCTTGTAAAGCCACTTAAACTGGGTCTGAAAAGGAGTGCCTGGTTCTGATCTGTTGTCCTGCTTCCCACTGAATTTGCCTTAAACAAGCTGGTAATGACTATCACATGAAGTAACAATCACAAGACAACATGTTTGAGATCACTTTGGGCTTTGCCACAGAGCTGGCTATCCTTCCAACCTCTCCTCTGACATTTCTCAAAACTGCAGCCTTGTACCAGGGGGTTTAGCTGGGAAAGGAAAGCAGCTTCAGGACAGAGTAGCAGCAGATATATTCTGGAAGGCCTTGAACTGTTGGAAAAGAGAAACATTGAGAGCAAGGAATAAAAAATCTATTATGGGACCTTGTGGGCAGATAAAGGGTCTGTGAGGCCTCATGGAACTTCAGCTGGTTTAGAGAATCTCTTTAACTTCTGGGTATTCATCTAAAACATGCTTCCGCTAATATCACTGGCACCACTTTCTGTTCCCTTGTCTACCTACAAAATGTCATGTTATTCTTGTAGACATAATTATCTAATTGTTATTTGAATCCTCTTAAAGCCTTTTGCTGTTCATTTAGCAAGTTGCCAGTGAGGCTAATGACATCAAGAAAATTGCTCTGAAAGGAGTTGCCTGTACACCGTGATGTATCATAAATATAGATGAATGCAAAGTAAGATGCTACACATAAAATGCAAATGAGCAGGGAATGAGATTCAGTTGTTCACCAGAGGTTCAGATCTTGATGGAGAAGCCTCTGTAGGGCTACCAAGCAAAAAAACAAGCTTATGTTTCAACTCTCCAGCTGCTGCTGAGTAGGGACTGCAACGTGTCATAGAGCACTAATTGAACAGGATGCTGCTGGAAGGAAATATTCAGTGCCATTCCCCCAGTGAAAAGCCATAAGGCAAATTCATGGAGGAACAGCAAACAATGAAGAGCTTGGGTCAAAAGTGTAGCCTCCAATGCAAAAAACTCAGGAGGGTAAGCAGCACCAAGAGAGCTCTCCAGTGGCTGAGGAAAGCAAAAGATGGTTAAAATGCCCCAAAGACTAAATTGGCCTCTGCAAGAGAAGCGTCATAAAGACCACTGACGGTAATAAACAGTTGTCATGAGAGCAGTAACTCATTATAACACAACTCTATTTCATTTTACATCCTTAATGCAAACCAACACCTATACCACTTCCCTGGCTTAAGCACTCCAAGACAGTCAATGTTGAAAAATTACAGAAGATGGAGGGAGAGCAGGAACTGCATCCCTGTCCCATCTTCATCTAGAGCAATCAGGAGTGCAAAATGGACAGGAACACAAGCACTTCAGGCAACAGTTTTGGAAGCACCAAATGTCATTGCACCTAAAGTACCTTCAATGTTTTGTGGTATTTTAAATTATTGTCATTACCTAGTTTCTTCCAAACTAGAACCGGTGCTTGAAGCACTGAGGTCTCTCAGATCACGAGCATGGAACACCTGAAAGGACTTTGGGTTCCAAAGACTTTTCTGTTAGCCTAGAAAGCCTCATATACATAGCTGACAAAGTAATCAAACCTGTTCTGAAATGACAGCGGTAATGTAAAGAGTTAAATCAATGGAACCTACAATCTTTAATCAGCTTGCTCTACCATTCCACAAAGACTGAAAACTTTTTCATACCTGCTTACGTCCATGTCTCTGGGCATGTAGGACAGTCAATTTAATTCTGACCTGCAATGCAGGAGACACAAGACTACATATAAGTTTTGAGGCAAGTGCGTTTCAACAACATCTCAGAAACTGGTGTGGACAGCATAGATGTGAGTTTTCTGCTTCAGGACTGAAAGGCTTTGATTGGCTTCCTAGTTTTCTGCAACTAAAATATTTGCGTTTCATAGGTTTTTGAATACATTATTAATTCGCTCCTAGGTCCTTAGCTCCTATGGCTGGGATGAAGAAACCTATCCAAATAATTGTTAGGAAACAAAATCTCTTTTGTTGCCATTTATTTGGTGAGTTAAGCACATTGCATGTGGTCAGATGAGTTGTTCAGAAACACAAAATTTACAAGCTGAGGTTTATTAGAATTAGCCCCAAATCTCTCTTTATTTTCAGAGAAAATTATATTCTTGTGCATTTTTTCTCAGCATTGGCAACATTTCTCAATGATGACAACACTGAGAGGGTTTGATGTTGCTTAAACCGACCAGCTGTGTAATCCAGATAGTTTACTAATACTAACCATTCCCTCATTAATAAACCTTTTCCCAGAGAGATATTAAGAATCTGCAAATCACTCTTACTAAGGAAAGAGATTTTGTATTTTGCGTCAAAGTTCCAAAATCATTTAGGTTCCTGATATCACCTTCATTGCAGAGATACTAGGGAGAATGCTAGGGAAATAATTTCTGTTCCAATAATATGCAAATGTTCTTTGCTGCTGAATCCCCTTTTTTGTAGAGATAGCCATGTTAACAACCCTATCTACATCTTACAGAAGAAGAAAATCAACCACAAATACAAATAAAAACTTGAAGGGGAAATATGGAAATCTGTCTTTCAAAGTTGTTGCATTTTCTGAGCTAGCATCTATTTGATTATGGCTCTTGTGCAAGAATACACTGATGTGATTTAAAAATAAAAAAAAAAATCAAAATAACAGTGATTTTCATTATTTCTCCTTTGGGAATTTCTGTCTTCATTAGTAGATTCTGGCTTCATTGTAAGCAGACAAATTTTGAATAATAAACAAAGCATTTCCTCCTAAATTGAATGAAGTTTGTGAATTATGCAGCTATAATGCTCACTGCTCTGCTGAGAACAAAGGGTTAAACAGCATGAAATATTACCTCACTGTGGGAGAAGAGGGATTGAATTTCCGAAGGCAAGGTCTTACAGCAGCTCCTGACTCAGACATGCTTTTTCTGATTCAGCCATAGCATTCACTTGGAAAGCTTTACATCATGGCCTTGGCAGACTCCTAGGCTTTCCCAGTGCAAGCTGCTATTTTTCCTCTAGCTTACCAAAAATAGCCATGCATAGATTTAGTGCACTTGGTTTGCTGGTGTTTACAGGCACAAGGGTGTTTTCAGGATTGCTCTGGGCAGTCAGAGGCTGCTACAAGGGGGAGATAAATGGGGAAAAATGTGGAATTTCTTTGCAGGCAGAGACATCCCCTCCAGAGTCTGGTGATTCGGAGATGCTTAAGCATCCAACCCATTGCACTGGCTCCATCATCCACATGTGTGTTCCCAGCTCAGACCCAGCCTTTCTCAATGGTTGTGGTCATTTCCAAGGGGCTAATTGCTCTCCTTCCCACAGCTCTGACCATCGGAGCAGACTCTCTTCACAGTGAGGGGCCAAATTCTGGCTTCAAAATGTTGAACTAAAAGCACCTCATCTGCTATATGAGGGGATGAGCATCACAACAACATCTCCCTGTGAGTCTGCTGACCTTTTTTCAGGCCCTTTTCATACAGCCAGGGGGACCAAGCCTCAGCTGCTGTCACAGCTGTCATACATTAGAGCTCCTGGGCAGATGGAGATGCCTTTTGCTTCGTGCACTGTGATATGAAGTGACTGACACACCCCAGTGGAGAGGATCCTTGGGTATGTAGCACAGAAAATTTTGAAAGGAGACCAGCAAGACGCCTAAACAGCCGCAATCTTGATGCTCAGCTGCCAACACAGGCATCCCTGGCATGCTTCTTATCTGGGGGGCACAGAAAACACCAGCATGATCATCTTGGCCACCACAGGACTTCCTAAAGCAAGATATCTAAAAGGCAGTGTTCCTGCCAACATCCAGGCTTGCAAGGCAGTCTGTAATTTTAGAAGTAACACACAGTTGTTCCTTTACTGAAGAAGGCAGTTGGCAATAGCAATGAGCTCTTAACGAGGTTTTCCTGAGACAGCTTACCTAAAACAAATCACAGCACGAGTTACAGCACGAGGTTAGCACACACTTTTGCTTGAGCTCACTACCAGCCGGCTTTGTTCACTTCCTAACACAACTGCATGCTCTGCCGCCAAGCACAGGGTGGGTGCAGCAGTCATCTCCAATAAAAACAAAGGACCAAACAATCTGGTAGCTCTTGGCCCAGTTTTGCTTCCTTTTTTTTTTCAAGGGAATTATCTGGATATCATTTCAATGTCCAGAAGACTGGTAAATGGAATAACTGCAAAATGTCACAAGATGTTGTAAGTCTCTCTGCTGTGCTACTTGTCTCATTGGTCATAATCACCCAACCCCTGTGGCAAAAATACAGAGAGGAAGAAGAACCAAAGTACCATGGCCAAATGGTGTGTCAATATCATATTCCGGCTCCTCACCTGTCTCCCCTCATCAGGGAACAACAGTGACAAGAATTAACCTAAAACTCAGCTTGAGTCTCAGGGGGAGCATGAGTCCTGCTGTGACGGCAGTAGGGGGAGTGTCTCAGTCAGAGCTCACCAAAGGAAGGCAAAGATGTTGAGCAGATCTGTGCCCAGGAATTTGGTTATAGAAAAGGAAGTTGAGCATGCCCAGCTCAATAGGGAAGTTGAGTGCCCCATTTACTGACTGGAGTTTGCTTGAAATTTTGTTATCTGGAAACAGTTAGGAGAAAGCTCATATTCAGATAATTTCATCCCAGGTGATTTCCCTAATTTTTTTGTGTATTAATTTACAGAAGATAGAAGGCGTAGGGAGGTTTAGGTCGGCCATCAGGAAGAAATTCTTCTCAGAAAAGGTGATTAGACATTGGAATTGACTACTCAGGGAAGCAGTGGAGTCACCATCATTGGAACTGTGTAAGAAAAGATGGGCATGGCACTTTGAACTATGGTCTGGTTGACACTGTGGTGATTGGTCATAGGTTGGACATGATCACAGAGTTCTTTTTCAACCTAATTGATTCTGTGATTCACTTTCCAAGGGGAACAAAACACATACATCCTCCTGTAATACCATTTATCCCCATGCCCCTCCTGTTGCACACACTTCTCCTAACAGCATGGTCTCTTAATTCATCATCTAATACCTTCCTTTGCTATTTTCCTTTCTTTTTACAAATGTTGCTCATGTGACCTGGAAAGCAGAGGAGATCTGTAAAAACTGCCAAAAGGCAGTTGCTTTTACTTCGTTCAATGCACAGGAAGGAAGGCTCTGTATGTGCATGTGTCTGTACCTCTGTGTGTGCATATTTTGTTTTCAGAATATTGTTTTAAAATGTGTTCCTAAATGCTGACGATGCAAAACCAACAGCCCTCTGCAACTGGCAAGTTGGGCAGCCAGCACCAACCTTAATAACCAAAAATAACTGCCTGGGTCTGAACCAAGTATTTTCTCATCAGTATGCAGCACCAGGGTGTAGGACGAGGAAAATGAGGAGTGGGAGGATATAAAACAAACAATAAAATGGAAAAATGTCAACTGTGCTCTGGCCTTCCCTTCTGCTTCTCACAGCCCACTCTGAGCAATGCAGCTGGGGTATGCGACAGGCTGTGCACAGAGCAGGGGTAGCACGTATACAGCTGAACACATCTGGTTAGCAGTTGCCTGGTTTTGTGCTGTGAGTCAGCCAACACCATCCACATTTCTGAGCCAGCCCCCTGCCATTGTTACAGAGTGGTTTATGACTTCACTTTTCCTTTGTAATAGATTCATTCCTCTTCCCAACAGTACTGCTGTCACTCTTTCATCTTTGCCTCCCTGTTTAGCGGAGCCTTCATCCACACGTGCATACAGAGTCAGACTCAGGGTGATTGAGAAGCAATCGTTTGCATAGCAGAATTTGATGCAAGTACCTTGTCTGAAATGTTACACACCTTCCCCTCTTAAGGTTGCTCCTGACAAAGCGGACCATATTTATTTAGGTGTGTAACAGGGGTTTGCAGGCCTGGATTTGGCATCAAAGGGGAAAACTGTGATTTCAGTACCTCCAGGTACAAGAGAAGATGGATGTTGATGCTATTTTTTTGCTAAAGACATGGTTACATAAGGAAGTGCAGAAAAGTAGATGAGCTCTGTTAGATTAGCCTCACTCAGCCAGGAGCAGCCCATCTGTTTTTTCCCTCTCCTCTATCACCCATGCCATCAAGAAAATGGCTAGGGACACCATCCTGATCTCCATTTACTTATTTAATAGAGATGGTGGTGTGGGAAAAAGTCATCCCACAGTTACCACGTGTTGCTGCTCTCAATTTAATTATCTCCACATTCCCATCCTGCTAAGAAACTGAGGCTTCAATGTGGCTGGAAGCACAAGGAAGCTCAGATAGAGAGGGCAGTCAGGTGGTCCATACAGAGGACAGGAAGAAAGATTGGAGAAGAAACTCTTTCTGGGCTCTGGGGATTTACAGTAGACAAAGAACAGGGCCACAGCCATGGAAATACAGCTGTGCACATGGGAGATGTGATAGACTGGAAAAGTCAAATTGCTTCAGAAGCAAAATTAGCTGTGATTACTTGATGCAAGACATCACTCAAACCAATCAAATTGTTATTTTGGGAAATCATAAATTTGTATCCAGAGTCAGTTTGTCACTCATTAAAAACTTAAAAGAATGATTAGGAAATGAACTTAATAAGTAAATCTTATCCTCTTTTGCATTTAATAGCTTAAAATATAAGATGATCTCATCTGGCTCTTACATGACCCCTGACCACATCACAGGTAATTATTTTTATTCTCATCCTTACTGCTAACACTGGACACAGTCTAATTATTTCTGGTGCAAACATAGCTGAAGTCTCCCTGCCATCATCTCTGTCTGGATGAGGAGTATTAAATATAGCCCAATATGGAAACTCTATCTCACTCTTTGCTTGTTTCCCAGGGCAGAATAATGCTGTGGTGATCACAAAGTACACAAAGGAGAAGCAGGAATCGTTGTGAATCCTTATGCAACAATAAAAGAGGTGTAATCCAGAGCAGACATGTGATTTCTCCATATTAGAGGGTGAATTATTTTGGTGGCTACATGTAATAGATGGAAAATTGTTGTATAGACAACTTCCATCAGGCTTTTACACTTACTTGAAAAGTTGATAGCGCTGGAAAATCCCCTGCTGGATGGACTTCAGAGGTCAGTTTGATGGATTTTCTTGTGTACTGCATGTGTAGGCTCAGCCTGGGAAACTAATTTTAAGGCGTTTCAGTGAAAAACAGCATTATTAAGCTATGCAGAAGTAGGCCCAGTCATTACTAAAATATCACTTAAAATATATTTTGAATGGGGTTCTTAGATGCATATCATTTCTTTTGACTACACAAGGGTATATTTTTCCCACAAACATATGCCTTTTTTTTCTAAGTGAAATATTCCTGTCTTTCTAAGAATTACTCCTGTAAATTCCTGTAAAGATGGAAAGAGTCTTTACGTGGAGGAAATACAGATATTATTCTGAATCTTTAAAATTAACTGTTAAGCCATATTCAAATTCTTCGGAAAACGAATTTTAAAAATATTTAGAAAACCAAACCAATGGTTTTGAAAAGGAAAAAAAAATTAATGGAAGTTACTGTAATATGAATGTATCACTGAATTCACTTTACCTTTAAATTTTACTTTTCCTTACTTGGAGACACAGGCATTTGAAAAGCTGTTGAAATCTGTACTTCTTAAGCCTTCTTTTCAATAGAATAACTACAAGAAACCCAAGGGATTCAAGTGTCCAACAGGTTAAGAGCAGTTTTATTTAATACATTGTCCTGCTTTGCTGAAAGGGAATGATGATCTCACCATTGGCTCAAAAAAGAGACCTTTTTGATTTGCTTTCAGCTCATCCATGCTTCACAGTGAAATTCTCTATTTCTTTCTTTTCCTCTCTAGGAAAAAAATAATAAATGCCACTGTGACACATTTTCAGAAAGTGACAACATGGTTTAGAAGCTGTCAGTACCTAATGAAGCATTTCAGCTCTATTTTATAAGCTGTGATTATCATGATCATTTTTACTGATACATATATGGATTTGACATCTGCAGCCTTTTAGCCTTTTAAATAATCTGGTCAGCAAAATTTCTAGTATATAGGTCGATTTAACCATTTCTTTCCGGTTTTTTTGGTTTTTTTTTTTAATATTATGGTCCCTTTTACAGGTATGTGTTGCTGTTTACCTGTAGGAAACAGGGCAGAGAAGACTTGGAAGACATTCAGAAAACCTAGTTATAAACTCAGGAACATCTTATTACTTACTATATTTCCTCAAGGCAATGCATCATGTAAGTAACACTGACAGAAAGGCTCTGACCCAAGAATTAAAGCAGAGACCAGAAGTATTGCTCATACCGCTTTCAGGCCATAAAAATATTTGTTTAATTGTAACTCATATATATCTTGAGATGACAGGAGCGATAACAAGCTGCTGCTGAGCTGGTGTGGGGAGGGGGACGGTGCAGGAACAGCATGGGCAAACACATCCATGCAAGGTACCTGGCTTGGGTATGAAGGTATGAGCCACTACAAACCTAGACAATCACAGAATAACTTGGGTTGGAAGGCACCCCAGGCTCAAGGCTGGTCAGGGTTTATAGTACACCAAGGTGTACTCTTATACTTGCAGAGGGATGGCTTGCTCTCACTTTGGTTGGCAGACAATCAGTTTGGGTCTGAACAGGACCTTATGTGAGTAACCTCAATAATTAGTGAAATGTTTGAATGTGTCGCTCTCCTTAAGCATGTAGGTGGCCCTGGTGAGGTTCAGTTGCCTCCAAAACATCCCCATGGAGATTTGTAATGAACTGATTGCACATGACAGCTGTGAGGTCTGACACATAGCATAGGTGGACCACATCGGCAGTGTGTTAATTTGTACATAACAGAAATCCCCAAAACACTGCTTGATCTCTACCCCTTGATCACCAACAAAATATTTCTGTTAATCTCAAAGACAAACAAGCAAATTATGTGTGATTTGTCTAAAGATTTTATTTTACTTAGTAAAATGGAACTAATTGCTCCAGGCTGGAGATCTACAATTAGGCTTACTTTTGAAGCAATTTTGAAAAGTGTTTTTCAGACCAAGAAATTTTTTGTTGTTGTTTGTGACACGGTTGGTTGGATTTCATCTTGGTTCTGCCATTCTGCTGTATTAAGTATAGCCTTTTCAGGAAAATAGGTCTGTCTGTTCTTTTTCATTTTGAAATCAAGGTGTTTACCCAAGCAGCCAAGCACAAGGACTGTTATATAACTTTGAACCTGAATGCAGCAGGGCAAGGGCTGTAAATGATGACCACAAGGCAAGTGCCACAGGATTTGCACACCGGTGTTAGATGTTCATGCCATGCAGGAAATACCTCCCTAGACCCACACAGTGATCCTGGTAGGTCTTGCACCAGGAGACACCAAAATCAAGTGAAATTCAATGATTCACACTTATTTGTGTCTGTGCCTCTGTGTGTGTGTACACAGAGATACTCATGCATATAAAAAAATAAATGCCAGCTCCATTTTAACACCAGTTTTTAGGTAATTCAGTTTTCTATAAATGCTGGTTTGTGCCTCTTCCTGGAATCCACCTACAGATAGAAAAGAAGTAAAGAATCCTGGAAAACTGTCATAGCAACATTTCAGTTGCTGTTGGGAAGCCTGTGCAATATTGGTACCTTGTTTCAAAACTGACATCCAAAAAATCAAGTTTAACATCCAGCACCTGTTCAGTGATTTTCTGAATCAGGGCCATTCATTATAACAGTCACTTGCCTGTGCTCTTGCTGCATGGCCTATTTTTAACCCATGAAATACATTCTCAATAAAAATTGATAAAATTGCATTTTCATTATGAATTGACTCATGAACCTTTCTTAAATAATATGTGCTCTCACCCTTTCACGTGAAATGATAACATTATTTTCATTAAGCAGTGCTAACAGATAAGAGCTCTTTCCCCTTTCCTGTCTTCTTTGTAAACAGATTTTTCCTATAAGAAATCATAACATGAAATTCATTCCTGGAGCAGCAAGTAAAACCCTGTGTCAGATTTCAAGGATTTTGTTTTTATTTTCCAGTTACTGTACAAATTAAATAACCATGAATTCCCAATGAATCACTACACTAAGACAGAAGGTCTTTTCATTTATTAACAGTTCATCACACCACTAAGTTTACAACTACCTACCAGAAGTTTACACAGGGAAGCACAATAGATCAGCTGGGCTAATTAAGGACTAAACATCCAGCTGAAGTAAATACAGTGTAAACATTCCCTTTTAGACAAGCTAGTGGCCCAGTTCCGAAGGTCATGTATGGGTCTGTTGTCCAAAGCAGCAGCACCTTTTATTGTCAAGTAGACCCAATTGATGAAATCAGAAGTACAGTTCTAGTGCAAAGAGATTACAGTATTTTTGCTTAGAGTATTCATTGTACATATTGTCTGCTTCAACAAAACCTCCCAAATGTCTTTTTCACTCTTTTTTTCATCCCAAAACTGCTGTGACTCTGCTGGAGCCCCAGACAATTGGCAAACACTCCCTGCAGAGTAGCCAACGTGAACCTTTGTGAACCTTTGTGCCTGAAGCAGAAAGTTGTGGCCATAGCTCTTCTCCTCCAGACAGGCTCTCATACCTTCTTCAAGCAGAGAAGGTGTCATTTGCACCCAGAAATACCAGCCTGGACCTTCATGTCCACTCAGGCTCAGTGCTCAGGACCTCACATGCTGCCCTTGCCACTTATTGCCCATAACCACAGAGTTGCTCTGTGTCTCTGTGCTGCTAGACATAAAAGGACCAAAGCTCTCAGAGGTCAAGCCCTGTTATTATATTTTCTCATTGTTCTGCAAAAAGTTCAGGTTGGTCTACACTTGTGCTCATTATCAGGGCTGAGCATAAGAACTGCTATGAGGCAAGTAATTATAATCTCTCTCTCTCTGCTTCTGATGGCAGATTTTCTATATTCAAAGTACATATAGAGAAATATTTTTGGATGTTTTTTTAAACATTTTTCTTTCACTATGGACCCCAGTCACAGAGTCATCTCTTCATGCACTTCCCAGTTTGCATTTGTATGGAAGGCAAAGAACCGCTCACGGTTTGCTCATGGTCTGGTTTACATGATGTTCAGCACAAGCATTCATGAAGGGTCTTTGGACAAGTTGAAGGGAAGCTGGCAGAAAGGGACACAAACAGTGGAGAACTCGTTTGGGTGTTTTCATCCCATAGATCCAGTCACTCTCAGTTTAAAATTAGTGCATGTGTCCTTCTATGCTGCTGGAGTCTTGCAGACAGAAACCCTACATAGTATGTGTACCATTTATCTTCTTTTGCCCTCTTTTTCTCTCTCACACAAACCAAAACACAGACAGACAGAGACACACACAAATGAACACACGCACACAGAGTAACAGCTTGTCAACAGCTTTGCAAAGTAAAATACAGATGATAATTAGAAACATGTGACCCTAGAAAAGCAGCACAGAAAGTAAAAGGTCATCTTTTTTTCAAATGACCTAATTAGAAAAGCAGGAGTGTTGGCTACAATATAATGGTTTTACACAGCTTTTTAACATAGACTTCCTTATTTAAAACAATGCAATTTATTGCTCATAAAGGAAAAAAAAAAAAAAAAAAAAAGAAACAAAAAAGGCTTGGCATTTAATGCTGGTAAAATTAGGCGTCACAACACCTGCCTCAAGAAATCTCCAGCCTTTTAGATCTACCAACCAAGCACTGTGTATTTGTCATCCCATAATGACTATCAAGAAGCCAGCACCAGGACAGCTGCCAACTCATGAGAGAGCCTGAAGAGACACTCCAGTATCACATGGAGGAGGCAGGCACAGGTGGCTCCACAACCCCTGCCTGCACCATCCAGCTGGAGCATCCTCACCTTGGCTGAGCCAAAGGCAATGCACAGAGGAGGGGGAGGGATGATAGAGGGACAAGAAAAGGCACTGGAGGCATTAAGAAATGCTGAAAAATATGGAAAAAGGAAGGTAGGGGTCAGTGTGCAAGCAGAAAAATGGATTAGTATTCCTTGCCCAGGGTCACCTCAAAAGGAAGATCATGAGCTACAGTCAGGGTTTTTTTCCAATATAGTTTCACCTACTCACTTCTTATTCCACATTCTTGTTTAATAATTTTCTTTGTTCTGGTGAACATGCAAGGCATTAATTCCTGCAAGACTATTAATCCTAACTTATTCATTGTTTAGAGAAGCTATATTTAGTTTATAGCTTTACCCCATAAATCAAACCTCTCAGGCTCGTCAGTTTTAAACAGTTTAATTATGGCAGCTATTCCCATGCTGTAGGGCTTGTCCCCACCACAGTGGGAGTGCAGGGGGCTGTAAAACCAGCTCAGGATATCAGTGAGGGGAGGACATGAGCTGGCTCCCAGTGTGGAAGAAGGATAACCAACATATCGTGGGTTTGGACTGAGCTAATTAAAGTGAGGCACAGAGTTCATGAGGGAAGAAAGAGCTAGAGAAAATAGCTTGGGCAGTGCTGAGTTGAGACCATACCCTGTATTATTAAAGGCAGCCTAAGCGTGTTTCTGTATCTTCAGCTGAAGAGAAGCCCAAGTTTTCACACAGAAGAGATGTTTAAAGCTGTGCAGCCATTGTAAAGGTGTGGGGGGGTGATATAAAGTTTGTGTTTCCACATCCCTGGGCTTAGAATTTCTCTGCTCGTAATGGTTTCATTGGGAATCAACGGCACTGCCCATTTCTCAGGCAGTCTCTGTGTCCCACAGGATTGAGCTGGATGAAGCAGCATGGAAAAATAATATATGCTGGGAATGTAATGAGCTGCTTAACCATTTTTTCCAAGAATCCAAAAGCATGTGATCTTCATTGAAAACTGCAGATGCCAAGTTTAGAGCTTCACATTCAAACACAGTTTGAGACTCTGTAATGGAAAAAGGAAAAAAAAAAAAAAAAAAAAAAAAAAAAAAAAAAGCAAGATGCATTTATTTGGTAGAAAGGCATAATATTTCCTTCATTGTTCTGAAATGAGTGTGTGGATTTTATTCAGCAGTTTATTTTTGCTGGTTTGAGAAAAACAAATGTCAAATTTTTACTGTTAAAGGTAATTTTACTATGAAAGCCACTGAAAATATGGGTTGAAAGGTAATAGAACCTAATAATAGTAGCAGAGTGATATTGTGTATTAATAATGATTTCCTCATGGTAATACTTTTAGTGATACAGGGTATCTCACCCATAATTAGACAAGGACATTCAGATCTACCTCATGCTTACAATAAACATCCCAGAATGAAAAAAAGAAGCACTGGGAACATACTGTATCATTTGTAATACAAGTTATGTGAACACTTAATGTTAGAGAGTGACAATTAGCATTTTCCCTATATCACACTGAAAATGTAGACATTATTCTCGAGAGTCTTTTTTTTTTTCCCTCTCCATAAATGCAAAGGGTCCCAAGACCCACTGAGGCAGAATCAGGCTCCTGTACATTATTCCCACCTTCATGGGGCTGTATGCTGATCTGGGGAGAATCAGGTCAGTAAGATGTTATTTGGTTTCAAAGACTGAAAGGTACTAATTTTGTATGCCAGTTAATCCATCAGATCACAAGGAGACTGAGGAAATGCTTTTATCTTTAAAATGACAGGCATTAATAATGTTACTAGAATTTCCCTTATATATAACTTTAATACTTTCAGGACTTTTAAATGTCTGTTCAATGTGAAAGCTTCTGAAATATAAAAGGTAATGTCCCTTCCAGAGTTATTAGCATTGCCAGCACGGGTGTGGGAAGATGAAATATGTTCTCGGGAACAAGAAAATGCTGGACAACAGAAAGGAAAGCCCTAACCACTTAAGGAGAGGCATACTATGTAAGCACTCATAGTGACCACACTGCAGCTAGTTCTGTAAGAGAAAGACCAGCTGTGGAGAGGGCTTGCAGCCACCTTTCCCACTCACAAGTATGACAAGACATGAGTTTCACAACAGCCATTGCTATCGACCTTGCAAACTCTTTGGGAAACTTGCAAGATGAGGTCCAGAGAAAGCAGTCTGGAAAGCCTAAGCCACAAGCTTGATCATGAAAATAAATGTCTGACTTTTTTGCTCAGAGGATCATAGCCTCTGCAGCTTTCCTCACCCTTTCTCAGATGAGATTCTGGAAACCAATGGCTGCTTAAAAAAAAAAGATAGATGAATAAAGGACTCTATTGGGATTGCAGGTCATGTTTTAATAATCTCAGGTTAATGGGATGTCAATCTCTCCTCTGCCCCAAGACAAGAAAAAATGTCAGAAAAGAGCCATTTCTTTTTATGTACTGTCTATTAAGGAAAGTTTGGCATTCTGTACTTCTGATACACATTTGTTTGGACCACATCAGTTCAAGAATGAACAAGAACATGATAAGCATTTGTGTTTACTCAAGCCTCTAACAATTCCCTAGCAGGGTGCCAACATGCATCTCAGCTGGATGAAGCTGGAGGAAGCATGCCATGATCTGAAACAAAATTAATCATTCCCTGAGCTACTCCCAGAATGTTTTTCTCCCAGTGTACCTGAGAATTAGCAGGAAAAGATGTACCTCATGGGCAGAACATAATGTAGCAATGAGTTACTGGGACATCCTGGTGGGTAATACTTACTGGCTATGTACTGAGCATTTAGCAACCTGTCATTACTTTTTTGCTCTTTTCTTCCCAGGCTAATGGAGTTCTTGGGAGCAGTTCAGTAATGGAGCTCCACAGGAAGTTAGTGTCCCTGCTTTTTTGTCTTCTCACCTTACTTAATCATCTCTCTACTATAGGACCTATGTTAACTATCTCATATAGGAGCTGAATCTCTGCCAAACTATATGGCAGAGCTCAGAGGCTGGGGAAGAGAGATCACAGAAACAGAAAACCACACAAATTCTTGTTTTTGCAGTGTGAATTAGTCACTACCACCCCACACCTGCTTCTCTTTAAAAATCAATGAGAAAAAATATCCCAGTAAAATGATACAGGTGAACAACCAGATCTATGTACTGACGTTCATGTAATCTGAACTTCTGCTCTTTATGATACTTTTCATTAGCATCACGTTAGTACAGCACACAGAGATTTTTACGACAGTAACAGCAATTCATTGCCTTTGTTAAAGGTTATTTGAAAGCGTGCATAGAACAGATATGTAGAAAATCTACAGGATGTTCCATTTAGTTTTTATGATTCAAGCTCACTGTAGACTGTACAGTTACAGCTTTCCATTTCTGTTGGAAATACTACAAGCTTTTTTTTTTATTAACTATAATGTGCAGATATGGAAACTGAAGGTTACCCATTCTCATTTTCAAACACCTACTTTCTTTTCCTTTCACACACACGCTTCATTGATCTGAATTCTACATTAATTTTCATCAGAAAACAGATTTAGTTGATCACAGAATATGGTTCACTCCAAAGTGGAAAGATTTTTGCTTTGTTTGGCAATGGGATGCAGTTTTAACAGGTTTGGGCTTTCAGAGCTCACATTTCATAAGCTAACTAGATGACTTGAGTGAGGCAACATGAGCAGAGAGGCAATAGAATATGCACACACAGCTCTGTAAAATAAAGTTTCTGTAATATCAATTGCTTTATTATCTCAGTATCATATTTACAAAGTTTCTTTCTTCACAGACATCCTATGTACAAAATAATTTCTTGCTTTCCTCTTAGTCCAGTGATGTGGAGTTTTTAATTTTCTTCCCAGCAAACACCAAACCAGAACACCAGCAATGTCTTTCATTACTGTCTGACCATTAACACAACCTGCAGGGTTTGCAGGATATGCACAAGGCACTGATTTATTTGTCCTGACTACTAGAACCCGAAAACACTACTTCTGAGTCAACATGAGGTGCCAAGTGCCAGCCTCAGTGAGTTAAACCCCAGATACAGGCTGGACTCACAAGCAACCGGCTTGTGGCTGGAGATGAAGGAAACGCTGCAAATGTTATCTGTGCCTCAAAAGCCCAGACCCAGGAGCTCTCTTTCTGAAGCTGCTGCCTGGGGACTGCTGAACATGTACATTGTGACTGTAGGAGTGAAGCTCAGAAAGAAACCGAGTTCTCACCAGGGGCTGGTAGGAGAATAATTCAGAAGAAAATCTTCCTTTTCAATTTTTTTTCTTTACATAACCAATTCCAATAGCTATATTTCTCAGCTGCTGGGAAATCAAGCACAGAGGTAGCTACTGGACCGTAAAAAACTGTCACCCAGAAGCTGCAGGAGACTGGGAGGGGACTGGGGGGACCCTGTTAGTACACCCACGGGGAATTAAACCAGGAAGCTGTTCCAGAGCACAGTAAGCGTAGCAGAGTAAGCTGCTTGCAAATCAGCAGTGGGTGGGGGTAAAGCACTTGTCCCATAAACAAATCCAGCTCCAGTAGAATGCGCTTAGACCCTGTGTTTCGTAGGGCTGTTCCAGGTCTCTCCACTTTCCATGGAGAAGGGAAGAAAAATGCTGCATTCTGTATACGCAGATAGCAGCACGTGTGAAATGCAACTTTATGGAAGCTGGACAGCCATAAGGAAATGGTGCCTTCACATATTACCAAAGGTTATAATCCTGTAAAATACCAAAATTGATCCCTGAAGCTACTCCCAGTGTGTTGCTCCTCAGCTTGAAGTAGTTATGTCCAGAAGCGTTGAATGTGGCATCAGGAGAGCAGGAGGCCCTAAACTTGACTTTGGTCTCTTGGAGCCTTATAAAGACAGTATGTAAATTATGTAAGATTTTCATGGGGTAAAGGCAGCACTGCCTTGAGCAGAAAACATCAGCAGGACAGTGTTGAAGCCTCTGAAAGCCATAGTAATTACTAAAACAAGATCTCTCTGTTGTTTTAATTTCAGACTAAGAGGTAGATGCTGTCTTCCTTATCATCTTATGGCTGTCCCGATATCTGGCCTGGGGAGACATTGGCAAAAACCAAGACAAAATCTTTGGGCCATATAGCTGGTATAACTGGTGAATCATATTTTCAGGGAGTTGTCAGGTGAAACTGCCATGGACCACTGCAGGGACCAGCAACTACCCTAAATCATTGCAGTCCATGACAGCAATACTTGCACCTGAGCTGGTGGGGGGAGGTCCTGTTCCACATCAGCACAGCTATATCTCTCATATTTAATAAGTGATCCAGAAAATATGTTTTGTCACAGGAATATGGGGTTGGCCAGCACATCAAAGGCATGCAGTAACCCACTCGGGGCTGGCACAATTTCCACAGAAAGGACTCAGCTGCTCAGAGCTCAGCAGCTCCATACACAGTCAGAAATTACCCTGTTGGGCACATTGTTCTCATTTCAGCCACATGGAACTGAAATGATCTGCAGAAGTGCTGCTTCCATCACCCCTGCCAGCACTGCCCTTATGGCTTGCTGCTTTGGGTAGAAGAGCAACTGGAGTGCTCAGCAAGCATCTGCCAGCCTAACTCAGACCAAAGGTAGGATTTTGCAATAAGCATCTCCTTTGTAAATTCAGCCCTGAAATTCTCTCTGAGGACTTACTAGGTTGCGTTTCAGGCCAGCCTGTGGCCTTGCCTGAGAAACAGACATAAGAAAAGATCTACAGATGCTGAACAAGAATGTCAACTTTTTAAAAAAATCTTTAAAGATGTTTCTTTAGTGTTATTTGAACCAAACAGCATTTTGCTGAGACAAATGACAGCTTGGCTGGAAGCCAATGAAGTACACATCCACAAGTTTCAGCTTGTTAATATTTAAGAATTATGTCTTTCTGAATTTTTACAAGTGAAAAACCTCTTCTGTACCTTTGTATGGCTCAGAAAGAAACATTGTCTTCTTTTGGTAAGAATTTAGGTCTATGGTTAATCAAAAATCACAGAATGCTTTGGGTAGGAAGGGACATTAAAGATCATCTCCTTTCCAACTTCCCTGCCATGGGCAGGAGCACCTTCCACTATCCCAGGCTGCTCAGAGCACCATCCAACCTGGCCTTGAATGTATAACTGGTCAAGGATGAAGCATCCACAACTTAACTGGTCTACCTCTGCCAATGCCTCAGCAGACTCACAGTAAAGAATTTCTCCTTAATGGATGACATAAACCTGTCACTTTTTAGGCTGAAGTAATGTTGCCTTGTCTTATCACTCTTGTTAAAATTTCCTCTCCACTTCCCTTGTAGCCCCTTCAGGCTCTTGAAGGTTCCAGGGTCTCTCTGGAGCCTTCTCGTCTTCCAGGAGAACAACCTCTTTACAGGAGAGGTGTTTTAATAATGTTTCATGCTAAGGAACTACAAGATTAGCATCATAATTTATTGGGGATGGTAACAAATTCCTAATTATCATTACTTGGTTTCTGGAAAAAAACCCTTTTCTTTCCACTACGTCTGTTTTTTACTTTTCCTCTGAGGCAGAACTTAATATTTATACATAGATCAGATCACTCTTAATTTGATTTCTTGTTTGTTTACTTGCTTGTTTTTCTTTCAAATGGACTGGTAACTCATCATTTTGTAGCATTTTTTTACAGCATTTGCTATACTTTTAAAATATTTACTTGTCCTTTTAATCACTTGGGAGGTTTTTTTTTAAAGCTAAATTGAAGCTAAATAAAATTTTATTCCAAATCAAACATTTATAGACTAAGTTCCATGCACAAAATTTCTTGTATCTGCATCTAGATTTCTGTGCTTGGGATGACCAGCACAGGATGGTTTGACTTTTGTGTTTTTCAACATTTTTGAAACCAATTTCAAAACTAATTACCTGGCCAGTCATGAATGCAATTATTCCATTTCTGTAGGAAATCACCATATTTCAATATGAAGTCTCAGGGGTCAGTTATGTTTGTTCAATATGACAGGGCAAAATCCAATTGATTTCCATGGCAGGAGCAGACTAAGAGCAAGTAGCCATTCAATTCTCATAACTGGATAAATCTTAATTTTTAAAAGTGAGGCTTCATTCATCTAAGCTCACTTTACTGGCATGCTTCCAAATTAGAGATATCCAGTGATTCCTTAAGTTTTGTAAAACTACACCATCATCTCAAACACCTTTACCACTTCTTGTGAAACACATAAGCCAGTATCCTCTTGTGCTGGACACAAGATGTGCAGACACCTGTCACGACACAAAAAAAAAATAAATTAATTAAATGTACATAGGTTTTTATTATTTATGTTTTTTCTTTTCTCCAAATCCACCCCATCTTATTTGTAGCTGATTTTAAGTCACATATTCTCCATGAGCATAGCTCAATTTATTACACCAGCCAATTTAAGTGTACAACCTTATCTGAAATATATCCTAGATCAGCTTTACACATAAGATATTTGGGATGAAAAATCAAGATATTTAGGTTTATTTGTTCTTTCCTTTGAAAAGAGCAACACAATGAACTTGAAAAGAGGACATCTAAGTTGAATTCTTGACTTTGCCAAAAATTCCTTTTCTTCTGTTGGGAATTAATTTCATTTCTCACCGACTATGCTTCCTGTCACTGAAAGGTTTTTGTTTCCTTTTTCTCTCCCATATATTTAGATCCCTAACGCTTCCTTGGCCTCTTGCTGTTTCTAAAAATCTTAATACTTCCAGATGCCAATGTGATACAAATAATAGCCACAGATGTCATACAATTTTTGATGTAGCAGCATGAGATGGACTAATTTGATGGGTTTGTACCAAGCTCACATGGGGCTTTTGGTGAATGAAGTGCTTGGGGAGAAAAAATGTAAAAGAAATAGTATGCTTTTTGAACATTTCTCATCACCCAAGCTCTATAAACTCTGAATATCTTTGTTTCTCTGCCTATACAGGGGAAGGAAGGCAGGGAAGGAGGGAGGGAGGGAGGGAGGAAAGGAGGAGGGGAGGGAGGGAGGCAGGCAGGCAGGAAGGCAGGAAGGAAGGCAGGAAGGCAGGCAGGAAGGCAGGCAGGCAGGCAGGCAGGAAGGCAGGAAGGCAGGAAGGAAGGCAGGAAGGAAGGAAGGAAGGAAGGCAGGAAGGCAGGAAGGAAGGCAGGAAGGCAGGAAGGCAGGAAGGAAGGCAGGAAGGCAGGAAGGCAGGCAGGCAGGAAGGCAGGAAGGCAGGAAGGCAGGAAGGCAGGAAGGCAGGAAGGCAGGAAGGCAGGAAGGCAGGAAGGAAGGAAGGAAGGAAGGAAGGAAGGAAGGAAGGAAGGAAGGAAGGAAGGAAGGAAGGAAGGAAGGAAGGAAGGAAGGAAGGAAGGAAGGAAGGAAGGAAGGAAGGAAGGAAGGAAGGCAGGAAGGCAGGAAGGCAGGAAGGAAGGAAGGAAGGAAGGAAGGAAGGGGTATTCTAGAACGACTGGTAGTAATTATGCTCTTATTTTCATGAGGATCTCTGTTAATGGGTGTAAACAGCAAATCAAAAAACAAAACATCAAGAACAGAGAAAATTTTTTCCTATCTTGTGAATTTTCGGCTTTCAGTTGTAAGATCACAGTCTTTTCTTCTCTGATCCTTAAATCTAGCACCAGCTGCAGTAAGGCTTCTGAAATCTCTTTGATGACTGAATGGTAAAAACCAGAAAAATTTGAATTAGAAAGTAAGAAAATACTCTCAGGATACCAGGAAGCACTAAAGGAAAAGAAATGGGAGGCAGATTCACATTAATATGTGTGATTTCATAAAGATTTTTTTTTTCAAATGCTCTTCCAAAATGTTAGTCTGTATAATGAATTGGACTAAAAATTATGCTATAAATGCAACAACTACTGTAAAATGTGATAAAAAATGATGGGTTAACAATCTATATGGGAAAATGGTGACAAGACAAAATAACAGTGATTTTGATCTTTCATGTGAATATTCAATTCGGTCCTTGATGAGAAATAACATTAATGATGAGACAATATAACTGTCAAAAAATCCTGGGAAAGAAACTAAATGGGAAGGAAAATATTATTCAGATCCCAATGCTTGTAATCAGTAAATTATTAAAAACTTTGATAAAATTGGACAATTAGTATGTAGAAGTGCCATAAAGGCATGTAGAGTCTCTAGCACACAACATGAGCTGTTGCTTAATAATAGAGAACCTGGTTTAGTCTAAAACTTTCATAAACAACATCTTTTTATATTGTCCTTTGCATTCAGAAAATTATCCCATTTTTCAAGAGATCTTTTCTTAGGTTGTTAATAACAGACTAGAGAGTTTTTGAAAAGGCTTTTCAGAGATAATCTTCTCAACTTTTAAGGAGTGACTGCACTTCCTATTTGATAGCAGCAATTTTATTTTTAACTGCAGGAAAGTTGCCCTTGACTATACTGAGGTATATTAAGGATGTAAATATTACATAGACACATATCTATAAGGGGGTCTGTGGTGCACCTGAAGGGTATGTGCAGGTTATTCAGGACTGCTTCTGCTGTTATGCAGATTGATATTGAACTGGAAGCTGAGAATCTGTCAGACACCTTTGAAAATGTACATAAGTGATAATATACAGGTGATGCATTTTGAAGCAAGGCTGGTGAAGACAGCCTTTAAAATACAGAAATACTAATTCATGTCATGTCCTGGACTCACTCTGATTACAGTCCTCATGTCTTGTCACTCCAGCTGCAAAGAATTAGGGGTCCATTAGGCTAGAAAGCCAAAAGCACCCAGCTGTGAGCCTGTGTATACCTCTGCTTTATGCACCTACTGTAAGGAGACCTCAGGAACTGTCCCAGAGCACTTGCCTCAGGTGAGATCTTGTTTCCATTAGGGAGTGGTGAACATGTTCTTACCTGTTACAGGAGGGGTATTTACCACACAGAACCCCTGGTGGGAAAATCTATTCCAGAATAGATTTGGGAGAGAGATGATGTTTTCCTGCCTGCAAAAGTATCTTGGTTTGCTTTTATAGAAATTTCATAGTGTGCATGTGGGCTCACCCAAAAACTGGGGTGCAAAGCAAAATCACACCTTTCACTTCCTTCACAGGACTGGCCTCAACAAAAAATATTAAATGTTTGTTAGGGTTTTTTTCTCCCCCATGAACTGACCCAAGCTGATAGAATATACAGAATTCAATACAAAAGAGTATGGACAGTTCCAGTGACATCTGATACATAGAGTCACCTGGAATGTCTCAAACAGGCTGGATTGCAATGAGATCTGATATTAACCAGCCACTGAAGAAGATATTCTCTGTCTAGGAAATCCTCCCAGAAATGCAATCAGCAAGAACTAAATGGTCAGTGAGAAAAAGCCAGCACAGAAGTGACATCATTTTGTTCCCAGAGGTTTGATTCTCTCCAACTTGTTTTTCCTGTTGAAATGAGACCCAGCTAATAAAGTTCTATATAATGTATTCAGATTCCTGTGGTAACAGCGGATGCTGCTTTTTTTTTTTTTTTTTTTTTTTGCATGACATTTTTTCAAAGTCAGCTTTATATGTATGATTCCTGCTTGCCAAATATCTGCCCCATTTAAAATCTATATCTAGCCTGAAACATTTTGTTTTGTCCTTCGGTTGACCGTCTGCGCCAGTGAAAGGCATCCTTGTGAAGAAGTGCCCCTTTGCTCCTGTGGTTACTGTACTGGTACTGTTCCACAGTTACCAAGGGTGATGCTATTATATTGCTCCAGCCACTCTGTGCACCCTGTTGAGTAATTTATTGGCCAAGATCCTAACAGTGGAAAGGCCTGTCTAGAATCCTGCTGAATTTTAAAAGGTAGGAATATTGCACTTCATAACAAGCAGCCATTAATGATAACCAACAATATCATTCTTATGGAATTATGCCTTGCATATGCATGAAATTCCCAAGCATAATAAAAAGCAAATGAAAGAAGTTAACCTCTTGTGTGCTGTGCTTCCTGGTACATAATTACAATGTAGTGGAAAGAGCATGACCCTGTATCTGTCCAACATTATAATTAGCATTCCCCATACTGAAGGCTATTGTCTGGAGGACAGTTTTGTCTCTCCTCTGTTCTGACTTGTGCAAAATTATACCCTTAAATGTGAGTTCATGGCCCTTTCTCAAAGCCAGCCTTTTGTTTTCAGTGTAGCCCCAAAATCAATGGACTGGCAGGATGTGCAGCATACACCCACAGGGTCAGTTTGATGCTCATTCACTAGATACATACGGTGCATTGTAAGGATCTATATGAGATAACAATGATTTTCCACTTTTCAAATGTAGCCACATGAGATTAGGGTATTCGGCAGAAAAACGCTGCCAACTCTTTATGTCATCCTGTTAATGGTGAGTAGCAGAGTCTGTACATTTTTCTTGGATTACAGAGTAAAAACCTGCTCAAAAATCTTCCTGTTTCTCTTCTTATGTATAAATGAAGCTGTGTATTGTACCTCATTAAAACAAACGGAGGCATCTCATTAAAACTCACCAAGAAGTAGTTTTCATGTCAGAATTGTAAGTCTGTGTAATTCTGACATTAAAAGTTTTACCAAAGGAAAGCTCAACTTAATTAAGGTGATACGGACAGGTTTTAGCAAAAGATTAGGAATCAGAAGTTCAGAATCTTACCTAGACTGAAGTCTGATGAAAAATCATGATCCTTACCACAATCTGGTATTTTAGTTGAAAATTTCTGGTATTGTTAATTAAGAGATTTTACTTTTTAAAATTGTTTTTAACTGTTATCTTTCTTCTCTTCCGCTTGATTTCATGGATCTGCCCAGGTACAAATGTAACTGTGGAAAACTTTCCCTAATTTTAATTCCAAAGTGCAAAGTCTTGTTTTCAAAAGTGAAGTTCATGTAAAGCCCCAAGTGAGCTCAAGCAAAGGAAACCCTCCAGGGAAAAAGCTCAGATAGATGCACTGTCTATAAACCAATTTTCTCATGGGACCCTGACTGGTGCATTGGTGATCAGCACTGTTACAAATCAGGCATTTTTTAAAAAATCTAACAGGGATTTAGGAGCAAAAATATTACAACTCCTGTTGTTGAAAATCTTTCATTAGGTTTCTATGTTAAAAAAAGGTAAATTTTTCTTATCATTTTTATTTTTCCTGTGATGGTGGCATAAGAAAATATAAAAAAATAGGTCTCTTTTACTCCACTTTTTTTCAGATTCCCAAGTAAGTAGGAATACCATAGTCCAGACCTCTATAACAGCCCTCTAAATCTGAGACAGCTGCTGCTGCTGCCTGACCTGAGACATCACTGTTACATGTGTTTCTGCACAATTTTATATTGCATTTTTTTTTCTGCCCAGAAGAGAAAACAAAACCAAAAAACATGCTTCATCCAGTTTGAGTATGGTGAATATCCATCCATTTAATTTGTCTTGAATTAACTTTTTGTCCTTAGAAGGCCGAAAAACAGGCAGTACCTAAAACTGAAGTCTACCATCAATTGTACCAGGGAATTACTGACAATTTACAGCATCACAGAAGGGTGATTGTGTTGGAAGGGACCTCAAAGCTCATGTAATTCCAGGCCTGCTGCCATGGGCAGGAGCATTTCCTGCTAGACCAGGCTGTTCCAAGCCCCACCCAGCCTCAGCTTGAACACTTGTAGGGATGGGGCAGCCACAGCTTCTCTGGGATGTCTGTGCCAACCTCAGAGTGAAGAATGTGTTCCTAATAACCCCCTTGCTGTTTGAATGCATTCTCCCTTGGCCAATCACTCCATGGCCTTCTCAAAAGACCCTCTTCAGCTCTCTTCCAGCCTCTCTTATTTACTGGAGCTGGAAACTGCTCTAAAGGCTCCCCAAGGCTTTTGTCTTCTCCAGGCTGAACAAGCCTAACTTTCCCAGCCTTTCCTCATTAGCAAAGGCTCTCCAGCTCTCTGAGCACCTTCCTGGCCTCTCCTTCCAGCAGATGCACCTTTAGGTTCCTCAGACCATGCCTATTCTGATGAGCACAACCACGCTACAGAGGGTGCTGAGGTGGTGCTCACCATGTCAGTGTTACCCAGAGTCAGAGCTTTAGACCATGCCAATCCCACAAAATGATTCTCTGCAACAGGGGTGTAGCTAAAACAGCCCTGCTTTTACCTGGGGTAACCAAGTGGGTATAGGGAGTGTGTTACAGATAAAAAGACAGAATCTGATTGCTGACACTCTTCCCTTATGTGGAGCTTTTTTGACTAATTTCCCATCTTACTAATAGCCAGAGCTGAGTGAAAAATTTGTTTTAAATAATTAATACAACAAAATTTAGCCTCTTTTCCTAATTTGCAAGCAAATAATGATTTTTTTGAGCACATTTTTATTCAGATTTATCAAATGCATGCTGCACAGTTGTTTGGTTACTTCACAGCTGAACACAAATAACTTCACAGGCATATTAGATGATTAAGTTCTGAAAGTTCACATATACTGTTTAATTGTAGCTAATTAACTGGGAGTTTTTAGCCTTATTTTCTGTGTGAAGGTTAAGGAACAAGCTGTACAACTATCAGCTGTTTTCCTCTTTTATTTCTGAGACTGGTGCATTACTAATTCATCTAACTCCATGAGGTACAATGAATTTATTTTTCCTAGTCAGTGTTTTAGTTTTTCTCTGAAGAGTGAACATTCAACAAGTTGCAAAATTTTGTGATTGAAATAAATAATTTATTTTTAGTAATCTTATAAGTCTAATATCTTTTTTCTGTTTTCATAACACACGACTCGCACTGCACTGACATTCAGCCCTTACGATTGGCACTACCCTAGAACTTTTACTACAAAGTTCTGTTAAAAAAATTACCTGCTCAGCTAATTGAAATAATGTTTTTCAATAAATTGACCTCCATAACAATACTTCAGTTTCCTCTTTATTTGGAATCCAAGGTTTTTTGAATGATTTCCTTATATTCTATCATTTGTACTTTTACATAGTTAGACAAGTTAGATCCATATGTTAATGTCAAGGAAGTCAGTATTGCGAGGTTTTCATCATTTTATATTAAATACATAAATACCTCTAGCTCATGAGAATTTTTAGCTATTGCATAAAGGGGCTCTTGAGTCGTATAGCTAACCCTTCCCAGATTTGCTTCTTTTATACAGAGAAAAGAACTGATATTAAGTTTGTTTCCATTATTCAGTGCCAACTGAAACAACAAAAATATTGACCTGGTATTTAGCATCTGAAGCAGTCTCAGCATTCCCAGTCCAGTGCAGAAGTTAAATGTCTCTGCTTTTCCACTGCAGAGATGTCTCTGCAACGTAGAGAATGTGGTGGGAACAGAATAGCAAGGCAACTCAGCTGGAAAATATCTCAGATAGATGAAATATTTGTTGAGCAGTTTTCTCATGTGAATATATCTCTGGTTGGTATATGCCAGTCACTAGTCCATGGCATTTGTTTTATCTTCTCTCTCAAGGATTTATTCTCAAGGAAAAACTGCTGTGTAAGGCATCATAACTGTGGAGACAACAAAGCCATGTTAGTTTTAAAAATACCTCTATCTTTCATAAGGCTAACAGACAAAGAGTCAAGTTTTAATATTCTCAACGGTCCTTTCTTCAGATAAAAATTTTATAACAAAGAAATGTTAAGGCTGGTTCCCTTTTTTCTTCTCTGTTAGACTCATATTCATTATTGCCAACAAGACATCATTTTGCATTTTTGAAAGATGCAGACATCAAATATGATAGCGTTGAATTTAAAATTAATAACAACAACTATATATTAAAAAACATATTTTCACCAGATGAGCTGATGTCTCAATAGGATCTTTGAGCAGAAAAGGAAATAAGGCACATATAAGTGTTTATCAGCTTTGCAGCTTACAAAACCAATGTCCTGAATAAAGACAGCAACATATCCACTGGCTGTTATCTGATCAAAAACATTCCACATGTACAAATCAAAGCAAGGAAGAAAAAGGGCCATATAAAGATGAGATAGATGAGAATGCAGCCACATTAGGAAAGCTTCTCCTATTTAAACAGTCAGGCTTTAAAAAAAGACAAAATGAGAGTTAAGTGAATACCCCTTCAGGGTTCATATTCTCACAAATGGGGCTCTGAACCAGATAAAGATACATAATGATTCTGTTTTCCAGCATGATGTGGACACTTACCTCTACACAGATCATGTTTGAAGGTGTGTGTGGACAAAAAAGAGAGTTAAGCCCAAAAAGGTATGCAGGCAGCAATTTAATTATTGTAACAATTAAAGTTACAAAATGAAATAACATTATGAAGAAAAAGATTGCTGTACACCAATGAACAATACCTGTGCCATCCTAATTTACTGCTGACCTACACTGAGTCAAAAACAGCATCTGTGTGTTATTCATCTCCTGGATGTGGCAGTAATACAGCGCAAGACAGAGGGTGTCTCTCACATTCTGACAAAGTTCCCATGGAAAGGTTGCTCAGTTAATGGAACTTTCCTCTCCAAGGTGATTGTTCTGGTGAGTCTTTCAGTTTTTATTTATAAACAACTTTTGTCTCTGACCATAAAGGTTCAGTAAATAGCTTTATCACTACTGAAGCTGATGATGCTGGCTCATTTATGTATCCCCTTTGGCTTACTTTCATGCCCAAGGTGTCAATTCCTCATGAAATTTTCCAGGGGGGAAACACATGTAACATCACTCTCCCATCTATATTCTTGGGTTTCTGAAGGGTATTGGATTATACCAGCATCACCACCCTGGCAGCATATTTAGGTGGCTTAAATTTTTAAGCATATTTAAATGGCTTGTTAACTCTTTCCACAAAATATGCATATATTTGACATGCTTCTTTTTTTTACATATTAATTCCTTGAGCTTTACGTTTCACAGTTTTATATCCAACCATTTCCTTGTGAATAATTTACAAATAAAAATTGCTATTAAGTTTGTAATAAAACAGAATTACTCTTGCCACATGACTTTTTTAATTCAGCTCACCTAAAAAAATAAAACTGTTATGTAAAATACAGAACAGCATTAGTGGTGGAAACACAGGGACAGTTTCAACATTTGACTTGCCACAACGATTTTTCTAAGATGTTTCTAAGTTTAAAAAATAAAAAAAAAAAAAACTTAAAAAAATACATTCCTTGAAAGATGAAGAGGGAAAATCAATAATTGTGAGAGTGGAAATCAGTCCTGACTAATTCTTATTTAATCCTAAATCTTTAATGTGTACAATATCATTTTCCTATATGCTTTAAAAGAATGATGATTAGTAATCTCTACGTGTCGCTGCCCGCTCGGCCCTTCACGCCCCGGCTAGCTCGTGCCAAGCGTCAGCGGCAGGAGTGGGGAACCAAGTGAGCACTGTGTGGCTCGACCTGGAACCTCTAGAGCTCCTTTGGGCTCGGGCTCTATAGTATGCAGGGCGACACGAGGTGCAGTAAAGGGAGAGAGAGTGCTCGGAGTCCTCCAATTTCCCAGGAACAAGTTTATTCCAGCAGGTGCAGGGAGAAGGCGATGAGGGACAGGGCTGGGATCTCGAGGAGAAAGTCCGAGTCGAGACCCTGGGCACCTCTGTGCGCCAGGTTTTAAAGCCTGTGGGCGGCTCATACAACAACCAATAATGTGGCAGCAGGGGAGGTGTCGTGGGAAGGGGTTACAATACACAAATCCAATGGTAGGGACTTGGAGGAGGGAGGATAGCTATACAACCAATAGGGCATCGAGCAAGGGATGATGAGCAGGGAAGGAACCAGAACAAAAGGTGTGGTGTACATAGATTGATAGGGCTTGGGGGTAGGACCAAAGTGATGGATGGGGAACAATCTGGAAAGAGGGGAGAGGTTTACAATGACAGGCAACTGGGAACAAACTATATCGGGATAGTGGGGAGTAACTGGGGCAAACCAACTCTAAACTCAACGAAGGTGAACAAACATACTTAATGAAGGTAAACTAACAGGCGGCAACATCTCCCCCTTTCTTTTTTAGAAAGAGGAGGTTGCATCCATTTGCTTGTGAATAATTTACAAATAAAAATTGCTATTAAGTTTGTAATAAAACAGAATTACTTTTGCCACATGACTTTTTTAATTCAGCTCACCTAAAAAAATAAAACTATTATGTAAAATACAGAACAGCATTAGTGGTGGAAACACAGGGACAGTTTCAACATTTGACTTGCCACAACGATTTTTCTAAGATGTTTCTAAGTTTAAAAAATTAAAAAAAAAAAAAAAAAACTTAAAAAAATACATTGCTTGAAAGATGAAGAGGGAAAATCAATAATTGTGAGAGTGGAAATCAGTCCTGACTAATACTTATTTAATCCTAAATCTTTAATGTGTACAATATCATTTTCCTATATGCTTTAAAAGAATGATGATTAGTAATCTCTACGTGTTAAGAGCAGCAGAACTCTCACTGATACAACTAAAGTAAATACACTGGGAAGAACAATATGTTTGCATTGATCACAATACTGAATTCATCCATGGTCTTAACTGCAACAGGAATTACTTTCTTTGGAAAAGCATGAACCTTAGGATCATTCAGGTTGGAAAAGACCTTTAAGATTGTTGAATCCAACCCTTAATCCAGTACTGCCAAGACTGCTAACCAAGGTCCCCAAGTACCACAGCTACACACCTTTTAAATCCTTCCAGGGATGGTGTCTCCACTACTGGGAGCCTGAAGGAGCTGTTTTGACAGGAGTCAGTTATTTGGATGGGCTGCAAGGGGACACAGCTCCTTACCAAAGCCCAAAGTGATCTCAAACATGTTGTCTTGTGATTGTTACTTTATGTGATAGTCATTACCAGCTTGTTTAAGGCAAATTCAGTGGGAAGCAGGACAACAGATCAGAACCAGGCACTCCTTTTCAGACCCAGTATAAATGGCTTTACAAGGAGGGCAGAGCTGCTGTTAGCAGTCCACACTGGAGGTTTACCCACAAAACTGTTTGTGAAAAACTCCTTAGCAAAGTCATAGAATCACAGAACAATTGAGATTGGAAAAGTCCTCTAATATCATCAAGTCCAAACATTAACCCAGCACTTTCAAGGCCACCACTGAACCTTGTCCTTATGCACTATGTCCACGCGTCACTTGGAAGACTTTCTGGGGACAGTGCCTCCACCATTGCCCTGGGCAGCCTGTGCCAGGACTTGCCCACTGTTCTGGTGAGGAAATTTTTCCTAATATCCAAACTAAACCTCCTCTGGCTCAACTTAAAATTGTTTCCTCTTGACATTTCACTTGTCACTTGGGAGCAGCAACTAGCTCCTACCAGGCCACAGCCTCCTTTCAGGTAGCTGTAGAGAATGAGAAGGTTTCCCCTGAGCTGCTTCTTCTCCAGGCTGAACTCACAGAGGTCCCTCAGCTGTTCCTCATCAGGCTTATTCTCTAGACCCTTCATCAGCTCTGTTACCCTTCTCTGGACTTGTTCAAGCATGTCAATGTCTTTCTCATCATGAGGGGCTGAACACTGAAACCAGAATTCATGCTGATGGTCTCAGCATCTTGCACTGAAAACTGCAGAGAATGAAATGGTTTGAATGCACACTGTGCAAGTCAAGGTGTGTCAAAAAATCTCTCAATCTGTAGCCTTCCTGTGGCAATGTAAAAACCATTTTGAAGCATGATTAATTGTATTGTAAGTTGGTATCTATGGATGACAAGAAACTTCAAAGGCAGTTTAATTCAGAGTGGAATAGTGTGGACACCTTCACAGGGACACCACCAACACAGCAGCAGAACATCAAAGGTGACCTGTAAGACCATGAGTCTGACTTCATTTTGCATCTACCTCTGTAGATAGGCTCTAGATGATGGCAAGATACTCAACCAAATCACAATTTTCAGTTCTATATCCTAAATTACATAGGTGTCTCCTAATGTACTAAGTTAATGCTATGCCTCTTTTTAGCTCCTTGTTTTCAAGATGTCTGACTTAGGAGTGAGAATATAAGTGTGGAATTACTCTAAAGTTTTCTCTGTATGATAGGGATGACACAGGCAGTCTCTAACTCTTACTTATTTTCAGTGATTTGGGGTTTTTTAAGAAAAAAATCTTTGTAGAGTTTACACATCTCAGAACATATTTTCTTTGCATATCACTGATAGCTGGCAGTGCAAGTGCATTTAGTTATATATATTTATTAGATTAGATAAATTTTATTTTATTAGTATAGTATACTTACAGCACACCAGACCAGTTACAATAGTTTCTGCTAATGAAAAATTAGGGAAGGGAAAGGCCTCATCAGAGGGAACAAGAGAACAAAATTGAACGGTTGTAACAGGGGTCAGCATTCAGTCTGTGACATGGCAGGGGAAGGATGCACTAGTTCTGGACTTTAATCCTTCTTCACAAATTATTTTGCTTTGCCTGCAGCCCATGAAACTGCAAGTCACCAACCTGTGATCCTTCACCCGAGAACCCGAAGGGCCTAGGGGCCTCTATTTTTTCCAAAGTTTAACTCATGACAGTTCCTCCTTCATCTTGCTCCCAGCTGAAACTAGGAGTTTTTTCCTAAATAACACTTAAAAGACTGTGTTTTCTAAATTTAACTCTTTCTGGCCTTTGTTCTCCAATACAGTGTAAAGCATGGGTACTTTGACATTTAAATACAATCTGCAGAGGACTACATCATCTGAAGATACCATCAGGCTAATGATCCCTGAGCCTTTGCAATGTAAGACCCAGTTTTCAACTGTTTATGACCCTGCCAAATACATTTGGAATCATCTTTTCTCTGTGAAGTGTATTCCACTTTATTTTCCTTGCCAGGGATGTGAGATGAGTTGTCTGTTTGCATCTGGAAATCTTAATCAGTCCAGTCACCTTTCATAAAAGAACAAAGGAAACTGTTTTACCAAATGAGAAATATGAAGGAAGTATTATAACTGGCATCCCTTGGCTCACAGAAGCAGCTATTACCTCCTCCTGCAGGTCCTCCCACAGCTGTAACCCCTGCCAATTCTTGTCTAACTTGGCTTGTAGTCAGTGCTGTGATGCTCAATTGCTTTGAATCAGTGTTGATGACTGAGATAAGGCAAACAATATGAAATGCTGGATATTAAAGATAGAAGTTCTTTTGGTATGTACTTGCCAAATATTGCTGATGCACCTGTTTTATGTTCAGAGTGGGAAGACAGTCAAAAAGGAAGTGGCTAGCTTTGAAAGAGAAGCAGTGCTTTCAATTTCTGAAAATAGCCCAGATACAGAACTGGGTAATAAGAATACATTACTTGACTAAATGTGTGTTTGAAATGCACTTGGGCATTTTTCCTCTGTCATAAACTAATAGTATATGCAATGCTTTCAGAGAATAAATTCATTTTCATAAGCCTGGAGTGCTTATCTATATCTACCACTGCCTGACCCAAGATACTGATTGTTGGCAAAGGTTTGCTAAAAAGCCTGTGGTGAATTACACTGTATGAATTGCCCTTTTTCTCCTGATTTTCACTGCAATTCTCACACACATATAATGGAGAAGACTCAAGATGCTGTTGTACACAAGCTAACATTCTCTGGCATACAGATTTTCTAGGCAATATATTAATTTTCCCAGTACTCGACAGGAACACTGGCAGAAACTGCACTGCAGGAGGGAAAATTATAACAGAACAGAACTTGTAAGTGCATTAGAGAGTAGAGGAAACATTGGTCACTGGTAAAAGAAACCTCCATTAGAACATGAAAGTATGCAACATCCTAGGATGTTAGGAATGAGGAAAAAAGCATTCAGTGTGTGACATATCTGCTCTTCTTTGCTGGCCAAATCCAGTTAGATGGTACACACAAAGTGTCTTATAATGAAGTGAAAAAAGATTTCCCACACCTACTAGGGTGGTAACCCTGGAGCTATGAAAGAAAAAAAAGAATCTCTTAGAAAGCACAGAACACTTGTTAGTACTTTAAAAGATTGTACAAGCCAGGAGAAAAGGTTTTTATGTTGGCTAGTTGAAAGAGAAAATAGAACTTACTAAGAAGTATGGTATGATGATTTTTTTTATTTTTTTTTTCCTTTTCAGTTTGACCATGAGTCCCTCTGAGCGAAGCAGAATCTTTGCAACCTGTGATTCTGGTTATAGGGGTAAAAAAGAGCATGAAATCTGTGGAACTTGTACTAGAAAAGGACTCTTGATTTATTCCCACACACATATACCTATACTCCAGTACATGCTGGAATCACAGCATTTTATCTGTAGGTAAATACAGAGGTTTAAGGTAAATGTGGTGACTCCTCTGCCTTACAAAGCAAAAAGGGTTACAAAGACTGATTACTGTGGCAGGCAGACTGCCTGGTGCTGAGATTTCAAGTCTGCTAAGCAGACAAGTCCCTGAGCCTCTACACAGCACATGGGAACCACGTTAGGGGGGGATTGCAAAGGAGAAAGGACAAATCCTCTGGGACAGCACTTGAATCATTAGAACTGTTGATCAAGCATCCTATTCACAGGGTAATGTCAGCACCATGGGACCAGAAGGAAAACAATACCGGTGGTACTGCTGCTATTCCACTGCAGCTGTTGAGCTCTGCTGAGAAGAAGGCCCAGAGAAGATTAATACACCAAAATTTTGAGTCTCTTTTAAAACTTATCTTTCCTGAGTTAAAATCCTACACAATTTGAAAAGACAATAAACATTAATTCCACATATGGAATTTCAAAAGTAAGAATTATACATGCTTCATGTATAAAATTAAATACATAGATTTGAAAAAATATGTTAAATTTAGAACAGAGATATGTCTAAAATTTGGAGCACCAGGTTTTGTTTGGGGCCATCTAGACTGCAGACTCTGCCATCTGAGGATTCCTCTAGTGCTCAGAACTACAGGCCAAGTTTGGCATGAGTTTGCTTTGTTGACACAGGTATTTAAATGCTATTCCCTGGATATGTTCTTGTTTCCAAAAGGTAGAGAAGTACATTGTAATACTGAGCACATCAGAAAGTATTCATCAGCATGCCTTTGGGATGTGCCTGGCAGTCTGTAGAGAAGATACCATACACAGTACCACTTCCAACTGCCAACTCCCAACAACTACTAAAAGGAATTTATACTTGTTACTACATTTTTACTATAAGCACTTCTGTATGCCTGACCCAGCTCTCAGATTGTTCTTTAGTAGAGCGTGTCTTGCTAAAACCTGTTAGAGATGAAGAGAGCGAGGATGAAATTCTCCCATCTGCCTCATCCTACAGACCACCTTCCCCAATCCTGATGATATATATCCTGATGGATACCTGGGTGGTATTCCCAGCTTGACCCTGAACTCTATCAGCCTATGTTATGCTAGCAAGTATTCCTAGAATAAAGAGAAAAAATCTGGGAGCAACTCTTATCTGTGACCTAGACTGAGGTTTGAATGTGGCCTTTTTTTCTAACATGCATAAGAAACAATAGAACTAATAGGTGAAGTTTTTTAATATATTTGAATTCTTCTAATCTGGGATACTTTTCAAGGCATCTGTAGCACTGCTAAGGTATGAGGTCAAATACAAGCTGGGTATTTGATATGGTTACAATCAGAAGGCAGCATCTCATTTTGGAACCATAATGAAATCTCCCAAAGAGACAGATTGATGATCCCTATAGATCAATCCCTTGTTATCAACAAGGCAAGACTGACCCACATTATCTAAGAATCCAGCTCCAAATTCCTCAGATGTCCAATGACACTGAGTATGTGGGGTTTGGAATGCTCAGATTTTGACTCAAATTCATCTTTTCCCTGTAGATTTCTAACTTTAACATGTGCATTACTACCTCGGTCCCTCACACATGTTTTTTTTTAAGACAGTCATTTGAAAAAGAAAAAGCTATTTTTATAGAAATCTGAAACATTAGAAAGATGTTCTGAGAAGTGATTGTTGTAGCTAAAATAGAACTAAAGTAAATCAAATATTCTCTCACTTAACAAGCACACTGATAAAAAATCACCTGCAAAGGTTTTTAACATAAAAGACTACAAAAGCCTAAAAAACTTGTTGCCACTTTTGAGATATACAGTCTCCTCGGAGCCTTGAGGGACTACTGAGCACTGTAAATTTTACCAGCAGACATGGCTAGCATAGCATGCTATCAGGATTAGTTTTTTGTCCTTTGTTTATAAGGACATTATTGCCCATGTGGATCCTCTGCCATGTCTTTATTTGTCAGCAGGCTGAATTATTCACTGTCTACAATGTGTGTTTGCACAAATCCTTTCAAAGAAATAAAAAAGGGGATCTAGTGAGACTAGTGCAGGGAGAATGAGGAACAAGGTTTAGTCCATGAGACATGCTGGGAGGCACTTGCAGATTCTTGGGTTTTTTGGTTTTGGTAAACAAACCCTGCAATTGTACAGCAGAATAATCTTTAATAATGATAGCTACTTCATAGTACAATGAAAGAAAAAGTGAAATGGAAAAAGCTGAGTGGTGGTTAGCATCAAGGTATTACTCCAGAAAACCCCCTTGACACTGGTTGTTATTTCAACTGGGAAGATTTCTTTTACAATTACACTTCATTGATGAAGCTAACAGGGTCAGAGGAGGTAGCATGAGAGATGAGAAACAAGCATATGTGACAATCTCCAGGAAAAGATTTACATGCACAAAGCAAAATTTTTCCCAAACTAAGAGCCGTGCAAGCTTGATAAACAAGTATGTAAGCACAGTTGTTCTGAAAGCTGGGCTGCCTCAAACAGACAGGCACCCATCAAACCAGAACAGGGGTTTCTGTGCTCATAAAGGTCAGAATTTGATGGACACTGGTGGAAGGAAGAACATGGGATACTGTCTTTCGTGTTGGGGTCTCATCCAGTTGTAAATTTTGGTCAAACTCTGTGCAGGGAGGCATTAACAGCTGTAGAATGCACTGGTTTTAAACAGTACATGGCAGTGGTGCATGTGACTGCTTCCAACCCTGACACACAGCCTCCAGAACAGTCTGCAATGGCCACTTTTCCTGAGCAGGAGTAGTGCTCAAAAAGGATTGAAAATTTAAAATTTAAAAATGAAAAATGAAGAAAACTGCATTCAAGTAGTCTAAACTCACAAATTATTATCATGTAAAAGGGCAGTAAGAGTAGGTGTTCACCTGTCAGTCTGCTCTATTGAAGACAAGAACCTATCTCTGCTCTTCCATGCACTGACTTTAAAAAAAAAAAATTATATGGGAAAAAAAAAAAAGACACCAACAAAAAACACAACATCTTTGCTACAGAGACATTTTTAACAAGTATTCCAGAAAGAGCACCAGCTATCAAAAAGGCTGCCAGGACCAGAAGGAGCCATCAATCGAACAAGTTTACATTTCAAAGTTTTTTGAGAACAGTGAAAATGTCTTTACCCTTCTTGATGGGAAAACTACAGTGCTATAGGAAAGTAGCTATTTGCTGCTTCTTACTGAAACACATTTATCTGAAGCAGGCCTTTAACCTAGGAATGGTGCTAGAGTGTTAGACACACAAATACACACACACATATATATACATGTATATATATATATATTAAGTGGCACTCTTGAGGGTTCTGCTCAGAGCTGCTTTGAGACTGTGGAGTCAGTCTGCTCTCTTTTCCCTTTGTATATGCCATTGTTCAGCTCCAGGGCTTCTCTGAGATAATAGAGATGAACTGGTTAATTTTTCTAAACTCTTTCCTGACAGTATTTACGAGATGTAAGAATGTGTCTGTCCAATTTTGACATTTATCAGATAATTCAGTCAAGTTCCCTCATGTGACACAGCTTCATTCCCTCTAAAAGAACCTGCTGCAAACAAAAGGCCACACTATATTGTACAGCATCACTACTCCCAGATGTTTCAAAATTAAACTGTTAAGCCTCCCTGTCCCTGTGAAACCTGGAAGAGAACAAAAAAAAAGTGGAGTGATTCTTAACAAGCTGTACTTTCTGTATCTGTGCTGCTTATTTCTTTGTGCTTGATTTTTTCTGAGTCATTTGAAAATGATTAGGCAGCTCAAATAATTGTTTCCTGGGTATATTAGCAGCACTATAATTGTCATATTTAAAGCTAAAGTTGGTAAAGACTGCAGTCTACTCTGGAATATTCAAACTTCCTATACACAACAGCTCACAGATAAATGTTTTGCAACTTTTATTTCTAGTTTTCCTAGTAGTTCTTTTCTTTGTTTCTTTGTCAGGACCCCAAATGGATTCAGTCTGACGCTGCTCTTCATTACACAATGGCACTGCCTGAACTCTGGATGGAAAGGTTGCTGTCTTGCCTTTGGCCAGCATTTTGCAGTCACTCCCATACAAGGGCTACTGCATACTCTCTTCTGGGTGCGAAGGGTGCATGACAGGCACCTTTACTCTTCTCTACATGCAGAAAAGAACAGATACCATATACAATGACATATCATTTGTATGAGTCTCAGACTGACTTATTGAAATAAATTATACTTGATATGATTCATTGTGTGTGGAGGGGAGGAAACAGTTACCAGTTACCATGCCAACGCTCTTTGTAAATACCATTGGTCCTCAATGAACTCCTTTTGACCCACTGGTCTGAGGTTGCTGCTGTGTGATGTACATAATTCTCTCAACACTGGTCCATTACTTCTGCTCAGGGTTGGGGGTCAAGCCTGTGGTGTAAACTCAAAGAGAATTAGCAGCCCTATCAATAACCATCTGCAGGACTGCAGTCCAAATGATAGATCATAAAAATTCAAGGAAAGATGAATAAAATGTGAAGGAATATGCATGTATATTCTATAGTTTGAGCAGCTGCTGTGGACTATCAACATCATCAGGAGATCTCAGTGCATTAGCATAAATTCAAATGACAAATGCACAGTGCTATTCAGAGACTCATTAATTTGCAATGGGTGCAGTGCTCATGACATATTAGTGAAAAATTCAAATGTCTTTGTAGCATTGTGAGTTTAGTTGCAGGACCTAAGTTGCTAAAATGAAAACGTGTGCAATTTTTTAGCAGTTTATTAAATTATGAAGTGTGATGACTATATGTGTGCATCTTTTTAAGCATATGAAGTCCAGTGTGCTCCAGCACTAAATTGCATGGTTTGTGTTGAAATCTCCCTGTCAGAAAAATTCTGAGCTGGAGCTGAAATACTGGCTAGGTGCTGGCTGCTGCAGCATGCAGGCTGAGATCTCCCCCTTCTGGGTGAATGACATTGCCACTGAAAAAAAAGAAATTTCAGTTCTTTCAGGGCTTCTTCTTTGTTATTCTCATGTCTTGTCTGCCACATTAGCCACTGGTTGTGTTTTATGATGTTTAGAAGAGACATTACAGCAGAAATAAAATAATGGTATATTATGATGAGTGAGCATGACGGCTTCCTCTGTCACTCCTCATGCACAACCAAGCCTTTACACGTAGGATAACTTAGGTGTGAAGTACATGAAAAGTCTTAATTGGGAATAACACAGATTAAGCTATGGCTTTGTTTATCTGTAAAAAATGGAGAAAGAAAACATTTACATTTTTTATATGGGGAACAACCCATCCATAGCACTCTTTCACAAAACTGAGATCAAGCTTGCAAATACAGTGTCTGACAACTGAAATACAGCCCAGTGGTGTTTATCCTCAGTGTCTTGACTCTGCAGTGTGTGTGCAGCTCTGACACACTGCTATATCCTTCCAACCTCAATGAACGCTGTGAACTCTACTGCATATTTTTGCTTCCTCTTGGACCACTAACTATATCTTATTCTGGCCCCGAGTGTACATGCTTTTCTGTTCACCTGCCTGTCACATCTAGTGTGGGTTTCTTTTACCAGAAAAAAATATACTTTAAGTTAATTGCTAGTACTTTTTCTGAGGAATAAAAACTCCAGTTTTACCTAACTGGTAAAAAATAGCTGATGTTTTCATAAACACTAGGGTTTAGCTGCACAGCCTCTGAAAAATTTTGAAGCAATCTGATTTTTGGAGACAGGGTAATTAGCTGCCAGTTGTATGTCCAAACCCATCAGCTGCTCTTCAGCATTTGAATATATATATATATATATTATATATGCATGAGTCATTAATTAGTACAATAATAAGAGCCTTAATATAGTTTGCAACATCTCCCAGCATATTTCACACCTCCAAATAAAAGGAAAGCTATTTGTCACTCTTACTTCTCATCTGTGCCATGGCACCTCTCATATAGGTTATGGTATGTCAGAGCTCAAAAAAAAAACAACCCCAAAAGCAAAAAAAAGCCAGAAAATAAGAGAATGTCACATCTTTCCCATCCCTGTGAGGAAGGTCACATTCCTCTGAGCCTCTTGGTGTTGTGATAATCATGATGCTTGCCAGGTGACCAGAGTTGCCAATGAACTATAAGAGCATATGAAAAGTGCTTTTCCCTATCCACATAAGGAAGAAAAGAATCAGCACATCACCAAATTAAGACTATAAATCACTATAAACTGGCCTAAAGCTGTGATTTTTAAATCCCACAAATGGATTAGGATGCTTGTGTGATCTTCGCTTTCCCCCTCTCCAAAGGCTTTCCAGGTAGATATTCAGGCTGAGATAATAAAAACTGCATGAGCCTCCTAATAGAGTCAATTGAACTTCATACCCTAACATCACCCCCTAACATCTTCATTTACCTTGCCCAAACCTGACCTGAATGTCCACATGACTTGGATCTGAGCTATTGGAAACACAAGAAAGGATGCTGAGAATGAGAGGGCAGAAAAATGGCAAGGTGTGATGCCAGCAAAGGATGTGTTTGGGTGTGCAGATGTCAGGATTCATTTGGAGTCATACATTTTAGCCATGGGAAATGCTAAAATTCTTGAGCAACACCCAAGACTGGATCTACCATTATTTTAGACTCAGAAGGGCAAACATTTAGCAACAGAGACTGCTCTGTGGGACTGATAAGAGGAAAGGGCCAAGAACAAGACTGATGTCTTCATGGCCCCTTAGGTTGGAAGACCACAGCAGCCATGCCCCAACTTTCCTTTCCCCTTTGCAACTGAAATTCCCCCTTTAAGCAACAGAGCAGAGCCTTAACACACGCCTATCAAACATATCACATACAAAGTCACTGTCTTAACCAGAGCTGATGGGTCAGCTAAAGGTCCCTATCTAGCAAAGAAATACTTCAGTGGCCCTCAGATGCCTCTGTCTCTCCCTCCCCTCTGCCCAGGATAAGACCAGAGCCAACTGTGCGGTGCCATGAATAACTGCTTGATCTAATTGTTGGTGCCAGCAGGACCCTGAAGTTTAAATGACAGCCATGGGATCAGAGGAAATTAATTAGTCACTCTTCTCCTCCTACCACCCGCAACATAAGTGCTGAAGGTTGAGTCCATTAGTTAAATTGCATTTACCCTGAATTTTGTGGTGAAATGAAATTTTGTTTTGTGAGTAACTCTCAAGGGCCCAGTTAAAGGACACAGGGCACAGGTGGTATTTCTGATAAGAAATAACTTTCCTTCATTAGCAGGCAGCATTGAAGAATAGACCTTGGTTTGAAATATAGCACCTAATCCCTGTATCCAATTGCACAGGTTTCAAAGTGCACTTGATATTTAGGCATCAACAGAGAAAGCATTTTGTACCTAATCAAGTAGAAAAGCTTCATTGCAAAAAATTGATTTCCATACTGCGAAAGATTTTGCTTTTGTTTCAGAAAAGCCCCAATCTCTTTTTCACTTTGAGTTTTTGTGGTTCTCTTATACTATACCAGTCAAAAGGCAAGCTCTTCTGTATTCTGTATTTCCAGGAGTGACACTGATTTCAGCCATGTATTTCAAGAAGAGGTACCTCACAGACAGTCAGATGACTGTCTGGGTAGAAATAGGCCTCTAACAGAGCAGTCCAGTCTTAAAATCCTACAAAATTATTATCAACTGCAGAAAAATCCTAGCAGAGGGAGTTTGATAAGACAAATGGAAATTTAGATTATGTCTGCATGCAAGCAGAATCAGTGAATTTCCTCCTCAAAAAGATCTGATCATTGGAAAAATCTCTGGCCTGAGTTTTCAAACCAGTGAAAATCCAGTCTGTCTGTCAGCTTCAAAAATAAAACTTGGTCCAAAGTCGTTAGGAAAAGGAAGGTGATAATATTCTTAAGCTTATGACACTGTTTGTGTTAACATCTTTTCTTTTTGTGCAGAACGTTTGTATTTCAATTGACAAAGTATTTACAATGAGAAGAGATACACTCACCACTAAGGGCAATTAATTCTGGGTTACAAAGCATGTATTTCAGAACATGCATGAATAATTCAGTGTTAGGTTGTTTAAGTGTGTTTTGTAAAATAGAGCTGCAGCTTTTGTTTTTCTTGAAAGCATCTGAGAAAAAAAAAAAAAAAAGGCTTATTTTTGTATTTTTTTCCTTTGTCTTTTCACCCCTGGAGAGATCAGTGGCCTTTTGATGTTCCACATCGACCTGCGTTTCTTGCTTTTTTCCCACTAAGTTGAAGAAAATACAATTTAAAATGGGTGCACTTAGGCATAGGGAGTATGGCACTATATCTGTGTGTATCAAACCCATATCAAACAGGTTGTGGTGCTTCAGACTGCTTTAATCATGACCAGCATTGCTGGATTGTGAGCTTTTACGATGCTGATGAGTAGAAGTGCATCCACTTGTGCACTTCTGGTTTTTTTGAGCGCAAGTCTAACCCAACAAATGAATTTACGTAGCTGAAGGGAGGGTGTATGGGTGGTGTCTCTCCATCTCTTCTTCAGGTGCTTCACATTATCTTCACATTTAGACTTAAAAAAAAAGGTCTGGGTAAATGCTGGATGACTGCCAAATTTTACCACAAACTTTCCTTAGCACACAGATTGAAGAGACGGCAAGAAGGAGGAATTATTTTTCTAGTCCTTGCAAACCAGTGGCATAGTTGAACTGATGTACAAACCATTTACAATCCCTGTTAGTGTCTGGATCGTCAGGGCTGTGTCAGGGGAGAAACTTCGCTCTGACTCCATCACAGTTTTCAAAACTTTTGTATTTGAAATCACTCATTGAGGAGTATTTTAAATCAAGAAACAGCAGAAAGCCGGGAACATTACAGCTGATAGGTGTAAACTGTCTCAAGTGAAGTAAGGCATAAGCTCAGATAACCAGCTTTCATAACGCAAACCTTGACAGAGTTGAGGGGACCTGAGGGTCCCACCAAAAATGTTCTCACATAACAGGGTAGGCATGGCAAATCATAGCAGTCTTGGTAAGTATTGTGTGCTGAAAAGCAAACCACCTCAAATGGGTAATATGGGAAACGGCTTTGTTCTTCTTCAATATGTGCCTAAAATCCCTTCAAGAGGTTAAATCATACAGTACTTCTGTGGTAGCTGAGTTGAGTTCTCAGTCTGTATTCTTCCAATAACCACTGGATAGCTAGCTGGATGTAATCTCTGTGCAGACCTCTGCAGTCAGAGAGGGAACAATGTATGGTGCAGCTTAAATGCTGGATTTTCACACTTTTTGCTTAAACTCCATTGTGCAGGTAAGCTATGGCAGTTCTGAGAAGGAAGGGAAAGTATGTGCACGTGTTCTTTACCATGACTCATACCATGTCAAGCTCACCTAAACCTTTTCCTGGGATTTCTATATAGAGGTATACAATATAATAATATAATAATATAATAATATAATAATATAATAATATAATAATATAATAATATAATATATAATATATAATAATATATTAATATATATTAATATAATATAATATAATATGATATGATATAATATAATATAATATAATATAATATAATATAATATTATATAATATAATATAATATAATATAATGTAATGTAATATAATATAATTAATATAATATAATATAATATAATATAATATAATATAATATAATATAATATAATATAATATAATATAATATAATATAATATAATATAATATAATATAATATAATATAATATAATATAGAAATGGATTTATATTTTTATATAGAGCTGTAGAACCCGTTAGACTGGAAACAACCTTTAAGGTCACCAAGTCCAGCCATTAACCCACCACTACCAGGAACACCACTAAACCATGTCCTAAATTACCACAAGGAATAACACGTGCTTTCATGAGAGCACAGCCCAGGAAGAATACAGATAAATATGGAGTTTTCAAAATGGTCTTTCATATTTCTATAAATTAATAAAAGAAGACGGCAGTAGATGGGGCAAGCTCCGCATCAGTTTTCTACCATGGGAAAAAGACAATTAGGAGATCAATACTGAATATTTAAAGTTATGTAACTTATGCAGGCTGTCTGCAAGGTTAATGTGATTAAAGATTATGATTCAAAGGGAAAAAAAAGAATGTGTGCACCAAACCAACATTTTTGTTTAGAAAAAAGAACAGAAATACATCTTAATTGTTACCCCAATAGTACTTCTTGTAAGGTTTGCGTATTATTTTCCCTAGAGTGATAAGTCTTGAACAACCTCTCGGTTTCTGTAGTGTATGGCAGTGTAGAGCAGATTTGTTTTCTCATTAGTCTTCTGTATTTCTCCTCATTTGTGCAGCTGCATGAGAACTTCTGAGTGACATGTCCAGACCTTGTGCATTTTAGGATTGCTGGCTTAAGAAGGGATACAGCAATTGCTGGGAGAGTGTGGGAAGGAGATAAATTGAAAATCAGCCAGTGAGAAACAGAGAAACAGAGAAGAAGGCATTTTACTGCACTATGTTTACAAATTGTACTTTCTCAGATCCTAAAAATCCGCTGTTTTGCCTACATGTCTGTAAGACATTATAGTTCTCCATGCATGTCATACACAGTTATTAATGTAATAGCTTCCTCAAGCAAATGTGTGCTGAAATTCAGGTTTAGAATTGCCTGTAAATTCCAGAAAAATGGAAGATTTAATAAAAGGTTCTGCAAATTACTAAACCTTGACAGTGAATTTGCAGCCTGCCTCTTTTTCACTGCTTTTATTTCTGTGTGACAGTATTTTATAATCTGAAGGTGCGTTAAAGGCTTGTAATTTAAGAGTGAGCTATCATAAAAAGGAGGATGTATCTGTGTGTCTGTATGTCCTGAGCCCACTTGTCGAGTCTGGAAAGCTGATGTACAAAGCAGCCAGGGACTTGCAGCAGGGGCAGCTCAAAATATTCTGGGGCACATGTTTTGGGGGATAAACAACATGTACAGGACTATCTCCTTTTCTCTTTCTTTTTCCACCAAGGAATGGTGGTGTCTTTTGTTGCCAGACCAGGGGTGGCTGTGGAAGGGTTGTTTGTCCATGGCACTCCAGATACCCCATTAGCCTTTAGAAGGTCCCAGATCACCTCATCCAGCATCAGGCACACGCCACCAGTTTCAACAGATATACTTTCTTCCTCACACTTTTAGAATTACTTTTAATTTTAGAATCAGTCCAAGCCTTAATGACTACAAAATGCATTTAGAAAACTTAATTTGCACCTGACACATTTTCCAAAAAGGGATAAACACATTATTTATTGTGTATGTCTAAAATCATTGAACAAGGCTTCTGTAAAGCTGTTTTATTTTGTGACAGTTTTTTTATCTGTCTTACAGTAGCCTTCTCATCATGTTTTTTATAACTACATCATTGCCTTTGTTTTTATTATGCCTTCTTATTATATTAGTTATTTTCTGTTATGCTTTACCTGTGTTTTTTGCTGTTAAGAAGCTCCACTGTGATTTGCAGTGTGACAGCATTGTCACAAAATTGCATATTTGGTTTGTTATTGTCTTGTTTAATAAATATGAACTCCTAGACAATTTGTAATACTGTAATTTCCAGCCTGTAAGACACACACAGTGCAAGAACTCATGTGAGAAAGAAGGCTATATTTACAATACTTCTGATAATAAACCTAGCACAGAACTCACATCAGAGCCAAGCTAAACATGACAGCACTTAATAATTGAACCACAAAACATAATCAAGCATAAATTACGAAATGTTTTGGATATTGACCATTTTTGTAGTCCTGCTGCTACCAGCTGAAATACTGGAAATAGTGGTGGAAATAAAGTAATTTGTTACTGATTTTGATCCAAAAAAAATTTTATAAAGGTACATATCAGGAAGGAACAGTAGCTTCAGTTTAATCCAATTAGTCATGTTTTTTAGTTTTCAGTTAATAAGTAATGATAAATCTGACAGCAGAAGATGCCAAGAGCAACTAGATTATTATCTCTTCAGGCTTGGTCTAGGTATTTAGCAAAGGCACAAAGGCATGAGCCCAGAAGTGGTAGGTCAGAGGGATAGTTCTGGGTTTAAACTGTAAACGCATCAGCTGTTTCACAGATGCTTACCATACACATAAACTAACATTCCTCATTCCTGCAGATGCAGAAAGTCTTAATGCCTTCACGGAGGGATTCATCATCACAAATCATCTTTGCATCACCTGAGGAAAGAGGCTCAGACTGTTGTCACCAGGAAAACAGTGGCAAAGGTCCTAGAAAATGTTTTCTTCAGAACAGTGTCCAGTCTTTCTGATCAAAAAGGTGATGTATTTTCTTCCATGAAATGAAGGATCATGAATGCTGCCTTTGTTCATCCAGAGTGGAGGATAGTTAATTCAAATAGCCTGTGTTTCCTTTGCACAGGCTTCAAGGCCGCTGCATGGTAGCCAGGTAGCCAGGATGGAGATGCCTGGGAGATGTTACTTGAGCTCAAAATTTGAGAATCTCTGCTATTTCCATACCAGAATGTGCGAGCTCCTTTTCCTTGGACAGCAGAAGTGGACAGTTTTACCTTCAATCACAGGCGAAAGAGACAACCAAATCAAGACCCAAGTGATTAAGGTCAGAGGGGGCAACTTCCAGTTTCTAAAAGGAATTCTAATGTCATGGATAATTTTTATCTGCCTTCTCATCTCATTCTTTTTTTGTGATCCTCAAGTCTGCACAAAGACTGTAAAACTGTATTACATACTCTGACACTAGCTACTTGCTTAAGACAGTACTCGATAAACAAATGCAGAAGGTGATGAAGATAAAGGTTCAACAAAGTTTATCTTTCAACTTCTTAAGGAGGCAACGCCTAAGACTGCCAGGTTTTCACAAAAAAAATCTACTCAGTAGTTCACCAAGCCTAGTTAAGCCATTTAGGCATCCTAAATTGCATACAGACTCCCTATTAGTCTTTATTTGTTCTCTTTTTTTAATTATTATTTTATTTCATTCATTTAAACTGAGATGCTTTTCTTCAGAGTGAAGAACAAACAGCAGAGAGATACAAAGTTTCCTGAGTTTCTGTTATATAGTGAAGTGCATAAATGTTTGGAGCTGCAAAATTGTGTAAAGGGATTTGATTACACAAATACATTAAACATCTCTTAAAATATTCTGAAATTATATTTTATTAGCCACACAATTAAAGGAAAAAAAGATCATCTTGTTTGAGTGCCCATGGTCTATTCTATTTGCAAAAAAACCATGTTTTTTGAAAAGGAAGAATGGCAAAAGATTATGATATAAGCCTAAATCCAGGTAACAATGCTGGACTTCTAGCTGTCTCATGAGATATAACCCAGGGACATTTGACATTTGTCCTCTAACCTTACCCCAGCTTTCACACAGTTGTCTGTTTCCCTTGAGCCAGACAGATCTAAGCTGTCAATTAATGGATAATGTAAGTTTACTTAGATGTCATGTAATGCTGTTATCCATGTGGAAATACATCAAATGTCCTAGTTTGCTCTAAAGGCTATGGCACTCAGTAAAAATCTTCTCCCACGGGAAGCCGAGGCTTGACAAATGCCTGAGGATTAGACATAGTCAGCCATCTCTTTGTGATGCAAAATGACATAATCTTTGGCTTTTTCAAGTAGTATTACACTTTTATTTTCTCCAAATAAAGAACCAAATTCCAGGTATGCAAACAGTTTTAAGTTGTATAAATTTGTTATTGAATAAAGAGGCCTTGCTAAATCCCAGGAACTGAAGAAATGCAATAGCTGAAACACTTGCTTAAAAAATTTAATAAATTCAAGAACGTCTAAAAGCCAATGGTTTCTTTCAATATTTGTCATACTTTGTACCACATTTCTGCAGCACCAGGTAATTGATAGCTTAGATTGACCTCTCCACTGTCATCCTTACTATACCTGAAAGCACCAAACACAGGTTCATATTCCATTGTTATAGGTGAGAACTTTATATTATTTAACCTAGAGTAAGGCATCCTTAAATTAAAATTTTATATTGTAAATAGAGCCAAAAATCCATTAAAATGCTTATGTTTCCTAAAACCCAACACCCAAAACATATGGAAAAAATTGCCTCTAGGTATTGAAAGTTGTTGCCTTTATCACACTGTGTATCTAAATTCCCAAGGATGATTGATTTAACGAGGTTTGCACATTAAAAATCTTTTTCTTTGTTACAATAGAGGAAATCATGAGAAAGATTAATGCCCTCTGCGTGGTGCCATTGGAATTAAAATGTCTTTCAAATGTCTTCACTCCAGGAACACTTTGCTATGCAGGCCTGTACTCAGCAAAGATTTTCTCAGTGTAAAGAATTTATTAGTCATGGCTTATGATACTGGTGTGCTATAACCCAAATACCTGGAATATGCCTATGTTAAGACAAACTAGGTACTTCAGAAGGCTTTGAAGAAGTGTTCATTTTTCAGGCTGATATAATGTATTTCATGTCAGAAACACATGAAGCTACCCAAAGGTATGACATTCAGTCTTGACATATTTTTCCATTGCCATAGTGATATCTGACACAAAGCAGAGTAATGTGCTCAGACTGTACTGTCTTAGAGAGTTTACCTCAAAGGTAAAGGGACACAGACCAGGCTGAACATGCACCTCTTTCTCTAGGGGTAGAACTTGAATCATGGAGGTAACACAAAAGACTCAGAACAGCCTATTGGCTGTTTAGCTTTATTCCTTCCTCAAGAAATTGGTAGGTGATATCACATTCATCCTCCTGGAAAAGCAAAAATATTAATTCAATATTTCTCTCAAGGAAAGTGCATCATATAGAAATACGCCTTAAATGCCTGTCTATTGGAAAAATCATAGCTTCACTTAGGCATGAAGTCAGGGTATGAATGTATTTACAATGTGAAGAATAAAAGAAACATTGAATCACAGAAGCATAGAAAACCAGGTTGCAAAAATCTCTGAAGTTCTTAAGATTGAATCTTGCTCTGAAAGCAGGGCCACATCAAGTCAATGTATCTCTCAGATGATCTTCCAGCAATCTGCTGGGTAAAATATCCAGTGTTTGAATATTCTCACTGTGAGGAATATTTTTCATATCCAGGCAGAATTCTTCTTCAGGAAACTTATGCCTGCTGCATCATGTCTTGGCACCATGCATCCTTGTGAAGTGGATAACTCACTCTCCATCAGCACCTTTGAGATCTTGGAAGGCTGCAATTAGAACTCCCCAAGCCACGATTTCTTCAGAGTGAACAAATCCAGTTCCTCGTGGGTGTCTTCACACATCAACTTCTCCAATGCTTTCATCATCAAAGTGTTTTTTTGCTGGGTCTGCTGGTCTTACCTTCTCAGACCAAAGGGACCAAGACAGCTTTCCAAGGTTCAGCCTAAGAAATGCCAAGCTGAGATATTCACACCCTTGATTTTCAGGTTGTACTCCAGCTGAAGGACCCAAGAAGACAGTTAACCTTACACTTGTGCCCAGCTGACCCACCTGGTCAGTCCCCTGCATTTTTGATAGAGAAAGGGGAAGGAAGTATTGACACCACACGTGATGTGACCTTGGCCTTAGGGCTACAGTCTCCCAAGGTCTGTTACAGGCTTTGTTCTTGCTCCTGCAGACCCAAACAACAGGTCAAGAGAAATCACCCTGCCATCATAAATTCAGTCCATATTTCATCCATGGAAAAGAAAAACACAACTTTCCCAAGGACTTCATATGCAATTACAGTAAGAATGCAAGGGAGAGAATAAATACAGCCCTGATAAAAGAAAAATAGAATGGTGGAAATATCAGCCTGACCTCAATAAATAGGCAAAATGAAACATCAGAGGAAGATTTCAAGCTAAATTGTATTGGGAAGTGAAATATCAAAAAAATACCTTAAAAATTAGAGGCATGTTTTCAACAACAAATAGAGTACTTCAGATAATATATGAAAATTGGGTACACTCTGCCATCTTCTATAATTACTGAAACTCATTTATTATTTCTTGTTTAGCAATATGTCATGTGTTCCACCTAGGCACATTCCTATTTTCCTTCATATTCTACAAACATATAGTAAGAGACAGTGCCTGTCATGACAAGCCTTAAATGCACAAGGGAAAAGATAGGAGAAAACATGGAAAAGAATCACAGAGAGAGACAAGTGATTACGTTTTTTAAATAATTGAAGTGATTTTGAATTCTTCCACATTTAATAACACTTACCCTTAGTGACTGGCACAGGGATCAATGGGAAGCCTCTTGTAGATAGATATTTAGCAAATATGTTCTGAGTCATCATCCAGAGCCTTCAAAAAAGACCATGCAGCATGAAATATACTGGCCGTGGGGCAGGGCTTTAACTTTACTACCATGTCCTTGAGATCTTTTCTTAATTCCATTTCAGACAGGTTTCTTTAAACAAAAACACTAAAAAAAATAATAATAAAAAAGCACATCTCAGAGTGATGGGATGAACAGACAGCTGCTTTCCTATAGATGTTGTTATTTCTCACTACAAAAAATACTTAAAACAATGGCTGCTGATTGCAGGATCTTCATTTAGGTAGATATAACACTATGTTCTTATAATTAAAAATATTTCAAAGGATGAAAACAATATATAAACCCATAATTTTGCACATTCAATTACTTTTAGCTGGTAAATGTTAATTAAAAATATATAAAAAAAAAAAAGTAAAAACATTGAAGGTTGTTGATATCAGGCAATAAGATGCTTTGCAGACATAATTGGGAAGAGTTATGATTTTTTGGTTGTTTTCTGACCACCAGTGCAGAAATATTTGAAAGGCTAAAACCAGAAACTATTTTATTTGCAAAAATATCCAACCTTGTGGCTTTTCTATCAGCTTCCTGACAAAACCCATACAATATAAGGAACACTGAATAATCTGCCTTGTTTAGCTGGGACCAGAAAGGGAAAAGAAAGAGGATCAGGCACAACTTGGGCATCTATCTTTACCCCTTGGTGCAAGTGAAATAAATGTACTCTGGAGAGTATAGTTGTCCAAGAGGAGAGAAAAAATTTAGGAGAAACAGAGAATGTGGAGGCAGTAGCTCAGTGGAAGACAAGAGTGGGGAGGAGAGGAAAGGAGAACATAAGGATAGGGGAAGGGTGGGGACAAGATGGGAAGAAGATGGCATGCTAGCTATGACTAAAATGCAGTGAGGCATCACACAGGACAGATGTGCAGAAGGACGTGGATTTGGTCTTTGGCCCCTGTTGCAGGGGGCCAACAGAGCCAGAGATCATCATTCCAGAACTCTACTAACATGGTAAACCAGTGGATAATCATGATCCACATTTATTCTGCCATTGCCACAGAACTGATGGATTGGATCCACAGATGGTTGTCTAATTTTAATTAAATTAAATACAAGCACAGTGCTTCCAGAGTCAACACAGTGACAGAGAGCTCTGGGCACCACCAAATTTCATGCAGGCTGTCTGAAAAAGCCTATGTAAAAGCTGACTGCTCTGCTTTGGAAACTCTTCTAATCACCATATTTGCATTGTCCACCTCTACCAGCCTTGAAGATGGGGTCAGTGGCAATAATCCAGATAAACAAGCCTGGTACCCAAGTGTATAACTGCAGTGGGGTGGGTGGGAGGCAGTAAAAAGCTTTAGAGCAGCCAGAGCTGCTTGTCATGGGGTTACTTTACCTCTAAGGAAGTTGCAGTTGCTGGGGACTGACTAGAGTCTTTTCTCCTGACCAATTATCGGTCATTGCTGAGAATTGACAGCAGTTTTAGCCATTGAAAGGTGAGATCAACTTGTGAACCCTACCTTAAAGTGTAAAACCAGAGCTCTCTGGGTTCTCTTTGTTTCCTGGCTGTGAAAGGTAACAGAGCTCCAGGCCTCCCGTTCCATGCCCAGGCCATGCGGCCCGGGCAGGGGCTGGGCTGGGCCCAGCGGCTCCCGGCCGGGAGATGGGGCCTGCGGGGCTTGCCCCGGGCTCTGGCCGGGCCAGGCCGGTCCCTGGCTCGGCTGCAGTTTTTGCTGTGACTGAATTCACCAGAGACTGCCGAGTAAAGAAAGAAAGGGGCTCTGAACCTGCAGCAAGCAGAGACAGCGACACACGCTCCAGAGCAGCCATGAGGAACCTTCCATTGCAGACAGCTCCAGCTCCTGTTCGGCAGAGATCACCAAACCATCTACAAAAGCCTGGGCAAGATTTTAACTCTTTCATTACCCAGATGAGACTTGCGGATTAATCTTTTTATCCAGAGAGAGAGAGAGAGAGAGAGATCAACATGAAAAGAGACTTCATAAACTACCAGTGACAGGAAAGAAAAGAAGCTTCAGAAAAGGTACAGAATAAGGAGATGCTTTAATTAAGCTGAAATATCTTTCTGTTAAAACTATGGAGATGGACAATGAAGTCCTGAAAAGAACTCCTTTAATTCATGATAAACTATGTAGGGAGGAATAAAGTGTTCAAAGTGTAAATTTTGAGTAAAAAGTAGAGTAATTGTGATACAGTGAAGTGCTGGGGGGGCAATGAGAAAACTGTGTTCTGGTGAAGCTCACAGAGACAGATGAGGAAGACTTTTGCCTTTGAATAACTCATCCTTAAAATGCCATCCCTAGGCTCATGGCCCACACACACCTCAGAGTGATGTGAAATGGGAGGAGTGAGCTCTGATAACAGCAGTTCTGGGCAGCTGACATCAGGGCAATAAGAAACTATAACAGAAGTAGTTTTCTTGTGAGAAGCTCCATAAGTTAACAGAAAGAGACTAATGTTTCTCTACAAAGACTGGTGAAAAGACTGTACCAGGAACTGGGACTGTTTTAACCACCAAAGTTCCAAAGTTTTTGTCTCTGTCATCATGTGAACAAGGGAATAGTAGGTAGATAAGAGATAAAAAAGGTTTTTTCTGGAAGTTTATTCCAGAAAATTTCTGGTGTTCTTATTATTGTAGTTTGTTAATAAACTTTCTTTATTCAAGTTTTAAGCCTGTTTTGCTCTTGTTCTAATCTATATCTCACAGCAAGAAATAAGTAATTTTTTTAGTTACTGGTTTAAAAACACGACACTGCTAAACAAAGAAATAGGATGGGTTGGGTTTTTTTGGTACCCACCTCAACAGCAAGATGCTTGACAAAGCCCATCTTGAAAACCAATTCAAGGAATGTAAGCTCTTTTCCCTCAGAGACACAAATCATAATTTTGATGATACACCAAGCAGTGAAGGATATTTGGCATGCATTTCTTAAAAAATGCCCTCCAGTAGTAGTAAGAACTATTCCCTCTTCATTTCTAACACCAGCAAAAGGAAATTTTGCTCATGATTCATTAGATGATTTTTCAGCAGTGATTTCCATATCACTGAATTTTTTTCTATTCTCCTGGACATCTTTAACCTCTCCTCCAATTGGAGGCACTCCCACTCTTGTAAAGCACATATGGTCATGAAGCCATATCATTAACCTCACTACAAAAAATGTATTCTTCTTTTTTTGTTTTTCATTGCTTAGAAAAACCTCAAGATATTCCACGATGTGTTTTTAACCCTTCATTCAGCTCATATACAATTGAGTTTCATAAAAGTTCTGAAGATGATAGAGCGCATTCTTCCTGGACACAATTCCTCAGTACCTGTAAGCTCTTCTTCCTTTACTGGTATTTCAAACCCTTGGAAAAGGATGTGATTTTTTTGTTTGTTTGTTTGTTTGTTTTAACAACTGAAGTAGGTCTTTTTGGTATTTCCCATATAAAGTAAGCTTTTTATTTTTACAAAATTACACTTTTGGTAATTTCCTTCATGTCTATCATATCCATGGTATCAGAGCTCTTAATTGTGCACATAGAGGTCTGACAAGGTCTTTTATTCTTTTTCTGTCTGCTTGTTTCACTTATTCCCCTTTTTCTCACAGCATCTTGTTCTACATAGGAGATAGTAGTGAGATCCCTAAAAATGGTAAATTTGCTCAGAAACATCAGACTATTTACAAATTTCTTTGTGTTTCCACCTTCTCTCTGTCTTATCAATGTAGATCTGTGTCATGTACAATTTTAATTTTCATGCAGTAGGTTCTCAAATGAAGGCTCTACTGTTAGTAGCTGCTGTCTTGTGTTAAGAGAAGTTCTTACCAGATGAACTACTTCCAAACCAAGTCATGTTAGAACAATGCAACCTTTTTGTTTTATTGCACATCTTTCTGGTGGCAACCACAGAGAAAAGCCCTTACTGTTTTCTTTATATTTTGCCAATAAATCCAGATGGTTTTGGCAATGGTGGAACTGGTTTTTTCCATCTTTCAGTCAGGGAAGCAGTAACCTCACCTTTTTCAACTGTTTTTTTTTCCTATGTTTGCTTCCAAAGCCACACAAGTAGAGCTCCCAGGCATGCATGCAGTACATGACAAGCAACATGCAACACGTGGTCTGCTCATTTGTACTGACATTTTTGGAATGTGCCTCTTATCGTGTAATTTCCAGACCAGGAGCCAAGAAGCTGGCTGTGCTTTCAACAGGTGGTGCAATATTTGGTCCAGACCTGAAATGAACCTGCCTGAGCTGGCCTTATTCGGGATACGGTGAATAATGAGGACAGAGCTGCAAAGGACACGCTACAATCATTGTGCCATTGAATGCAGGAGGAAAGAAATGGCCCAGAACTCTCAATATTGGGCCTACTGAAGAAAGGGAAATGCTTGTCCACCTTGTTGCTAAATTTAATTCCCTGGCTTGAGATAAGAGAGCCACAAGACCTGTGCAGAGCACAACCAGCACAGCAGCAGATGCCGCAGAGTCTGTGCTGGCCGTGGGCAGACTGAAGCAGCTGTGCTGGCTGGGAAATCTGCTCCAAGAGGTGTCTGAGCTCCTGTGCCCAGCTGTGGAGTGTTCTGTGCACTGAGAGGTCTCACCCTGTGGCACCACAAGCTGGGGAAGCACAGCTGGGCATAGGGACAGCACCACTGCTGTCACCTTACCTGATGTCACACCTGGAGCCATGCAATTTACATGGAAGATGTCCTAGCAGCCAACATTGCTTGAAATAGAACCGTGTAATCCAGCTGCTTACCACACTGGGAGGAGCTCCTCACCCTGAGGTCTCTGTTGATGCTGCTACTACTTCTTTTCTTCAGAAAGAATTTGAATGTTAGATTTATGTGCTGGCAAATAAATCTATCTCTTCGCACAGATATACTGTTTAATGTCAGCTATTGGTTCTTATCTCTTAATGACCAAAATAATAAACAAGGCAGAAGCAGTGCTCCCTTCTCAACATTTCAATACATTTAAGGTTGTAATAGTATTTTAATTCAGCATAGCTAATGTGTCACATGGAATTGATAGAAAAATTGTTCCACATGTAGCCCCAAGAAAGCGCTGACAAGACAGCTGTACCCGTTCTGTCTCAACAGGAGATATTGTCACGTCCCAACTAAGTCTTTTATGACAGTGATTGCATCTAGCATCCTGATAAGTGAATCTTGATGGAATTAACTAGCACACAGGTCTTCATGATAATAAATGATATTTATCTTTTTCAGCATTGTTTCATACTTGTCATTTTATCTGTGATTTATCTAACTCAATGCCAAAGAATCCTACCACGACACTGAACAGCTAAATAAACCATCATACACTCTGCATGACAAATCTCTTGTTATCTCCTGCTTGCTCCCCGTCCCAAATTTGCCTATGTATTAAAGCTTTCGTGTTCAGAAATGCTTCTTCTGAAGATGGATTTTAAAGCCTACCAAAGCCTATACATTTCCACCAACATCTGCAATATGATGTTGATGAAAATGTGTACCAAAAACACACCAGAGGCAGAAAGAGGACAACGCTTCAGTTTGACTGGTAAACACAGAAGGAAGACCAAACACTGGATCATCTCCTAAACCCTGAATTTTCAGTTAAGGTCAACATTAAATTTTCACCATTTTAAGTTTCCACCAAAAGAAAATATGTTGATGAAGTAATCCAGAAGGGGACAAATCCTCTAAGTTCCTGAATTCCTACATTTATTTTCATTTTCTTCTCAAACATTTGTTCCTAAACTGGAGTGAATCTGGGAGGTTTGATAGAGACACTTTTCCTGCAGCTAACTAGTAAGTTCACATTCTCTCACCTTTCTAGCTACTCAGTTAAGTCCTAGAACACATGAATGTACAAAGAAGAGGAAAGTGTGGTCCAAATTTCTCAGTTCTTGGCCTCATAGCAAGGCCCAGATTTCTGCTGTAAAGAATACAGAAATAATGCCAGGTTAGCTGAGAATTAAGCAGAAATAATTAGTGATAACGTTTCCAAGGAAGGAAAATCAAACTTACCAAGCTGTTTTGGAGACAAGTGTCCCTATAACTGTTGCCTGTGTGATATTCCACTAGATGCAGATTAATGGAAAGATCTAAGTGTAGATTACTAAATCTATTTCAAAATAATCTGTGCAAAAAGTCAGCTTTGTAGGAGAGATGCATATAGAATAATTAAATGGTTTGGTTTGGAAATTAACCTAAAAGGTTATCTAATTCCAACCTTCTTCCATGGATAGGGACATTTTCCACTTCATCAGGTTGCTCAAAGCCCCGTGCAGACTGGCTCTGAACACTTCCAGGGATGGGGCAACCACAATTTCTCTGGACAATCTGTGCCAGTGTCTCACCACCTGAACAATAATTGTTCTCCTGGAGCCCCCTTTAGGCACTCAAAGAAGCTGTAAATTCTCCACAGGGAGCTTTGTCCTCTCTGCAAGCTTCTAAATAGTCTGTGCTAATGCTCTTTCTAGCAGCTGCATATCTCTTGTCTGGTCAAATCCTGCAGGCCAGGCTCCTCACTCCTCTTTTTCTTCACTCTGGAGCATCCTCAAGGAGTGTGAAGACAAAATATGAAAAATTAAGTCCTTCAAGTACTAGTATTTAAGCATTTAAATGTAAATTTTACTGTCTCTGAGGTCAGGTCAACTGTCCTGCTAGACTGGCACAGATGCGAGCAAATGTTTTTGCCTCAAGCTGGGCTTTATGCATGCTTTATTCAGGTTTCTCAAAATACACTCCTCCTTGATTGCATGATCTACTTTTAGGCAAGTTCACCTGATGCTTGTGTGTATTTCTGCTATGTCCTCTGCACAGCAACAGCTGAATCTTCGTGCCAAGTAGTAAGCAGGAATCTACAGTAATTGCCCTGCATTTTTATTCCCTTGCCACTGATCCTTTAGCAGTTATTTCTAGGCCACTGGAAAACAAAGTATGCATTAATGCTTCTCTATGCTAAAATAAAAGGAAATGTGTCTCACAATTTAACATGCTGTCAGTTTCATTTAAATAAGTAATTTGAATTTATTACAATTAAATAAATATTAAAAGTTTTTTTAAAAAGGGCAAGTCTCTGGCTGCTGTTTGTGATAATCGGCACACATTATGGAAGAATCCACCAAATTACACAATTTCCATTGAAAAGTGTCCCTGTACAGAGGCAGCGAGAAATGTTATGCAGCTTCATTAGATTAATCAGAGATATATGCCTTGTGATATGCAAGCAGAAGGTATAATTATTATTTTTTTTATACAGGAGGACAGGAGAAGACCAGACTGCTCTCTGTGATTTATATGTGGCCTCTATAGTATGATCTTATTATGGTTTCCGAGTCCTCACAGAACTAAATATATTCTTGCAAAACGTTTCTCAGTTTAGTTTTTGCCTCGGGATTTATAGAGCCCAATCTCCAAACAGTTCCTAGCCATAGAGAGGTCCCTGTAGGTTCAGCCCAGAACACAGGACTGTGCTGGGATTGTTTGGCAGCAGCACAAGAGTCTGGCAAAGTTTAACCAAGCTCTTCCTTGAGGGCAGACCTGGCTGCTTTTAGCTGTGGTTTTAATAGGGGAGATGCAATATTTTAGGATAAGGAAGTCACTTTTTAGTAGATATTTTCAGCTTCTCCAATGGTTATCAAAAGGGACGGGTCAGTTGCTCTGGTTGGAAGAAATAACGTTCTGGAAACTCACTGAGGTTTGACAGATACCTTTTTGTGAGGTATGACAGAACAGCTACGTTTTTATGAGCATTTTTTTGGTTTTGTTCTAGCAGGTGAAACGTTATGGCTCATTTTGAAAGCAGAAATCTTAAAAGTATCTAAGAATAGTTGTTTCCAACCAGAGGCAGTCACTACTAGAAACCTCCTGAGATCTGGGTGGAAAATTTTCAGTTCAGAGACGTTCCTTTTTACTAGACCTTAATTGTCTGAGTCAAGACTGAAAAAATTAGTTTCTGCCCAGGGTTTGCATAGGGGCAGTGAAAGGGTCAGTGGTCTCTGCAAAAAGGCACCTGCACAGTCAGGCACTAAATCTGCAAGCACAGGTGTAAATTTGTTTCTATAGGTAGAAATGATGCTGTACAACACCACTGAGCCTCCCCACTACACCTATCGTCAAAAAAAAAAGGTTGACCAAGCTTCAGAAAGCCAGGAAATCCTTCTGGGTATATGTCCTGGGGTGACTTTATGATACTGGTATCCCCAATCGTCTGGTTTATGTTATATATTAAGTTCTGCACCTTTAAGACTGGCTTTGAGAGCAAGAGAGGGGGAAGAAGAAGCGTGCAGTGTGTTAAGGAAAAACATCACTCCCACACATCCCGCTCCTGGACTGTGGTGTCTGCAGCACGGACAGACAGCGGGACAGAGCTTCTCTCTGGCTTTTAGTTAGTTTTAGCTAGCTGAGGCAGAGGAGTTCCCTGGACCTTTGTTTTTTTTCCAATTTTCTTGGATCTGTGCAAGCCTGCTCTGGACTGAACACCCAGCCAAACCCCGGGAGCTCACGCCTGTGGCCCACCGGGGCCTGGGCCTCGGCATTTTCCAGCGCCGGAGGGACTGATAAGAACCTGAGTGAGCCGAGCTGCACCACATGGAAAGGACTTTTCTTCCTAGACTGGCCATCCCATCAAACAGCGAGAGGTTTTATTATTTAATATTACTCAATTTCTGTTAAATAAACAGCTTTTTCCACTTCTCTCCACAGAATTTTTTTTTTTCCCTTTTCCCGGACCCGTTGGTGGGGAGGGGCATTTCCCTGTGGAGATCCCCATTTGGAGTTTTCCTTCCTGATTTGCCCTAAACTAGGACAGTATATCAGCATGGCCTCCTGGTGAAAGTCACACAAAAGGTGGTGGGCAAAGAATGTCTCCTCCCTGGGAAGCTCACTGGCCTTCATATTTATTTAAAAGAGGAAAAACATCAACTTAATGACTTTTTCAGACTGATTTCAAAATTAAATAATTATAATAAACTCAAAGTTATATTTATTTTCTATTTTTGAGAAAAAAACAACATGGCTGATTTACCTCCATATAAGAACCCATATTCAAGGAATTCTGTTGGGTCCACAGCTTGGCTTCTGCTGCCCATAATGTGTCCAAATTTAATACTGAATGCCACTGAATAGAATGGGACTGAGCCTGCAGGAGAGATCTTTGTGGAAACCACCTCCTGGATATTTTGTCAGGTTTATGACGATATGATTTTAAGAGATGCCTCTGGCTGTATTAAGTTGCAAGCAAGACCACATACTGAAAGTCAATAATACAGACTTTTTTATAACAGTAAATGTGAAGTAGAGACACAGAAAGAAACAGGAGAGAAGTAGGGGCACAGAAGGAGAGTGAGAGAGAGTGTGAGTAGGTAGAAAGATATCACTACCCATGGATTCCCAAAGCATCTCACTTTACCCTTAGTCTTCGGTGGTGGGGGTCCTGGAGTGGTTCTTTTGGAGGAACCATTTTTATACAGCCAAGTCCCGGGTATCCAGGGGTGAAAAAGCCATTCCCACAGCTTGGGCTGGCATCTGTATAACCAGTTCCTTTCTTTCTCACAGTTTGTTGCCATATGATTTTTTGTCCTGATAGGTCTCATTTTAAGTTCCCACAGTCTGTGCAGTAAAATTTTGTCCAGTGCACTAATTCCAAATCTTCACCTCCATTAGACCTGGAATTCAAGCCTTCCTGTTTTGCAATCTGTGCTTGTCTCAAGTTCCTCTTGTAGTGGCTTATCCTTTGGGAACTTCTTTCTTTAACAGTGTTTTGAGATATGCAGCTGCATTCTCTGTCCTCACAGAGCTCACACAGCTCACAGTCCTCACAGAGCTCACCTTCAGTGCTTCTCATGCTGGCACCTCTCTCAAGGCTGGTATAATTTGGGGATGGTTTTTCCATTCTCAGTTTGCCCAGCTATTCTTTGTGAGTAGGAAGAATGTTTAATTTATTTTTTTTAATGCTTCCAGCATAAAGCTATAGCTACCCTTACACAACCAATGTACCCAGTCACCAGTAAAACAGAAGGAAAGCTGGCAATTCCCTCTTCTCTACCCACTGTCTGCAATGACATTTAGGAAATCAACACCTGAATTTAATGCCTCAGTAATTCATATTAAGAAACATATACTAATTCCGTTTTGGTTCTTTTTTTTTTTAACCAAAATGAATTGTAGAACCTTGTATTTCCAAAACATCTCACCTTTTTCTGTAAGGAAAAAAAATTGTGAAAAAAAAACTCATCAGGGTCCTTCTCCTACCTCCTTTTTTTGGAAGCCAAGAGACAGGGTGAGCCAAGAAAATTGGTACATGTCTGAAAGATATTTTAAGGCTAGAGGAACAGTCAGCTAGCAATGCAACTGACATTAACATAGCCACTGATACAACAATAATTTATAGAGAAATCACAGGTTGTGTAGTCCTCCAAAAGCTTTCTTTGAAAGGAAAGCAAAGGATGTTTAGTGAAAGCTTCCACTCTTTTCAAGGGTGAATACCTTAGGGCAATTTTGTTCACAGTTTTTTTTGTTGGCTTATATTTTTGTTGTGGTATTTACTCAATATATAATTTTATAATGATGTAACTTACATCTTTGTAAATTATATTCCATGTGTCAAAATCAATGCTCCTAAAATATTCTCCAAAGGCACTAAATATATTTCATACATTCCTTGCTAACTCTATGTTATAAAATAATTGATACACAGCCCACAAAGCATCTAAAAATATTCTCTCAGCTTGGAAGATGCCTGCAATTTCTTCTGCTGTGCATAGCTGCAGACCACAGAAACCAATCCAAAAATCCAATTACAGCAACATTCAGGAAGTCACAGAGAGAGAAAACAACCTTTCAGAACCTGAGTATTTGCTTTGTTTTACACTGAGTGGTCAACATGTTCACAATGCTCAGTGAGAATAAATTTCCAGTACATTGTTTCCTAATGAAAAATATTTTTACACAGTTCTTGCTGTAATTGGACTTTTTACAGTTAATATTCTATAAATCTAAATAAAATAGAAGATACAATTATAAATTTCTGCTGTGTATGCTAGTTTATTTCAAGCTATTTACAATCATTCCAGAAATATTAATACTATTTCTGAAATGAACATCATTTATTTTCTGAATGATCACATGGTTGGTTTTGTTTCTTTTTGTTTTCCATCCTCACAGGAGAAAAAATTGGTGATATATCCTTAAAAATCCTCAAATATCAATGAGGAGACCTATAGAAACAGGTTCATGAAGGCTTAAACCATATCAAGATTAATTCTTTTCAGCAGTGAATTCCTTCTGTGATCTCAGATTTATTACCGCTGCACAACTTTCAGCCAAAAAAAAAAAAAAGCACAGAAAAAACTAGATGAGAAACCTCTAAACTTATTCCAGATGCTCACCTACATTTTAAGATGTAGGAAAAGGGACAGGGGTCGTAGGGAACATGATTTCAGAGGTTCATAGGGAACATGACCCCATGTAGGTAATCAACATGACAGCACCAGCAATCACCGGACAGCAGCTTGTCCCTGCAGGAGCAGGAGAGGGTGAAGGAGCCAAGCGTGCCCAACAAATTGAAGTGCACATGGACACAATTCCTCCAGTGCCTACAGAAACCAAAAACCATCCACCCAGAATGCCATCTCATGGTTGGTGGTCTGCTGTAGACAAGGGTGACACTCCTGGGGTGGAGAGCCTGGGGCCAAGCCTGGAAATGTGGGAAGGGAGGAAGGACCACCACATACCACGCAGAGCAGATTCTTCCACAGAGAGCCAGTGAAAAGAGCAATTTCAGGAATGACCTGGGCTTTCAACATCATCAAACCCAATAATGGCTAGATAGAAAATTTAGTACTTTGGGAAACCTTTATCATATGTGTAGACATCATTAGTCTGCCTCTGGGGATATCAACACAGCAAGGAAATTCAGCAGAGAGACTGGCACTTCCCTACTGATCATGTCCTCATCTTATGTCCCAGGGATTTTATTCTTATTATGTTTACTCCCAAAGAATCATTTGCTCCCCATTACCTGTAGGGCTTTCAAAGTCCACCTTTGAAGCCAAAGGTGTCACTGCCTGTGACAGAGGCAGCCAAAAAATTACAACCCCACTGGACATTTGCAGTGCTGGCCTTTGATAGAACTTCACTAAACCACACATGAGGACAGCTACAGCCAGTACACAATACAGACTGTGTAAAACCCTCCCAAACCACCACTGGTATGAGTAGGCTTATGACTACATGGACAAGACCTTGTTCCCTTGGAAAAAAACTCCAAAACTCTATTTACAACTTGGGGAGGGAGGATAAAAAAAAAGACACAAACTCTAGAAAAGACTTTTTCCTTGCAGTGATAGCTTTCACCTGTGAACAGATTACTGAGATTAACTGCTCTCTTCTTAAAGGGACTTAAAGTTCCTCTGTCTCACAAAGCCACACTCTTTTTTCTTATTGTAAGAAATGACTCACTTTGGGGGTTGTGTCCAAGAATGATACCCACATGAACAGACAGGAAGTCGATGGTGTAATTTAGGAGGCCAGCTGTCTGCAGCATGCTGTCATTAGCTAGCTCTTGAAGGTGACCAAGGAATCTAAAATAATGTGAAGGAACACTTTGTGTTTGACATTTTGGCTTTTTTTTTTTTTTCTGCTTGAAAATAAGTGTTTTTTTAAAAAATCCAGGATCTTTCAAAAAGTAGAGCTGCTGTGTAATTGAGAGTGAAAACTATACATTAACAGGAAGGGGAGGAAAGCCCCCCACTCCAACTTCAAGTAAATAGATAGACTTCTGTGTTTTGAGACCTGATTAAATATTTAAGGTCATATCGAACAGAAGCACAACATCTCAGGACAAGCTGCTGTAAAATCTTCATGTGAGATACTCATGCACAGGCATGAGTATTTTTCCAGAGAGGCTTTGATATATATTATTTTGAGAAAACTATTTTGCAAGCCCACTTCATGTGATGGTGTGCATTCTGCTTAGAAGACAAGGGTTGAGAGAAGACTGCTAAATAAACTCACTTGGAAAATGAGTGCCAAACCTAGAGAGGGAGATTTTCACCTGGAGGTACTTGGATGCAGTGACCATGGAAGAGTAATGAATGAGTACAGAACAGGCAAGGGAGGGGAATAAGCGAACCCAACAGAACTTCCCATCGCAAGATCTTTTCTTTTTTTCTTTTGCATGGAATACTCCTAATGAGTTAAGATCCAAAGAAAACAGGGTTTTCCCTAAGCCTTTGCATTTCTGATGCATGGAGCTCCCTTCCAACTCAAAGCATGAAACAGCACCATATCCCATCCTTTCTTATTCCAGTTTTGTGGTTAGATGACTCCTAGGTTGGCCTAACTGACTGCTAATACCTATCCCGCCTGCTGCCTGACCTGGTCCCTGGTGAGCAGAGAAGGGAGGGCTTTAAGACCTCTAGCATCTAGTTGAAATATCTGCACGTCTTTCTTCACTGCATGCAGTGAAGAATTTTTTTTTTTTTTTTTTTTTGAAACATCCAGAGCAGAATATTTGAACAGTTTGTAATAGACAATATTCCTATAGCATCTGAGTCCAGTGCCACTCTTTGACATGTCCTTCAGTATAAGTATATATCACCTTGGCATCACCACTGCCACCTCAGAGGTGGATGTTATCAGGAACAGTCACAGAATCATAAAACCATAGAATGATTTGGGTTAGAAGTGACCTTAAAGATTCTGCCACAGGCAGGCAGAAGGTTGCTGGAGGTAAATGTATCCCTAAAAATGTGGCAGTCAAACCTGTGAAATCTCAGTGGAAACCATCAAAGGCAAGAGCAAAGGAGCAATATGAACAAACCAACAGTTGAAATCTGAAAAATTTTTCAATTCTCCCTTTTTCAAAACTTCTAAAACTTCCATTTTTATGGATATTAGCTGCTTTTGAGCTGAGATACCTTAAGCTTCCAAAGAAATTGCTTATGTGCCAAATTGAGATATTTTAATTTTAAAAAATTGTCAAATTGATTCAGCCTAGCAATTTCAAATCTTTCTGTTAAAAATATTAATTAATTAAAATGAAACTGAAAAGCTACTATTGCCGGAAAATGGTTTTGTTGTAAAAGAACTGATTTAGACATTTTCTAAACTTGTCTTAAGGAAAAAGAATAACCAGAAAATCTTCAATCTTGACTTCTGTTCAGAACCACAGCAAGTGCAAAACTGCAAATCTTACATTGCCAAACAGCTTCCCATTGATAATAGTTCAGAATATTTAGCTTCTGCAGCTCTTTCTCTCATGACAACACTTTTCACTTGCCCTTCCAGCTTTTAACTGTTTATTCCTCTTTGTAATATTGCACGTCAGTGCCCATCTCTATCTTCAGCATGTTTCCTATTGGCCTCATCTCTTTCTTCCTGATTTGACCCAGGTTAACAGATACAGGCTTGGATTATCACAGGCAGCCTTGAGTAATCCCAATGGATCTTTTATTTATATATGAATATTTGTACAGAAATAAATGTATATATAACCAACAAAAATATATACATATATATGTATATACATGTAAAAATATGTATTATATATATATACATAACAATTTACTATATATATATCATGTAATAGATACATATACATCCTGTTCATAAGATGGAAGGAATGATAAACAACTGAAAGCTCCAAAATAAGGGACGTATATTGATTGACATTTATCAGACAACATAAGAGGCTTCAGAATACTACATATAATAAAATTAAAATAGAAATTGGTGCTGTGACCTAAAGACTGGAGAATGACCAGATAAACTCTTTCCATGGTATCAGGTTCCTACCAACACTTCAGAAAACCACAGAATATCCTGAGTTGGAAAAGACCCACAGAGCCATCATCAAGTCCAACTCTTGGGCCTGCACAGCACCATTCCACGTGTCACACCATGGGCCTGAGAGCATTGTCCAAACACTTCTTGAACTCTGTTAGGTCTGGTGCTGTGACCACTGCCCAGACCACAGGCAGTCTGTTCCAGTGCCCTCTGGGTGAAGAACCTTTTTCTAATATCCACCTTGAACTTCACACCATTTACTCAAGTCTTGTCACTTGTCATGAGACAACTTCACACCATTTACTCAAGTCTTGTCACAGGGCACCACAAAGATCTGTGTCTGCCCCTCCTCTTTCCCTCATGAAGAAGGTGTAGATTGCACTAGAGTGCTCCAAGCAAACCACGACACAATAAAATTTAGTGCTTTGTTACGGGATAATGTGTCAAGAACTCCTGCTTTAACAACTACTTGGTTACCTACTTACACAATCTGATGAATTTATGTGTTGTCTGGTAGCGACCACTGGGTAGATTAAAGAAACTTTAAAGAAGTTAAACTTTAAAGAAATATTCATTCTGGGGATTTTTTTCTCTGCAACAAAGAAAAGAGCACTAAATGAAGTGCCAGACATCACTAAACAACATCTACTAAAGTCTGAATTCAAACAACATATGTTGAGAGACAAAAGCAAAAAAAATGTAAATTAAAATTTAAATATCTATGCTAACACAAAAGTTGTTATCCTTAACAAAAATGAAAATAAAATTAATGAGGGCAGCAAGAGATGAGATAATGATCTGAGAGTTATTGTTAGAAAATCAGCCCAGATTTTTAAACTTAATTCTAAATGTCCTGATTCATGTCAATTTAAACAGTATATGCTCTATATCCATAAAAACATTAACTTTTACTTCCTACAGCAGTATCAAGTCACTCTATTAATCCACAGTAGACATTTCAGTTATATCACAGCTGCTATGCACGTGGCCCTGTGCATTATAATCTGCTTTCCTACATGCTCTTCAGTGGCACCACAGTGGGACAAACACAGTCACTTTGCTTTAGCTTCACATGTCGATTCAGTGATAGAATAAAGTACTTCACAGATTAGCTTAGTCTGCAGCACTTAAAGGTCAGGATTTATTGTAATGTAAATCACAAAGCAATTTTATCTTGACAGAGATTACATACTGTTATAATATTTCTCGCTGAATCTAGTGATGTTTTTGCTTTTTCTTTGCAACTGTTGTGTAAAATTGGACTTTAGCCCAGAAAAGAATAAGAGATGGCAGCCTGTTTCATTTTTCAGCAACAACTTAATTTCTGTTCAAAACAAAAGAAAAAAAAACACAAAGCAAAAAACCAAAAAAAAAAACCAAACCAAAAAAATCATCACCAAAACCCTTCTATTAATACAAGAAAACTTTGCAGGATGGGAAAGCAGTTTGTGTAGATGTTCAGCAGGACATTCTCAGAGTTATTCCTCTGCTAACTGAAACCAAATGATCTCATTACACAATGCTGAAGCAGCATCCTGTCATGTCCTTCAAAATGTACTTTAAAAAAAAACCAACCCAACATTTATAGCCTAACTACGACTGCAGTGGTAGTGAGAGAGTGCTCTAAAATCTGCTTCACTGACAGGTTATGCAGTGCCAGGACTGCAGAGCACTCTCCCCTCCTCAAGGGCTGAATCAGCTCTTTTGTACCATGTTTACAGACAATAAAATTCTGTGTACTTGTGCATTACAGACACAGCCTTACCAAACACAAGTAACTTGCTCTCATCTTAGTGGCATCAGGAGTCACAGATGGGCTCTCCATGTTTTGGGAAGGCACTTAGCAAAGACTTCAAGGTTGCCTCAGGTATTACACAAGCAGATTCCTCCTATTTACCCAGGCCTACATGTTCCCAGGAATGGGACTGTGATGGTGCAAGCCCATCTCAAAAGCACCTTGCAGGATGAACAGAGCTGGTGGCACTGGAAGCCTGCATGGAAAATGATGATGTGCTACTGTTGAATGACTCCTTTAACAGAGCCTAGCCTTAGGTTAGCAACAAGACAAGTTAAGTACTTCCTTCATTTGGAAGCTTTGCTCTTTTCCCTATCTTTATTTCAATGTTTAGTAGTCTGGGGAGAAACCAGGCATTTGAACGAACTCCCTTTTGTGTGGAAAACAGAAGGGAGGAAGACAGGAAAACACATTACAGGGTGGAGAAGCTTGGAGACAAGGCAGCAGCATTTTTATAGTCCTCACCACCACAACCCTGGATTGATGTGGTGACTTGATAAGATGTTGAATTATGCAACCATTCCCACAGATGTACTATTGCATTCATTTTGGGCCCTTGAATGTAGCTAGACTTGCTGACCTCAGACTGAGCTTTTAGATAGCATAAACAAGATGCTGCGCCAGTGTACATATCAAGTCTGGAATCTGAAAAGACATTAAGACAATAAACATGATGGTAAGTTTACAGATTCACTTTTTCAAGCAAAATCACACTTTAGTCTATATTAAGAAAGCTCTCTTTTCAGTAAAAAATGTGGAGCTGTATATAACATACAGTTGTACAACTGCTGTGCCTATTTTGTATTTAGATTAAATGGCAAGTTAGTAGATCCTGGTAGATTTTCTGGATTCCTTTCACTGAATTCCCCAACCACTTACATTTGTTTGTCTTTTCTAAGTTAGGATTTTAAAATGCAAATATAGCAAAATATGCAAATCTATCATGCATAGATTTGCTCCTAGATCAAGATCTGAGGAAGGATGCCAGTTAGAATTCAAAAAGTTTGCTTCTAATGAGCAGAAAAAACAGGTGTTCATGAGAGAAAAAAAGCAATTTTCATGCAATTCTACAGTTTATTAAATTTTGTATTTATTTAAAACTGCAGTTAACATTATAACGATTTAAAATAGGGATACTGGAGTCATATTACTATGTGTGTCAGAATATAAAACAAGCATAGGGACCTGTCAGACACCAGGAACAGTTTACAAAAAAGAAATAGGAAGGATTAGTAGTAATTATATTCTTCTTTGTATTAGTTGGTTTGGGCTTTTTTAATTGTACACTCTGGCCTTAGTAAACACTGCTGTTGACCTTGCTAGTTTGGATTTGGGGTGTATTGCTTATTTACACAGAGATTTTGTAGGCTATGCAAACAAACAAACAAATAAATAAATAATGAAATTAATCTTCCACATGAGTTTGGCACCAGCTCACTTCTAGACAAGGAGAATGTATTTTAATCAATTTCAGAACACACAAGTTTCTTTCAGTGCCTCCTTAGTTTATTAAATTTAGTAACATTACCATGTAATTCTTCTTTGTATTTCTTTCCAAAGCTAAAGAGAAAAACAGACTCAGAAGCAGACACCAAATTCTTGGGTTCTTTAGAGCACACAGCTTACAGGCTGCAATCAAATTAGATTAGTAGCACATTTAAGTTATTTTGATTTTTAGATCTGCTAAAAAAAATAAACTTTTGATGATCGCAAAGGAGATCTGTATAAATACCTACCCACTGCAAAATTTTAGGTGGTCATTTAGCAATCAGAAACAGATAGAAATTAAATGGTATGAGCTTGTGGTAAATTACAAGGTCATAACTATTATTATCATTAGGGAATTATAGCTCATTTATTCTACCTCTTATTGATCAAAGATCTTCATTGCATCTTAAAAACAGTAATTTCCTACTAGATTACATATATTGTCCTTTATTCTTTTCAACAGCAAAATCTGAATTAACACATTTCTTTTCATTGAAGCCTGTTTTCTAATACAGACCAGCCTGATGCACTCAGTGCAGCACCATGAACTCACTGTCAGATGTCTGCAGCAGGTTCCCAAGGGAGGACCCAAAAACTACTATGATACAAGAATTGGGAGCCTCCATGCCCTGTCTAATACTCAGTGGGTTTGTAACAGGAGATGCAACAGCTCCACTGCCTTCCATGTACCTTAAGAACAAGCAAGGCTACAGGTACCACACTAATACAGCTGAGCCTTTAATTAGCAGAATGCAAGGTTTCAACAGACAAATATCTTGGAGGTATAAAGACTCCATAATTTCAGATGTCAACATCCCTTTTGTCTCTGATGCCTCATGACAAAAAAAATCCAAACGGTACCCTAACAAAAGAGGTAGAAGACATATAAGTTTGCACCTTATATGACTTAATCCAACATAAAAAGTTAGGTGAGCACAGATACCAGACTTTACAATGGCAGCAAGGAGAAGACAATGTCCTTTCTGCTAGTGTATGCTGCAGAGCCCACAGCAGCCGGAACAAAACGTCCCCACACTGTGTTCCATCCTATCACCACCTCCCCAGCTGCTCCAGTGCAGCTCTCTGGGGCAAGTCTCTGGATAGATCAACCACATGAGGACTAAGAGAAATTATACACATTTAATTTCCACTCCATTTCCAAAATAATAGCCATTCCCCATGATTCAGACATGTACCGTGTTTCGTCTCACTGAAGTAGAGGGAAACACCTGGAAAATGCCTGCCTTCCACCCTGTATTTGGAATTATTAGGTGTGCTGAATTCACAAAGACTAGCACAGAAAAGGCCAACATCAGACTCAGCTCTGCATGACACATTTATATCAATAGGGGAGATGTGGGTGCAGATTTATCCTTCAGCTTCATCACACCACACAAATTTTTCTGCAGTTTGTTTTCCTCCACTTTTTAAACTTACAAGGATAATAAATACATAGTAAATTAAAAAAACCTGGAAGTCTGCCACAGGTAGTATATCAAGATTCCAACACAGGATGAGTGTAATAATTGCAAAAGAAACTATGTGATTCAGGAAGTGAAAGTCACTTCTAAGGGGTGCGCAGGTACTTATTTTCCAATGGTAGCAGAGGAATTTGAAAGTACATGAAGTTCAAGGGCTAAGACCTTGGTGACTGACATGGCCATCTCCTGTGTTTCACTGTGGAAATCAAGCTGTAGATCCATTAGTTATCAGATGTGACCTGAATATTTCATCTCAGTGGTCTGCACAATGTGTCAAAAAGGGCCATTGAACTGAACCAAATGGGCCCTTTGCTGGAAATACTTTTTTAAATGGTCACACAGCACAGTTGTTTATCAGTCTTTGATGTAAGAGAAGAAAATTTTACCTCAGTACATACTAATTCAAAACTACATTTTCACTCATTTGAACATATTTAAATACAAAATCCCTGCTAAGAAAACAAAAGAAATGTTACTGCATCCCATTCTTATCACAACTGGGAAAGAGTTTAAAATAATAAATATGTGAAATAACAAGGATTAATAAAGCTTTGCATCCATTCTGAGAAAAAGAATAGTTATTACAGCATTAGAAACAGTATTAAAATAACTTCACTCTAGGCAGGCAGGAATAACTTACATTGCTTTTTACTTCACATCTAAGAAATATGCAGCCTCAAATTTTTAAAATTTGGGTGCTGAATTCATCTTGACAAAAGGCAACAGAACAATGAAGAGAAAATGTCCCTCCTCTTCTGCCTCCCACCCAGGCATGGGCATAGGAGGAGGGGACAAGGTGAAGCACCACGAGGTGAAGTGACCACTGGTCAAGAAATACTGCATGTAGAAATTTACAGACCATTTTGTTGCAGGTTTTTATAAATTTGATCCTCCCTAATCTGCCTAAACAAGGTAAAGGCTGTGATGGAGTTAGTGAAAAGAAGGGGAAGGATCAGAGACAAGACAAGCTGCAAGGCCCTTGCAGGAGCTAAAGGGATGCTGGTGAGTGGCATGGCACTCATGGGGACAGATCATGAGTTAAGGGACAAGGGCAGCCACAGATCTTCTTCACTGAACCACCTCAGAGACAGGAGGGAGGCAGGACAGAGTGATAGGCAGCACACTTGGAGCAAAGCTGAGTCTAGCATGAGGGAAAAGCGTGCACAAGAAGATATTGCAAGGAGCCTTTGCAAGAGCAAGGCACTGAGTTGCAAAGCCCAGAGTAAAGCAGAGTGACTGCTTGAGGGAGGAAAAAACTAGGACATGAGTGTACTATCTGGCTTCCAGAACAAAAAAAAGGACACATTTTTCCCTCCATTCAGAAATAAAATCAAATAAAATTACCAGCATATCTTTGAATAAGTACATATTTTCTAAGTAAATTCTACACACCACGAGCAACCAAATTTTTGTTTTCTATTTTTACATATCTGCAAAGTGATACAACACAGAAACGTAAGTCCTCAATACATGCAAAATAATTCTTATTTGTGCTGCACAGAAGTTGCATCTTAGCTGGCAAATTTCAGTTACACGGGTGGGAAAGGCACACGGATTTTTATGATGTGCATTCACACCAAGAGAGAGAAAAGACTCAGGTATAAAAATTTCACCTGACATTTGATCATGCTGGTTTTATTAAAACTTCAGACCCCACTTTTTAGCCGTAACAACGGGTCCCCCTAGTGGGTAAAATCTTAATTGACAAATTTTGTCCTTCCTTTCTCTGAACATGGCTAAGTATCACATTTGATTAATAAGTGGAAGTTGCTGCTTTTAGGAAAGCGAATATTAGAAAATACAGTTAGATTTTGTGCAACTTTTTAAAAACATAAAGCACAGCCTCAACAATATATATTCCTACTGAACTGTCTCATTAGACAATCATGTAATATCTTGAACATCTATGTTTTAAAACACTAACAATTTAAATAAATCTTTCAGTGAAGATTGCCCTGGGTAGGGCATAAACAATTTGTCAAGCAAAAAACCGTGTGAGAAAGAAAAATTAGTCCTGCTAGACACTTTTCCGAGTCATGAAATTCAGTGTTTCACAGAAAAATGAATTAAATGCTGTTAGCACTGCAAATGTTTTCATAAACGTGGCAGCCATTACAAACTAGCATAATTAATTCACTCACACAGCTCACGATATCAGCACCTATTTTATTAACTAAAGAGGTCTCCATAAGGATAGTGGGATTATGGTTTCCTCTTTTAGGAGTACTGGGGAAGCAGCTAACCTCTAATGGGGGCTGAATAACAGAATTGTTGCCTTTTTAAATATCTTTTTAAGGGTGGTGCAGTCCGACCTACATTAACTAGAATTTTTTCCTAACTTCATTTAATTGGGTTGTTTGCATGTGATTGTTTTTATTTATATATATAGCAATCAAAAATACCATGCAGACATTTTAATACTTTCTTTTTCAGGTCCAGCACATTACTCTAATTTTAACCTCTACAGCTCTGCCTTTCTGTAACCAGGAGAATGCAAACTGGCTGGTTTTTAGGCTTTCTTAAGCCCATTACAACTGGGTTAAAATAGATCTATTTATTTTATGAGTTTTCACAAGTCTCTTTTCAATAGTAACTATTCTTCAATATATTACTTTTTCCTATGTTTTGACTTACAGTTGGGACAGTCACTGTGCTGCAATCTCTCTGACTCCAGCACAGGAGTGGAAAGAGCACCTGCCAGCACCTGGGGAAGAAGGAAGAGTTGATGTCGGGGCACAGACATAGAGATATATAGAATATATATATCTATATATAGATATAGAGATATATATACAGACATAGAGATATATAGAGATATATAGACTCCGGGGCAGGCCCGGGAAATGCGTCACCAGGAGCTCCCAGAGACTTAATACCAGAAACAGTGCCACTGCCTTGAGCATGCTGCCGCTGCCAGAGCTGGAGCTTTCCTTGGATTTTACACCAGCAAGGCACACGAGGGAGACTGGCAGAGAGAGCCAGAGCCATCGTCACTCTGCAGAACACCGTGATAATCACTGCTGTTGCTGCACTACCAACGGCCCTGCCCGATCCTGCAAGCATCTGGCAAAAGGTAAAGCAAGCAGTTATCTCAAGTGGGGACTATGAAGGGGCAGAGAGAACTGATGTACCCGTGCTGGGGAGCTGGAAGCCTGAGGACGGGCCAGTGGGATCTTATCATCCAGTAATAATAGGTAACAGGACTACACCTGACAAATGTACCCCTATCAAATGGCCAGTTCCTTCTGAACTGAGTCAGCTTGCTGCCAAGCATGGCTTAGGCTCCCCTGCCATTGCTAATATGCTACAATTCCTAATCACTGATCACTATCACTATTTGATATAAAATAACTGGCAAAATTAATGTTTCCAACTGTTCAGTCAGTATATGGTATTCAAATCTGTGTGGAAAAGCAGAGCTGAAAAACAGGAGTTAAAAAACCTAAAGGTTTCACAAGAGGACCCATGTTATGAGGCAGGGGTCCCTTAACTTCTAGGACTACCACCTCTGGGAGATCCACAACTCCAAGCCAGGTTACATGCATTGGTAGTGGCACAAGTAAAGGAACTGCGAATGCAAGCATTGTTAAAGGTAGTAAACATGGATAACTGTTGCAATATGTTCCTTGTTAATGGTATTGCCCAAGTTAATGGTTTGATCCTAATGAGACCCTCCCACCCCACGTTGTCAATCCACCCTGAGTCTCCTGTCAATCTGTCTTAGGCCCACTGCATGCTTGGAATTCCACTTCGGAAATCCCTTAAACTTCAGCATTTGATTAGTCCATATGACCCAACTTTCCCCCCCTACCTCCCTCATTGGAGGATGATTTTGTGAACCCTGCCTTTTACCCTCCCCAGGATATCTCTGATTAGCTGATGCTTTGTACCCTCCCTTTGAACCACCTCCCTATTTCAGCTGTTGCACACTTGCATTTTCTGTCTTTTGCCCCCAAGATTCCCCAGAGCAATAAATCCTCTATTATCCCATGCAAAAGACCTTCCTCTCGTCCTTATCTCCTCTGAGTGCAGACTGACAGCCAAAAAGCTGTAGAGCAAGTGCTCTAGTCACACCTCAGGGCATCCTGCTCCTGGGGTGTGATCACAGGTACGGGCTGAAGTGGTAGAGCCAGATAAGCTCTGGCCCAATGTGATAGCTAACCTGACCCAAATATATTAAAAAATCAGATAAGGGGTCAAAGAACTATATCTACAATTTATAGAAAGACTACAAGATGGTATGGAAAAACAAATTGCTAATATTGAAGCCAGAAATAATTAGATTTTACAATAAGCAAGGGACATGCTCATGAAGACTGTCAAAACACCATAGAACTGCTACCAAATGAGAGCCCATCACTAAATGATATGATAAATGTCTGCACTAAAGTTAGTACTAATTCCCATAACATGTCCATACTGGCAGATTCCATGGCAGCTGCAGTAAAAGTAACATTGCTACAGGTGTGGACAGCAAGGCCACCTGAGAGCAAATTGTCCCCACACGTCCACTCCTATAGGGACATATCAAGGGCAAAGGAATATGATCATTAGTTGTAATTGATGTGGGAAACCTGGTCACATGACCAGACAGTACAAATACAAAATCTATAGTAATAAACAATCTTTTAAGGAATCTTTTATAAACCAGGGAAACAGACAGCCCAGTGCAAGGGGGTGATACATGAAGACACAAGCATCTCCTCACCTTCCTGTGCAAGCCTGTGAGACCAGCTCACAGGAAGGACTTGAGGAGCCACTGGAATAGATGGAATAGCCACTCTTATCTCAGTAACTGAAACCATCTTAAATAGACATAAGATCCCTCTGAAGGCCCAGGGGCCTATTGGAAGAGGATTGAGTGCCCTCTTGGTTGGTAAGTCTGGTGTCATGATGCAAAATATTTTTGTACAGCCTGCTATTATTGACACAGATTTTACAGGACAAATACATCCAATGGTTTCAACCCCTACTCCACCTGTGACTATCCCTGTAAAACCAGAATTTCCCAGCTTATCCTTTTCTAGTCTTGTGTCCCAAGAACAGGTCCCAAGGTGCAAGGAGACCAAGGCTTCTGGTCAAGGGGGTCAACAGAAGAACCTCAGGTATTTTGAACCCAGGTTGAGGATGATCAGAGGCCCAACACAGTGTGTTCTGTCAAGATGTCCTGGGCCCTCACAAATAAAGGTCAGTGGGACGACTGACATGGGGCAGATGTGACCATCATCTCTGCCAACGCTTGGCCTACATCACAGCCCACCACACACCTGCAGGATATGCTGCTCCTGGCCTCAGACGGGCCACACAGAGCTGCTTGAGCAGCAAATCTCTCTTGATAAAAAAATCCTGAGACTTAAACAGCTACCATTTGACCTTACATCACTGCAGCACCACTTAACCTGTGGGGGAGGGAGGTTTCATCTGCTTGGGGAGTCCGAGTGGGGATGGATTTTTAACAGGATTCACTGTTTTAAAGGGCGTAAAATATCCCAAACTAGCCCTAAAATGGCTTATCACTCAGCCTGTGTGGATACCACAGTGGTCCCTATAGAAGGAGGTTACACGCCCTTAGGTCTTTGGTATAGGAATAACTGGCTCAAAGGCACATAGAGCCATCCACAAGCCCTTAGAACACTCCAGTGTTATAAAAAAGAAAACTGGGAAATAGAGATTGCTCCATGACTTGGGAAAGATCAATTCATCCATGGAGAACAACAGCACCTTACAACCAGGCATGCCATCTCCTGCAATGATTCCTGCCAACTGAGATATTCTAATTGTGAACCTTGGAAATACCTTGGACTCAAAATTATGGATCAGACTATACAGCCCCAGAAAATTCAATTCCCAACAAAAATTAAAATGATGCACGAAAACTTCTGCGTACCAAAAGTATCTATCTATCTACTCGATCTAGAGTTGACTACCCCACAATTCGCACTATCATTTCACCTCCTGAAGGGTGATCCTGATTTAACTTCTCCCAGGAAACCCCAGAGACAAAAGCCACTCTAAAGATAGTAGAGCAGGCCATAACAAACAGACAGGTCAACCGGATATGCCTAGAAGTATGTATTACTGTGTTTATTTTCATTGTTGATTTCCATCCTACTGCTATTATTAGACAATGGGATACTCAGTGGTCTGACCCTTTGCATGTTGTAGAATAGATGTTTCTACTTCAGCAACCTAAAAAGACAGTCCCTGCCATCTTTATTTTCCCAGTTTATCATCAAATGCCATCAAAGATGTTTACAATTGAGTGCAAAAGACCCTTCAAAAATTACTATACCTGTAATGCAAAAGGAATTTGAATGGTGTTATGCCAACAGCAAAGCTTTACAGAGTTTTGCAAAATTTCTCAGGGCAAATCGGTTATTTTTTACAGAGTCATACCTTAATCCAATGAGTAAAAACACTGCACTATCCCTAAAACCTCTGAATAGTTGCACACCCCTAAAAGGTATTACTGTATTTACTAATGGTTCTGGGAAAACAGGAAAAGCAATTGTGACATGGAAGGAAGAAAGTGAATGACAAACATTGTAAAGTTATAAGAATGGTTCACCTCAGTTAGTGGAGCTACGTGCTGTAGCTTTCCAGTGTTTTCCCCATGATTCTTTAAATATTGTCACTGACTGCCTATGTTGAGGACATCACACAAGGTAAGACTGAGCTTTGTTAAGAGAAATTGAAAACACATAATCATTTGGACTACTATGAACTTTGTTGGCATACCATTCAAGCTCTTACTACATCCTTCACATTAGAAGCCATACAAACTTCCCAGGTTTTACTACAGAGGGCAATGCACAAGCAGATCAGCTAGCTAGCCTTGTCTGGACAGCACTGTAGCCAGACATGCTTGCCCAAGCAAAAGCATCACACACACTCTTCCATCAGGGTGTTTGAGCTCTGCAGAGGCAATTTCTGCTGTCAAACACAGAGGCTCGTAATACAGTCCATACTTGTGCTGATTGCCAGGGCCACACTTCTCCACCACAGATGGGAGTTAATGCCTGTGACTTAAGGGCTTTACAAATCTGTCAGACTGACATCACACACATCTCCAAATTTGGATGTTTAAAATATACACGTGTCAACTGATACTTTTTCCTCAGACATATGGACTTCAATTCACTCAAGGGAAAAATGGTTGGGATGCCATTCCACATTGGAAATTGGCCTTTGCTGCTTTGGGTGTCCTCCATAACATCAAAATGGACAACAGACCTGCATATGCATCACAAAAAACAGGACAATTCCTACAGCTCTGGGGTGTCACACACCACACTGCTGAGCAGCTGGACAGGCCATCGTAGAACAAACACATGACACTTTAAAATGCATTTCAGATAAACAGAAAGGGGGAATGTGTGGTGAAACCTCACAGAGCAGAGTAGCAAAAGTTGTTCATACCCTGAATCACTTAACAGTACCAGAACAATCTCAGAATTCAGTAATCTTAAATAATTTTCTATCACTGCAGTCATGTGGTGATGCCCAATCACCTAAACCCAAAGTAATGGTAAAAGATATTGTCACTAATAAGTGAGAAGGTCCATGCAATCTTATTACGTGGAGACATGGGTATGCTTGTGTTTCCATGGACACCGGAACACAATGGATACCTGCCAGGTGTCTCTGCCCTGCCCTGCATCCTGCTCAGGACCAGAGACAACATCTTCCTGATGAAGCTTCAGCAGACGTGGTGGAGCAGTGAGTTAAAACAACTAGTGTAACTGATACATGGAAATGTGAGACCTTTTGAGATAACAGTTTATTTAAAGACTTTATCTATTTAAGGACATGCAGATTTTTTATATTTAAAGATGAGGAATTGAGGATTTTATATATTTAAGGATATGAGTCACAGACCTGAACTAAGATTATTTCCCTATTGGCTTCCCACAGTTCTAAAAGTTGAAATATTTCCTGTTTATAGTTTAGTTGCAAGTTTATAACTTCCAAATAATAAGCCTGCACTGTGCCATCTTGAAAACTTGCATTGTTGGTGATCCTGCCTGACAGCAGGAATGAATGTTACAACTTCATTGATATATGGGATACATCACTGGCTGGGAGAGGCCAGGCTTGTTGAGCTGGATAGAGTCATCTGTGTCATCATGCTGTCCTGTTATCCTGTCTGCAAAAGGCCTTTGCAGAAGGATGACAGAGAACATCTTGCATTTTTTAAAACAGAAAGGGGGAACTGCTGGTCTATAGCTGTACAGATAATTTGGCTTAACAGACACCAACTCAACTAGCCTAGCTCATTAGAAGATAGAAGTAAACAAGTCCCCAGGCATGTTACTGATAGGTCAGATTCAAACTCAAACAAAATTGGCTGGGGACCCCAGCCAATCCTTTTGAACCATAGAACCAGAGACATAGTCTCTTCCTCCTAAGCCATTCTTCATCCATTTAAGAGGAATATTTTAAAGGAATTATTCCTTTAAATGTATTTCTTCTTTTGAAATTCATTACTCTTTTAAAAGTGGTTTTCAAAATAGTAAAGGCTAAAAAGTGGAAAATACAACCTCCACCACCAATACACTCATATGTCATTTTAAAAAGACCTACATATGGAAATTTTTCCACTTATGTATTCTGTGAGCTATCACTTCTGACTGCTGATAATCGCCAGCGTTTAGTTTGCTTAGCAACAGTTTTACAGTAGATGCACTATTTGTGCAATTATAAGACACTTGCACATTCTCTAGAAGTATATGATGCTTCTACTGATTTTCTGCTAGTATGTGTAACATCTTAGTAAGAGCATGCCTCTGCCATTGCTCTGGGATTTTTGCTACACTACTTCACCCCTTGCCTGCCACCAGGGCCTGCGGTCCAGCTTGCAGCTGTGGAGTTTCTGCTGCCGCTTGCTTGCTACCTCCTGGTGAGCCCATCCTGCCATCCCAGCTTGCTTCTCCTGAGATTCCTGATACAGCTCCTTCTGCTATCCACCATGGTTCTGGGGGTTGCTATAGGAAGCTCCTTTTCCCTGTATTCCGCCGACTGCGCCTGCCATTATTCCCGCGGGAGAGACGCGTCAGCCGGGGCACCGCGCCCCCTGGCGGCCGTGCCCGGAAGTGCAGCGAGGGGAGCGTGCGGGCGGCCGGGAGAAGGCTGAGACTGCGTCTCTGAAAGGGGATAAGGTTCCACAGTTTCAATATCTAACATTTATTCAATTTTTTTCTTTCTTTTTCTGTGCCTTGAGGACAGGGGTTTTTTTTCTTTTTGCTTTTTTTTTTTTTTTTTTTTTTTTTGTTAATAAACAGGGTTTTTTTCACTTATGCCCCCCGGTATCCGTTTCTCTCATTGGCAGAAGAAAAGGGAGTTATTGAGGCCATTTCTGTTTAGAGGAAATGCTCATTCCAGGGCATTTTCTCCTAAAATCTGTCTCAACAGAGGAGCACATCCATCAGATAAGAGTCCACAAAAAAATCTCCAACGGTGTGAGGGGTTATAAGCACCTACAAGTAATCTATGGGGCAAATGCATTTGGTACAATTGTCCTTATATTCTGTGGAGGCTCCTGAGCCAAGGACAGTCATGGTGTGGAAGGAGGCCTCAAATGTATGAAGTTAAAGCATAAAGAGAAGGTCTTCCCTCATATAAGAATAGAAGGAAGAAATCTTTTCCCATAGTTCTTTGCACCATTACCATTTCACTGCAACCCAGTTATATGCACCCAGTTGGCCTGCTGGCCATTCCTCCCCTTTTTTACCTTCTATATACTTCCCCTAGAAAGTCCTCCCTTCCCTGGCCCGTTTGCTGCAATCCTCCACCCCTGTTCCCATTGGTTCTCCCTGACCCTGCACCACTTTACCCTGTTCCTACTGGACCCTTGGATCCACCCCCTCATACCCCATATATATTCCTGGACCCTCCATTGTTCCTCGTTTTTCTTCCTGGACCCTTTTGGTGTGTGGCTGTAATAAACCCCACTGGAACTCCATACAAAGGTCCTTCCTGGCTCTCTGCCATTGCTCTGCTATCTGTGGCATGCTTGTGAGCGTGTGAGTATGATTGTAGCCTGCCCAGACGCTTTCCTCACCACCCAATACTCTGTTCTTTTGTTATTTGGGATTAAAACTTCTGCTAACAAAGTGAGAGGAATGACAGATTTGTCTTTACAAACAAGCTGTGGGTCAGCTGGTAAATAAAACTAGCACTCTGAGATAAACAATGGGAAAGATTCCACTGATTGATGAATGGGAAAAAAGATATTTGCATATACAAACAAACTGTATGTTTGATGATAAATGAAATTGGATATTGAAAGATGAAAGAGACAATGGGGAAACACCATGAATTCCTAACAATTAAAAAGAGGGAGGGTTATACATTAGAGGGGAATCTTAGGCATTCTGGCAAATCTGTACCTCTCAAGTACCTCAGCCAATGGGGAAAGAGAGAGGGACAAGTGGCTGGGAAATTAGGACTGAAAAGAGGGTGTGTCCTCCAAAACTTTGGGAGACCCCAGGGGAATGCCCCATGGCCTCTCCCTTTATTCGAATAAAATAAAAGGACTCCTCTGGGTCCTTTCTGGACATAAACCTCTGGTGTTTGTGATTTTATTTTCCTGACAAAAGTTTACATTGTAATATCCCAAAACTACACATAGGCTACAAAACTTTCTCAGGGCAGGGATTTAACAATTGAAGGATTTTTGCACATTCTGCTTCATTGCTTAACCACCACATGATCGCCAACAATGCCAGCCACAACAGAAACGTCTTCCTGAGCCACACTGCAGGAAGAGAAGTTTTATCTATGAACTCTACTATGAACTTGAGAGACCAGAGACAAAGAGATCATCATGGACCATGATGCCCTCCCCTTTGGGCTGCCATTCAGGCCTGTGGCTTGGCTTAAGAGTTCAGGGCCAGCTGTGTCCCTTCCCAGTGGCTCTGTTCTAATCCCTCCTGTGACAAACTGCTTCTTTGGCCTCTGCTCTGTTCCCAGACAAATTGTCAGGGTTTCCCTTTTCCTCTTCGCCAAGCTCCAATAGCATGATTAAGCACAGCTCTGTCGTACATGGTAAAGTCAAGCATACCAGCAAAACACTCAAGATGCTTAACTCAAACAGAGCCTCTACATGATGCAGTACATGTAACCTTAATTGTCTGATTGTTGATGACTTAACTGTCCCATGGAAATTTTCCCATGCATAAACACAAAACAAATATGTTTGAGGTCACAAACCTAGTATGCAAAAGACAGCTCTAAAATAAGTCAGTGTTTGTAATATTTGGTGTACACTGGATTCCAACATGGTATTTTTATTCATTTGAAAGTTCTCAATTTACTCAGAGTTGCATGGGATTAATTAGGGATTCATTAATGTCATTATTTATTTTTGGCACAGATCTAAACAACTGTTACTACAAGCTCTTAAAAAGAGGTTCCAGTGATTTCAGTGTAATGGACTACATTTCCTAAGATGCCATTTGACATCACTGTCCTCAATAGCAAAGGTCCCAGGTACTCCAAGCCAGATCTTGTTCGTTAAACACTAACACATTTTTGCAAGTCTAGTAATAAGACACATTCAACAGCACACCTAGTACATACATAGCAATGACTTCTGAACCTTGACACTGTTCTACAACAGAGATGATAAAATATGCCACCCAATTATTCTCTTCCTCTGTGATATCAAGCAAGTATAAAAAGAAAAAGACTGGGAATCTATATCTTATGATACACCAAGAGAACTACAAACAAAATGTACCAGGATAGGTGTGAGCCTCACAGAACACACAGAATTGAATGTAGTGTCAGTGCTGGGGCTGAGCTGACAGTTACAAGTTCAGAGATCAGATCTTACCAAGCTCTGGTCTCTGTTTTGTCACAATTATTGTCAGGTGGTGACTATCAAGAAAAGTCAACAGGAACTGCAACAACCCCAGTGCACATACCTCCAAGATCATCAGCCAGCAGGACAGAACAAGCATTGTTTTGAAACACAAAAATCTTTGAAACGCAAAATAAAATCAAAAGTAAAACCAAACATTGAGATAGTAACACTACTACTGATTGTTTCTTTTTTCCTTCTGTGTCACTCCCACAGTCTGAGTGAATTACAAGACCTCTTCTCTCCAGGTCATTGGCCTGTGTTTATGGAGCCTTTTACTATTATTACATAACAAATGCTGCCATGTCTGCAAGAACAAAGTAAGGTTTATCAAGTACATTGTGAAAGCCAGAAATAAGGCCTCAGTTCAGAAGACACAAAATACAAACTACTGGAAGAGTAAGTGGTCACCTCTCAAAAAGTAAGTACCACCTCTGCAGAGATGGTACCATCCCCATAAAGACCACTACAGCATTTACAGAGCACTTGCCACATTCAAAGGTAAGATTTTTGAGGAAGAAGTTTTGTGAAGACTACTAAAGCCCATTCCAGTTCTTTATCACTTTGTCTGCAAAAACTATAAGTGTCCCTGAAACAGTTTACAACAAAAAATTAAAAGCAAAGTCAGAAGCTTCTGAACTGGACAATTCTTGTACTGATCCTAGAAAATACATGGTAAGAGCCAGCCATAGGCTCAGTCCCAAACACTGAATGTTCTCCCTTAAACATTCACCTCCCAAACAAATCTAAGATTGCAAAATACTGGTTAGGAGTTGCGGGGCGATGTTGCAGGTCTTTTAATGGATTTTTAAAATATGTTTTATATTTCATATGGGGTATTTTTATTATTAGATTCTAAAGTATACTACTTGGCTTTCAGGAAGTTTGCCCCGTCATTGTCGCCACAATTATCACAACTGTGGATACTGGAGAGAAAACTGCTGGCTGACTTTTGAGTGATTTAAGCATATCTTGAAATCAGTTTATCCTCATGCATAGTTGCATGTCATTAGTTATCATGCAGGGGTAACAGAGTTAATAAATGGCATCTTTGAAGATGCATGTGCTTGCTCACTGAATGTTGCAGCTCATCTAAAAGAGCAGAAGTTAAAGCTCGTAAATGAAAAAAGAAAATAATTATTTTCTCTGAGTCATTGTCCCTTCTAGTTCAGCTCATATTGAAGTACAATAGTAACACTTTCAAGTAGTAGTAAAGAACATTTTATTGGAAGTTTATCAAAACTTATGTATCAAAACTAAGGCCACAACTAATGCTAACACAAAGTAAAGAACTTCAAAAGGTTCTTGTAATATGATACAATATAGAAATCTGAGACAAGGCTATTTTCGAAACAGTTACTTAAATATTATGAAATGCAGCACTACTTACTTGTTCTAAAATATTACATTAATTATTCTAGTGATAGTATTTAATGATACAAGTCCTGAATTATCAGTGCATGTAACCTGTTTTTATTTTGGTCCTGTGACAAGTAACTTTCTGTACCACTCCAGCTACCAAAATAAATGAAAGTACAAAACATTGTAATGGACGCTGCCAACAACTCCTTCCTTTTGTGGTAAGTTAATTTCTTTTCTTCTAATGCTAAATATCTCCAGTCATAATAGCAATAAATTCTTCTTGATTGACTGTAAAAAAAAAAAAAGAAAGAAAAAAAGAAAAAAAAAAAGAAAATCATTAGACAACAGCAAACAACAATAAACCATAAAATAAAATAATGCATATCTGTACTTTACTTAAAGGCTTCTCTGCTAGTATCTCTTGCCTCTTATCAATCACTGTGTTTACAAGTTTGCTTCTAGAACAGCAGTTTTGCACAGGTTTTTTCACCTACCATGAAGTCAGAATGGAAGCTTTATGTGGAATACTAAAGCCAGAATCTAGCTCACTTATAATCCCTTATATTATTCCTCATTATAAAAGTAAAAATATTCTAAAGGTGAAACATGCTAGGAAAAAAAAAAATCCTGAGAAACACATGTAAGATGGCTATGCAAAATAGTATTATTTTAAAGATATATAAAAATCTTAAGAATGGCAGCTAAATTTTATTAAGCAAGTACTCCTCAAGCAACAATAGCTCCGCTAGCTATGATTTAATTCGGTTTTATTGTTAAAATCTTAATTCAAAACCATTACACCCAGTCTACCATCACAGATCAAACAATGCTATTCCTGTCTCCCCAGTTTCTAACACTTGCCAAATATAAAACAAATTTTAAGAACATTTAGCAATTATCCCATAAATCAGCTAGAATTAAAATAGACATTTGATGCACCTTTACCCATCTGAACTTTCTTCATTTATAATTAATGAAAAGTTTACACAAATATACTTGAAGAAATTAAGTCATAACAGTATATTAATTAGCATTCATTAATTATTTTGCTGCAGTTATACCTGAGGTACTGACCTTACTCATATGTTAAAACATAGCCACTGAAAATGAATTAACCAGTGAACATGTTCACTCTGCAACTAATTACTGTAGTGGGAATGATTAGAGTAAGTTGGTGGTATGGAAAAGACAAGACACACACAAAGCCCTGACAATAATCCATCCCAGCCAATATGCCCACGCTATTCCTAAACAAAGCACTGCAGAGAAAGAACTACATTCAACAGCTAGAAGAAAATTAAAGAAATTCAACTATGTTAAAGAATAAAAAATAAAAAAAACTAAGTATGTCCTACTGTGATGTATGTAAAAAAATAGGAAACAAGTAGATTTAGCCTAGCTTAGGGCCCTATGCTCTCAAACACCAGTCTATCACATAGCTACATCTAATTCTAAGACACAAAAATACTGTCACTGTATGACTTTAAAAGCATTTCCACAGCTTTATCATAGTAACAATACACTAACAGCACAAATTCAACCCTTGTCTCAAAAATATTCTCTGGTTTACAACATCCTTGAAACCATGCTGCAAAGTGAAAATACAACACTGTAATGACAAACAAACGTTGGAACAAAGAAACTTCAAAAACCAGTGTAATTACAATTCCCAGTAACCCAAGTAATCCCAGTTATTCCTCTTCAGATGTAGAATCTGTTCACAAGTTAAGCACCATGAACGCAGAAGAACTGTTTTTCATGGCATCAGATTTCTCTCAACTCTATGACTTAAGTAATCATAAAAGAATGAACTAGAATCACAGCTAATATTAAGATAACTCAATGAAGTTGACTTAGAATCTTGAGAGTTAAAGGTGCACATTTTTTCAGTGGTGGGTTGGGTACATAATTCTGTGCTAAAATCCGAGACATGAGACTGGATAGTGTTTCCTACAGCTGCATCCACACAAAACTGCATGAACTGACACCATGGAGTTTCTGAAGTTAGTTGTGCTCAAAACCAGGAGTAATTATTAAACCCAGGAATACCAAAACAAGATTATTTACATATTTAAGGGAGACAAAAATATGTCAAATATACTTTCTTTTACAGAAATCTGTGTATAGCTCACCAGTAGAGCTCAGTGGTTTTGCTGGGAACATAAGGGTTCATGTAGCCTACAAGATACCTTATTTCACTGTGAGCAAAACAATCTCGCAAATGTAATAAAGGTGTTCAACCAAAAGTGGTATTATTCCTGTATTTGAAATAACAATAAAAAATGCTAACACTTAACAATTTCAAATTTTTTTTTTGAGGGCAGGAAAAGGGGAATTAGATGACAGCAAGATTTTGCCACATGACCCAGGTGTTTGAAGACAAATGAAATGGTGATTCACAGGATAATTTACTTTCTCAGAATGAATCTTAAAAAGCTAGGAACAGCCTCAGATGTCTTTAAAGAACAAAAAACACACAGAACTTTAAGGATAAACAGTACCATACATAAACATTATGCCATTAATCTTCCATATTCAATCTTCTGCTTGATTGCACTAACAAAGACAATGAATGGATGACTGAATAAGGGGTAACTAAGCCACTTAGTCTTAGCTGATCAATTTGATTTAAAGAAATGTAGCACTGACACAAAATAATTATGACTCAATAACCCTCCTGAGAGGAGCTAATGGTCTGTGTTCTATTTGTAGTACCCAAATAGCAATGTGACAAAAGAACATTGATCCACAATTCTGACATCTCATTTGGCAGCTCCAGGAGATCAACACATGACAAAACGTATTTGCACAAAGAATTCTACTTTCACTCACCTCTACAACTATGACTTCCAGGAAATAACACCTACGTCAAACAGCATAGAAGACTATCTGTCAGAAGGCTGACAACAACATTTTTTCCACTAGTATGTGTGAGTTTTGAGTCCAACAGATGCTTACAAGCATAAATACCATTGTCACAGGAAAAACTGATGACCTGCTACTGAAATCTCATATATGAGTCACCACTCTGTAAAAATAGTGTTCAATGGACTGATATTGTCTTTAGGTACAAGGTCTTAAATGAGTGATCCTCAAAATTCAGGCATTAAGGTTTCTGATGTAAAAATAAGGTTGTTTTGAGGATAATGAAAAACTCTAAAGTTTCAGTGTTCACAATGATTTAACAACCATAGTATTGAACTTGATTTGGTAATTAATTATCTACCTAGTAAATCCCTTCTGCAGCTTACTCTGTATGGACATTGTCAATTGCAGAGCCATTTTTCACACTCTGCTTTTCAGCACTCCAAGGCCCAGAAGTATGGTAAAGAGCCATCCAAGCTGATCCTATACACACCCAGGCTACTTCCAACATGATTTATTAGCTTAATGCTCCATATCCAATGCTGAAAGCACAACAATGACACATCACCACTTAAGATATGTACAGTAAGTGATCAAAAGACTCCCAGCACTTTAATACTTTTACTGATTTATAAGGAAATAAAAATGTAATGTAGATACACAAAATCTCTTATTTCTACCCTCAACTACACTTTCACCCATCTTTTAATAGACATTGGTTGAGTAAGACTTGGTGGTGAATCAATTAAATTCTTAGACTCCAGGATTAGTAGCTGTCAAAAGCAACCCTCTGCATTACTTGTAAGATAAATTATGTTTGGAATCAAAGTACTCTAGAAAGGAACTAAAGAGGACATTTTTATAACAACGTAACACCTAAAAGGGGAACAAAATTAAGAACAAGATTATATGGTGTTTTATTTGCCAACACGTACTTTCTCCGTCTCCATCCTTATCAAATTCTTCAATCATAGCCCGTAGTTCTTCATCAGACATATTTTCACCCAATTCTCTAGCAACTCGGCGCAGATTTCTCAGACTTATTTTACCAGAGTCATCATCATCAAACAATTTAAATGCCTTGAGTATTTCTTCTTGTGGGTCTCTGTCCAAAATCCAGTCTGTCACTGCAAGAAGGATACTTAAGTTAGATTAAAAAATTCTGAAAGGTAAACTCAGAATGACCTTTGCAAACTAAGACAATATGAAGAACACTTGTCTGATTTCACCTGTTCTTAGATTTCTATAGAATTCAATGAGCATATTTGTTTGGCTGTCATCTGACCTCTTTCTCACCTCTGTTTTCCCAGGATGAGTTGCTCTTTGGGACCTGACTGTTGCAGTGGAAAATTCCATAGCAGTTCAGTCACAGTCACATTTTCCACATATTTTCCAATAGGAATTAAAAGTACACACAGAATGACTTTCTCTCAAAATTCCAAATTTTCAGAAAAAACACCATAAGCTCTTTTAGATGAAAGTGTGATTTTTTTTATTTTTTTTTTTTTAACTTTATATATTTTCATCAGGATAGAATTTTGAGCTGGGGAGAACACTGAAACAGTAAGTGAAAAAAACATCCACACGGAACCTCTTTTTTAAATATAAAATCACACTAACCAAAAAGCCCCCATAAGCAACCAACCAATGTCATCCCACCCCCAAAACCTGAAAACAAAAAAAGACTAAGCATAGGGGTTATGAAAAGGATGCTCCTATGAATTGCAAAATGTTTATTCTGAAAGGATTCTTCAGCCTTTTTCATTCTTTTCAAGACAACCATTTGTCAGTTCCTGCAAAAGAATATACAACATTGCCTCATGAAGTATTTTTCTAGTAATTACTTCAGACCAACCAACAATAAGGTATCTGCACATCTTTGTGCTTACTAGTCTTGTATTACAGGGCTATCTAGTCTTGTATTATCAAGCCATTAAAAATCATATCAACACTGCTTGCACATGAAGAACCACTTGCCATCTGCTACTAACTGCTACAAGTCTGCTCTGGCTTAGCAAACTTTAGGGGAAAGAATTTTTCATGCTCATATAAGCCAACTTCAGTAATCAAGTTCATTTATCTGCAGATTTAGCCTAAATTTAAATATTTTTTCCTAAAACAACAGTACTGCATCACAGTATTGTTTGAAAAATGCTACCTTTTGTGGCAAAAAGACAGCTGAAAAATAATAAAATTACTCTAAATACGAAACTATAGAAGACAAAATATAATTACATCTTTATATATTTCAGTTGACCATTAAATTAAGAGGAATTGGTGGCTCAAGAATTGCTTAGCTATATTCAGCAGCTGCTCTTCACAGTTAATGTCTCAATAACCTATTTTATCTAACTACTCAATCTTTCTGTTGGAAGTGATATTGTATTCAATTCTGTGTCAAGGTCATATGGCACCACAGCTGTATGCTACTTCAACTCAAGTTTTCCAACAGGTTCAATCCCCTTCTAAGTATGTACTGCACTTTCTATGAGAATTTTCCTGTCTTCTTGCAGCACTTAATGACTGTCAATATTGATAGCCAGGCCAGAACAAGGAAACAATGAACAGGACTGGACATCAGGAATTAGAAAAGTAATTGCATGGTAATTACAGTATATTCATTTTACATAGTATTACAGCATAAGGATGCAATTTTAAGACTAATATTACTATTAAATCAATACATTCATTTTCTTTCAAATACTTCCAAAAAGGCTTTATCAATCAGAAAAGTACTAAAAATAATGTTATCTGACCTGGAATATAACTACTGAAATACTACCTATTATTTACAAGACATTTTGTCCAGTACTAACCTATTAAACAACTAAATGCCACATTTCAATCACTAATTGTTAAATACATTAAGATGATTGCTGTTTCTAGCGAAGAGCAAGTCCTGGGGGTTTGGGTGTTTTGTTCCATAAAATCTACAGAAATATAATACCTTGAAGAAATGGACTATCATAATGAGCATAATGAACTAAAATGGACATAATAAGCTAGAAGTATAAACCCACACAGATTACTTTTTGTATGTACTTTTGTATGCAAAAGCATAAATTATACGTAACAAAATCCCTAAAACCTTCAAAGAAACATCAAGTCTAAAAATTCTGCAGATAGACTACACACTCAAAGTACTTAAAATTGCACAATACACAAATTTCAGATGAAAGACACAAGTAATTCTACTGACTTTATCAACAGTTGAAAATCCTGGTTAGTAGAAAATCAAAAATCTGCTTCAATTTCTCTAATCTTTTTAATATATGAAATCTGTAATCTGCTTGTCTATGTGTGCACTTCTTCCCATGAAATTCAGTGCCAAATACCTTTCCCACAGCAGGAAGAACAATCTTACAGAGATCCATGAACAAGACAAGAACATCTACGCCTTAAACCAGCATTTACTCTTCTGTGAAAGCTTGAAAGAGATTGTGTATACTCTACTTCCTTTTATACAGTAGCCATCATTCATCTCTACATATCAAATTAAGAATTCAGAAAACAAGTATTTATCTTCCTTCACTACTGACCTATACTACGCAAAATATGAAATTAAATCTCCCACTTCTATTTCTTAATAAATAATTGAAGTCAAAGTACAGCTTTGAAACTGGACTCACTATTATAGGCTAAATATCTCAAGAGGTAGAAACACAATCATACACATACCAACTTCATTAAAATCTTCAAAGGTGATCTTGCCTGTTGATTCTCGATCGTAATCTTTAAGTATTTTCAGGACATCAGCTTTTTTCACATCAAAACCCAAGGCTCTCATTGCCACCTTTTGGAATAAAATGAAAGTGCAACCATAGATAAGGATCAAAATAAAGATTTAACAGATTTTCCTTTTAATTTCAGTAATTACCTTCTTGCCCAAGAGAGAAAGAGTATATCAATAGTTTAGTAATAATAATAAATAAAATAAATAAAAGGAAAAGAGCTTGGAATATTAAAATTTAGAATGACTATTAGGAAATGGAACATCTTGTTACAGTGAGAAAAAAAAAGTTTGCATTTTCAGGGATTTTACAGACTAGACCAAATGCATCTTAGGACAAGTAAATTCCTCATTTCCAAAACCATTCCAAAATCTTATCTTTTTGAGACAAAACTGAAAATAATTCTGCAAGTTACTCTTCATTAGTAAGGCGAGTGTGTATGTTCATGGATTTGTAAGTCCCACAAGACTTTTAACTGGTTTTCCAGTCAGCCATAGAAGCCAACCTACATTTTACTTTACCATTAGTGAATGGTAAAAAAGTTCTTCACATTTAGTTTCCCATTTCACCTTAGATGGCAGTTTCTCAGCACACACTACACTGACTTCCTCCAAATCGATGAATATAGGCTAATCACACGTGGAAAACTACTGAAGTAGTTATTCAAAAATTGATGCTATATGCCAGCTCTGTAGAGAAGGAGATACCTTTTTTCTTTATGATTTACTGCTATTTCATAGTATTAGCGTCAGGGTGACAATATTTAATTAGACAGCTAAGAAAAAGCTTTTCAAGCAATCATGACAGCTGGGAATTCAAAGCATACCATAACCAAGGGAGTACGCAGCATAACCCTAGTCACAGTGGCTTCCAACAAAGATAAAATACATGAACTCTGAAAAAAAGGAAGGGGAATTGTTTTACCTAACACACTCCTGTAACACCAAATTAAGTAAAAATAAGACCTTTTTCCTTCTTTGAGTTACTTGGTAGAGCCAGAATGTAGAGCCAATACACTGGATTAGGCATTCTTTCAAAAAAAAAAAAAATCTCACCCACTATGAGACTGAAACACGGGCCTCTCCAAAGCTACTTTTTGTTCTTGATGCCTTAATTAGAATAAAAATGCATAAAAGATTTAAGGCGAGTTTAGTGAGCTTCATTTACTACTCTGTAGACTTTCAGGTGGGAGGCCTTACTGAGAAAGACATCCTAAACCCCATCTGCTAATATCTATCATTAGAAGCATCCTTCTTTGGGAAGGGCAACTACTGAGCCTCCCACACATAGAGCAAAGAGCACATCTTATTCCTACAAATCATAGGCTTTCTTTTGAAAAATACAGGTAAGCTCTGGCTTTAGCCAACAGTTTTACAAATTGAATTTACATCTTTTACCTACACATCCAAAACCAACAGCAAGCTTTAGGTTATACAGTGTCATTAAAAATAATCAGTTTTTCAGGAGTTTTTCCCACTTGGTCATCTGTTCAAGCTTATCCCTGGTAGACTATATTTATAAATTTATATATTTAGAATGCTATAGCAATTCTGTTACTGCATTAAGTATAAAAAGTGGAAGAAAAGTTTATTCTTACACCAATGGAGTATTCCCTGTTTTTTTCTTTTTTTTTTTTTCCTCGCTCCTTTAACCCACCAAGATACAATGAAGGAAGTTTTTAAAGATATAGCCAACATCTTAAGAGCTCACTATGGAACATATATTATCTGCTGTAAAATTGCTTAAATTAAACAAAACTTCTACCTTTAATTCATGATAATTTATTGCTCTATCCTTGTCTGTATCAAACAACTCAAAGGCATCTTTAATTTCTTGCTTCTGTTCTTCAGTCAGTTCTCTTCTTTTCTTCTTTTTGGTTTTGTCTACTGAGAGCTCATTCCTATAGAAAGAGAAAGAAATGTAGGGTAACAGATTTCTATTGGGAAGATGCCACTGTAGATAACTTTTTCCACCAATAAGAAACTCACCATAATTTTAGAAATCACTACCTTACTTAGTCAATATTTTCTCAGCTTGTATTCACAGTTTAAAATAACATTTGAAATAGACAATCTGACTAACACCTCCAGTCCCCCACCCAAAATAAAATTGGCACAGGCATTTTTGTTAATAAGCAGCAACACCAAAAACAAGAGGGTAGAAAAATTACCAGTTAAAAAGGCTTCTTGAGGTTACAAACTAGATGAGCAGTTGAAATTATACAACTCATGAAAATAGTTGGTTTCTACACTGTAGCTTAAAAAAATAAAATAATTTTGGGGACAAACAGGCCAGTGGAGACCAAACTAGGCCAGACAGTCCAACTACTAAAGCTGGTATTAGGTGCTACAAATTGTCTTTGTTGCCTGTAACAGCTCTTAGACAAATGGTACTTGCAGGGTATTTTTTTAAAATCCTTTAGATCCCACACATACACACTGTTTTGAAGACTTTTTGCTCTATTTTGGTGTATATAAAAGAAACAAGCCCCCCAAATCATCAAATCTTGTTCAAAGACAGTCCCCATTTCTTGGATTGGCTAGCCTAGGAATAAGCTTGTATTTTTAGAGGAGTATAGTAAAAGGACAAGAGACAATAACTAAAAAATTTAAGGGGAAAAGCTGCAGCTGGTGGAGAGACTGCAGATGGATCTAAGGGGAAACATTTTCCCAGTGCATGCGGTGATGTGCTAGAACAGTTCTGCTGGGAAGGAGTCTCCATCATCAGCTGTTTTTTGAAACTAACTATAAAAGGTGCTTAGCATCCTCAGCCAGCTTTACGTAGAAGCTGCTGTGATCAGGAAGCTGGCCCAGATGATTTCTGTAAGTACTTTGTAACCTAAATTACTGTATAGTTTATGTTATACTCTCAGGAAAATGCTTTTTATACTCACTTGTCTTTTTGCAACAGAGGCAGAATGCATCCTATACCACCTAGTGTTGAATGCATAACGACTACTGATCAGAGAACAAAAAACTCTGCAAGATTAACTCTCCAAATCACCTCTAATAAGCTGCTTTGTGCCCTTCTTTGTTAACCATTTGCTAATTTTAATCAAAACCCAAGATTAAACACGTAGACTTAGCTTTCAACAACCACAGATGCAAAAATCCCAAATACATGAAAAGTGCAAGCTTTTTTTGAAAGCAGAAGCTGAGCCTGCTTCAAACCACAATACCCTCAAAGAGTAAGATGTCCTTAACAGACCAATTCAGACAGTGTGATTTCACACAGGCTTTGGATTACTACAGCTCTTGGAAGGACTAAAATAACTATGAGCTAGCTACTTAATTAGGACTGGGAGAATAGTTCAGATCCAGGGAGCCCAGATTTTGTGAGCTACGATGAAGAAATCCATTTATAAATCTGAAAGCAGACTAACATCGAACTCTTTTGAAAGAGCAATCTGGGTACTTAAGTGCTCATTTAGTGCTTAGCATAAAATTAATTTATCAAAAGACAAAGCTGTACTCAAATACAAGCAGTTCGGTGCCACTTCTGCAACTACTTTAACCATACTAAACATGAGATTCTTAGACTTAAAAATTAAGGATCACAGTTTCTATGTAAGCGTATTAATTACGCTTGAAAACAAGATTTTGCCAGGTACTGGGATTCATGAACCAGGCTCCTTTATGCTATAGCTACTAAATCAGAATTTATAAACAAAACAAAGCCGAGCAGTTTAACTTTATGAATATTCATGGCCCTTTTGAAGGCACATCAGGCAAGCCAGAAGCGAACCCGTCCCTCTCCCGGCAGACAGAAGGGCCTGATCCTCCCCCGGCCGCGCCAGAGGGATCAGACGTGACCGTCTTGAGGCCAGGGACGACCCAGGCCCAGCCACGGCCTAACGCGCCCCGCGTTCCGCCACCACCTCCCGATCGGGGGCGGCGCGGCCCTGAGGGACCCCCACCGCGCTCCGGGCTCCGGACGGGGCAAGCGGGAAAGCGACCTGCTCGTACCGACCTGAGAGCCAGGCTCATCGTGCCGCTGCCGGGCAGCCAGGTCCGGCAAACGCACCCCCGCCCCGCCGCGTCCGAGCCTCGGCGACGCCGCGCTCCTGCCCTTGGCGACGCCGCTCAAGCCACGCCCCCTCCAATTTTCGATGTCTGATTGGTCGCGAGTTGATAAGTTCCCGCCTCCGATGCCTAGACTCTCTGCTATTGGCTGAGATTGCTGCCACTCAGGGCGAAAGGGGTGGTCTGTTCGGCGGGTTGCGGCTGATGGGTGCTGGGAGAGCTTTTGGGCGCTCAGTTGCTTCTGCTGCAGAACGGGCAGCGCAAGAAAGTTTCCCTAAGGAGGGATGTTCTTGATGTTTCGTCTTGAATTTCAAGCCTAATCAACAAGAAAAGAGATTTAATCCTTGAAACAGATAGACGCTACAAAGCAAGCTCAAAGTGATGTCCAAGGGTTAGTTAGAAAGACAAATTCTCTTGTCGGTGGAATTTCCTTGTTAAGGTCTAGGGCACGACATGATTCAGTGATGTCAGACAAACAGTTCAGAATTTACACAAAGACATTTGGCAGAACTCCGAAGATAAGGAAAAATTAATAACTCTCCTGAATCAGCTCCAATTCTGACAGACCAAGCTGCCCACCGATTCAAGAGAAGCATGTGGACTAATTAACGCGAGAAATAAGGGAATAATAATTAACCAACAGAAGATTAGAATAATAATTAATAAGAGAAGCATGCAGCTTGAACCCAATGAAAATTAATGTGTTTGTTTGCTAAAATGTATAAATACTAAAGAGTTTTGACAGTTGGTGTGCTTGATTCATGGAATTCCACCAAGCATCCAGGCTTGTGCATCTCTGAAATAAATAATCCATGTCTCACTCAAGCGTGTAATTATTGGCCTATTGCACACAGAGTAACAAATCTGATTTTTGTGGTCAGCACATGTGGCCCTGCTGTAGCCTGAATGTGTAGTGGCTGTGTCAGAACACCACCCCGTGGCCCCAGGCCCTCACTCTGACTTGATGCTGTGGGCTGTGGAGGAGGACGCAGAAGTGGCATTTACAGAAGCATTTCTGGCACTTGTACAGATTTTGCCTTACTAAAAATTTGATGGAAAGTAATATGTACTGTGTGGAGGGAGACAGAATACCTTAATATATAATTCCAGTTATCATTGATACTAGTATTTTGGTCTTGCAAAACAGTCAGTGAGTCAACATATCTGTGTGGGGAAAATGCTCGTATCACTGGTGAGAAAACTCAGATTTGTGAAAAGTACTGCCTCAGTGCTCTGGTCTGTGACAAAGCAATTGTCCCTTGCCTTGCTTTGCAAACAGGGCTGTTTCATAACCAGCTGTGACAACACAGTACAGTGTTACTAACTGGGCCACAATGATATTCAGATCCTTGCTAATACTATGTTATGCAGTCTAGTTAGACAGACTGAAAATTCTCAGGCAATGAAAAATTCCTTCAAGCGTTTCAGTCCTGTTCCTTTCAGGACTGTCAGCATGTCTTGGAGATGTTTTGCACCTGTGTTTGCAGTAATAAACTATCAGTGGGTTTGCACCAAGTACACAGTGTTGAATGTGTAGATTTTTGCTTGCTCAGGACACATTTTTCCTGGACAAAATCAAACAGAGATGAAACTCATCTGGCTGTCTATATTATGTCTGGTCTTCAGATCAAATAGGCAGAGCCAAGATCTTTGTAATTGACCTCTCTTTACAGATGGTAGCTTTGCAACTAAAAGCATAAATTACTGTCAGGTTTGACCCTCAGCCTGTACTATGGTGCATATATAATCACAGATTAATTTTTTGTGTGTTCCACAGAATATATGTGTCCAGAGAGAAAAGGAAGCATTAACCAAGTGGTGTGTGGGTGATTAGCATCAAGGGCCCCTGACTGCACCAAGAGCCCCAAATTGTGTTGTTTCACCCACACTCTGGCCTCCACTGTGTCAGCACAGGGTCCTTGCCTGAGCTGCACTGGGGTTATTCCTGCTTTGGTGCTGTGTGCTGCTCTCTTGCTGACATATTGAACAGACTTCGTGGTCTCACCATGAACTTGAGTCATCACCTTGCCATTGTCTGCAGTCACTGGGCTGCTGGCAGGTCAAGTTACTCTGCAGGGAGGTCACAATCCCTGCCTGTGTTGTGACTGTGCTTGGCTTCCAGCTTGTCCTCTCTAATGGTGCACCTGTGCCCTGGCTGCTCTGTGTCAAGTAGAGTGAAATACCTGATACTGATACTCTGGGTGTGCTTCTGGGAACTGGAGATCCACATTTAGGTCCCTGCTTCTAAATTTATAAGCTAAAAAGTTGCTCCAGAAACCAAAGTGCCACTTTTGTAAATTGATTATAGTTAGCAGCAGTGCTCATACTGCATGTGAAATGGATATGCGAAGAATTACAAACAGAAAAGACAGGCTCAAGTAATATTAACTAAAAATAAGTACCTGGTCGTGGTAGCAGTGACTTGAAAATCCTTGCATTTTCAAAGTTGGCTAAGCCCATCCTAAAATGACCTCTTAATAACAGAGTTGATAAATGAATAGCACTAGCATGTTCCTCAAACATACATATTGTCAGCTTAATAAAGAAAATAATTAATTAGGAGATATACTTAAAGATGTTGTTACTGGCTTTTACTTAAATTTTCAAAGTCATCTATAGCTTTTTACGGGGCTGTATGCTAGGTCTGTCTTCCTTTTGAAGATAACATGCTTCTCTAGTCCAAATTTCATTAGTTTCATTTGAAACTATCCTACCACTCAGTCCTTAACTGAATTTGAGTGTGCAGAAGATAATAGACCTCAACCCAACTGCTCAAAATCAGATTACATATCAGAATTGTAATTAAATGAATCCTGATTTTCTTAAACAAGTTGGGGACGATTTCATGCAAGTTCAAGTTAATTTTGTTCATGTCACTCTTGGAACAAATCATATGTAAAAATATAAAGCCATACTAAAAACATACCAAGAATCATTGCCAGTTTGATGATTCTGAATATGCTTTTTTGTGCATCTGGGTCAAACTGCTGGGAGATACCTGGCACAGTCACAAAATTGTGTTGCCCAAGTTTCTGAACCTTTTCCCATGTCAGAGTCCTTTTATTTATTTTTTTATTATTTGTTTTTCCAATTTTAATTTCTGTTGAATGCGTCATCACCCCCCACCCCTAACCCCTGTACTCTGTTGGAGGAATGTGTAGGAATATGTGCAAAGTTAGTTGCTAGAATAATTTTTTAACAAATGATTTTTAACAGGTGAGATTAGCCTGTCCAATAAAATCCGGGTTGTTAGGAGTGACCTTGCTGAAGATGGTTTTGAGTAGCACAGTAAAAGCAAGGAGCAGGCATGTAACACCGCTGGTTTCTAGTTTGATCTTCAGTTCTGTTATTTTCCTGGCCAGTGCAGCCCGTGCCTGGCTTGTGGCCGTCTGGCGCTGGCGAAGTCAGCGGTTGGGACAACAAAGGCACCTTCCCACCCACAGACACTGCACAGGAGGGGCACCCCACCCCTATGGACACTGCATGCACTATGGTGACAGGCTTTGGGGCAGGATTCCACCACGCCAAGGTGATGTGTGAGCTAGTGAAGTGACTCCACAGCATTCTAGACTGCTACTGATGTGCCCCAGAGTGGCTTTCTGACTGCCCTCAAAACCCGGTGCAATACAGTTAAAGTGTTTTGGATAGCAGCTCTCCTGTGTAAGAGTTAACTTTAATGGAATTTAAAATAAAACGTAATGAATGGGTTTGGGTTTTTTTTTTCATTGCTTCTCGATCAATTCTAAACTTCCTAATTCAGTTTGAAAGTGAAGGGACTGAAGATACAGTAGTAGTATTTTGGTTGATACATGGCTGAATTTTTACACACAAGAGGTACTGCTTACTGATTTAAGTCACATGTGCATTAATTATAAATAGGAACTTGGACCAGTGTTGGTTGAATGCTGAGACCTAGATTTTTAATATTAGATTAATAAATCCTTCTTTTTCTCCACCTTTATCTCCCTCCCACTTTCCTAACAGAGATGCATTTCTTTGGTTTTTGTTTTCTTTGGCTACAGATGTCTGCTCTTACAAGGCGAAATACATCTATGATGTATGAACATTTTTAATGCAGTTTCTTTCTTAGAAGCATAAATAATTCTGCTAGCAACTTGTAAATATATTCCATCTCGAATGAAAAGTGCTTCTGTTGAGAAATACCTAGAAATTATTACTTAACTGCATAGGATTATAATATTTTATTATGATAATACAAAAAAAAATTATGTGCAAACTGTTAACATTGTAACAACCTTAACAGATTACAGAACAAAAATTCCCATCTGATTTTTATGTCAATTCCCCAATCCACTGAAAACTGAATTAACATATATTTAGATGTTACAAAGAAATCAGCACAACTCTAAAGGTTCAATGTGATGCAGCATTTAAACTTACAATATACATTTTAAATATTTAATCCAAGTAGCATGAAAGGACCGCTGTCAAACTCTTACAATTAAAAACTGATAAGTCTTAACAAAAATAATCAGAGACTGCTCTTTTAACTTAAGATCATTTTAGTATTGTTTATCTAGTAATGAATTTCTTTTAATACAAAAAATAATTTCATGACCCTCAAAAAACTATTTTCATTTGGATTATAGCAGCAGTTTACTAACAAACTCCACTTTGGGTTATAAGCTCACTTCTGAATTAAGAAAATATCCCCTAGAATTTGGTAATGTAAAAAAGTCAAAGTTTTGTTTAAGTACTTAGTGGAATTCAGCATAGCTTAATAGGGCATTTTGACAGTGATTTGGCCATTTAAGGATCCTAGCTGATAGAGATACTGAGCACAGATTTAAACACAAATGATGGAGGATGGAGGTTGTCTTTTCTTTTGAACTGACGTGTTTTGAGTCTTCTCTTAGAAGTTCAGGCTTTACAATACAGTAAAGTTTGGCTACCAAGATTCTAATATTGAATCAAATAATCTGATAACGGTATAACACACCAATACCAATTCAAAGTGATCTTACTCTTCTAGTGAACATTTGCAAAACTTTAGCAACTTGACATGAATATTGGCAAGCTTTGTGATAGGAGTTCTTGGTGACTGGCTTAATGCACAGGATTGCCACCAGGACTCCCACAGTCTTCACAAAAGCAATGTTTAAAAAGAAGGATTATTACTGATGTTACACCACTGTCAACTAATTTGCAGGAATTCAATTACTGTCAGGTAACCTGTAACACCATGGCATCCTCTGGATGACTGGTGTAAGCTTTAGTGATATGTATACCTTCAGCCTGCTTACTAGCCTGTTTTGGTATTTCTTCCTTTGCCAGCTGAGGCCAAGATAAATACCTCTTGGTTTTATGACATTAAGTCTACCCACTGAACACTCACACCACACAATGATGTACATGGATTTCTCAAAAAAAAAAAAAAAGATACTGTGGTATGAGTGATAACAGGTCTTTCAAGTGCTGCACGTCCTGCCCACTCACAATTTTGCTTCAGCTTGGAGATAGGCACTTCTAAGAAGAACGAGGCAACAACCAACCAGTGCAAATCCTGGTAAAGAACATATTCACAGTAAAGGCAGGAGTGTAGTCATCTATGAAGAGATAAAAGCCTTACATAATATACTAGTTTTCATCAATTTTAGACAGAGATGCTTTTTTAATTTTGCAATTTTTTTTTTTCCCAGAAGAATTTGCACCTATTCAGAAGGCTATCAATTTCCTCTCCCTCATGCCTTAGACAAAGCCCAAACCTCTGGCTCCCTTACTTATTGGCTATGATGGGGGCAAGTTTCTGCATAAAGTGAAACAAGAGAAGTTAAACTACACTAATATTTGGGAGAAACATTTGCAGTCTTTTTTGGAACATATATATGTCTATGTACAAAAATAAATTCAGACAGTGTCCTTTTAAAAAAGTTACATATATACAAACTGTTAGAATAATTACACAAACTAACCATTTCAGCAGTTTTTAAATACCACACATTCAATTTTCATAAGCAAGTTACAATGCTATTTAGCATTTCTCAATGTATTCAACTTTTTTTTTGGAAAAAACTCCATGTAGCACACCTTACATTTCAGAACAACCATGTGCAGCACATACTTCTGATGCAAACAGTAAACAATTTGAGTTACATTCTCTTTGTGATAAAAGGTATACTGGGTGCTTAATACAGCACCTTCACTATGGCAAGGTCATGTTAAAGCCTCAATCCCTCCCCTAGCACAGATGATTAACAACCAAGTTACAACACAGTCACATAAAAATATCCTTACGCATAAACAAATGCCTTAAGCTGGTCACAGTCCACTTCTCTCAACTTTCCATAACATACTCTCTAAATATTTTTTATGAGCTGATCAGGAAAAAAAAATAAATACATCCAGCAAAAACTCAATCCACTTTGTACAGAGTAGCATAACACATTAATTCACTAGTTCACAAATTTTCTAATTCCTAACTCACATGCCTACAAGTAAAACAGTTCCCTAGACAATGGTGAGAGTGCTCCTGCTTGCTTCCTCTCTCCTGGCTCCTTGCACCACACCAGGAGACACGAAAGCCTCAACAAACCATCTGCACCAAAAGCTTCTGTGGTAAACTGATATATCTGCGACTTCCAGCTGGAAAGTTTGGTCTACACAACTTCTATGTGTTAGTGTAGTCTAAAGAAACCACCAGGCAAGTATTGTGCAACGATAAACCTTCAGGTGCTGAGAGGTGCAGCAGATCCCAAGCCCACAGGTGGCAATGGCTGCAGAATTATTTCTTTCTGGACACTGAGTCTGGCATAGATGTTGCTCCTGCTGTGACCTAATGGCTGCTCCTAGCACACACTAGGTCTTAGCAAGAGCTGTTAGGTCAAAACCTGAGCAGGCAGTAATGAATAATCATAAGTCTAGTACTACAGCAACAAGGTTTTAGCCGTGGGTGTAAAACCTCTCATTTTAGCACATGTATCTGCCAGAGTTGTAACAAAATTAAAACAATGTATTTGAATTGCAATACATGTACAAACATGCTCGTGAAAAGTAGAAAGAAAAACTATAGCTTTGGCTAAAGCTACAAGTTTACAGTTTTTATAAAAATATGAATAAAGTAGGAGAAAACAGGGAGAATTTTTAAAGCTCACCTGTATCAATTTGCCATCTTTTTGTTAACACATACTGCTTCTGCTTGTTACCGAGCTTTCAGAACCCATTTAGTTATACAGCAGGTGACATATCACACAAAATTAACTGTCACTGAGAAGTAATTCTTGAATTTGCAACATGAAGTGCTATGCTTGCAATGGATTTCATAGCACAGGTAGAAATCTTGTGACAAACTCCAGCTTGGGAAATGTAGTTGGAAGCTAACCGATACAGCCTTTCTGCTCCAAACATGTTAAAATGCCCAGGTAGTACCTTCTCCACAAGACCTCTGTCTACTAACTCCATCAGGCGCTGGCAGCTTACAACGTAGTCACTGATCCTGCTGTAGGGAAGCCAATCGATCATAGATCCATCATATACCACATCTCCGCTGAACAAAATCTTCCTGTCCTTGTCATGTAAGCAAATACTGCCTCGTGAATGACCAGGCATGTGCATGACAGTGAGCTGTCGATCTCCGAGGCTGATCACATCCCCTGAAAACAGATATGTCACAGGAAATTGTATGCATTTGTCATGTTTCTTAAATGACACAAAGAGAACTACCTACTCATACACAGAGACTTTAGACATATGACATATCGCAACAATGGGAGTGGGGCATTTATCTTCTCAGTGAGCGCCAAAGAAGTGTCCGAAATATAAATGTGCAAAAAGGTATTTTCCAATAACATTAACAGTTAACACAGGCTTGGGGCTGTATTAATGGAATATATTCAAATAAATTCTGATAAACTGGAAAGGAATGCAGTAGACAAAATAAAACAGGAAAAAAATAGAACACATCTAAAGCTGGTTCTCCTCTGAAAGTTTACAAAAAATGTATTTCACAATACATTGTAATTTTACCCTTATTTAATTCATCTAGAATTGCACTGCTGTTACTCCTAAAAGCAAAAGGCCAAAACATAAATTGCTGGAGGAGCACCAAGACAGGCCTCCATACACTTTCTTCATCTAAGAAGTAAGACATAAAAACAGAACTTTCTTACCATAGGTCCACGTGTTAAATGTGAATGCCTTTTAATTGTACCAGCCACTGAACTGATATTCATGTTATCATGTGTCAGTTAACATCCTAGAAACACTGATGCTAATCTAGCAGCCAATGTACTTTGTCTTTTACAAAAGTATTTTTCTAAATAATCCTCCCTCCTTTTTGAGGGGAAAAAAAACAAACACAAAAACAACTTAAACTTCTATTGATTTACTATAGTTAAATGTCACATTCCATCTTTACTGAAGCCTTCAGTAAGTTAGTTCTGCTTTTCCAACCACCTATGTGGGATGGCCTAATAAAGCCAAGAAGACAGTAAGCACCCCGCCTAAGGTATCACCTGTCTGACAGCCACCCTGTAACGTCTGCTTAACAGTACTGTATAGTTTAGGTGCTTTTTTCACCAGAACCCTAGTCACTGTCTCCCATTAGAGACTAAGTGATCTTTCTTATTTGCAAGAAGCCACTTTTGTAAATGCTTTATCAGTAATAAATTATTTTTTACATTTTACATAAGTCAGGTAAAATTCAGTAAGTGTATTTATGTAACATTCATGTAAATTCTGTAAAACAAAAATTGTATTCTCAGTGCACATTTCAGGAATTGTTCTGTTAACTGCCCTTTTCATGTCTTGACAGCTTATAAATAATAAAGGTCACCAGATACCAGAATATGATCTGCTGGCATACTGTTTGAAGCCTAAGGATAAACATCAGGTGCTCAATTAGTTACCTAAATCACTGCTGAGTGATTCTCATTCTAGATGGAGAAAATCTCGGGCCGCTAGAACTTTCAGAACTGGTAGAAATGGTTTAACCCACTACGCGTCTTTTTGGTCCCATGCTAACTACGGGTGGTTTATAGGATCACGGGAGTGACAAAATTAATCGATTTAAATATTTGATACGAGGAGCTGAGTAAATCTAGAGGCGCTCAGCGGCAAAGAAGCTGCTCCATAATACCCAGCGCATACCGGCGGGGCTGGCCCCCTTACCCTCCTGCAACAGGCGGCTGGGCCGGACGGGCTGGACGCGGAACTGTCGTGCGCTCCAGCCGGGCCGCGGCGGCCGCGCCACCTCCCGGTCCGACAGCCACGTCACGGCCTCGTAGTTGTCGCCGTGGAGCAGTGCCGCCGCCTCGGCGCTGTGCACCGCCACCTCGTCGAAGTGCTGCAGCCCGCCCGAGTGGTCGAAGTGGACGTGGGTGGCTACGGCCAGCAGCGGCCGCGGCCCGGCGCCATCGGCCGGCGCCAGCAGCCCGGCGTCGCGCAAGTAGTCGGGCAGGCTGCGCAGCCCCAGTCCCGCGTCGATCACCACGTCTCGTTCCGAGCCCCGCACCAGCCAGATGTTGGCCCGGTTGTGCGATTCGTAGAAGCGCTCCTGGATCCAAAAGATACCGCCGCCCAGGGGCTTGTGCGCGAACCACTCTAGCGCCGACATGGCCCGGCCGGCGCTGCGGCCCCGCGAGCCCCCTCAGCGCCCCCGCGGCGGCGCGGGCGGGGCGGGCGCGGACCCGGCCCACTGCGGCAGCGGCAGGCGGAGCGTGGCGGTGCCGGGTGAGGAGCGGCGGAGTGCGGAGGGGCTGTGGGCGCTCAGCTGTGGTCTGAGGGGGCGTGTATTTGAGCCCCCTTCCGCACCGAGACCCGCCGACGGAGGGGGCAGTAAAGGCGAAGCGCCTCGGCCGTGGGGGGAACGGTGCGACCCTGCGGGGCTGGACAGGGAGCAGCAAAGGAGCGGAGAGCAGCTGAGGGGGTATTTTCATACGGCAGGGGTTAGTGATCCTCGGGACAAATATCTTCTCCCGCTTACCTTCACGGGCGTCTATTTAAGAAGGCACACACAAAACTTCAGTATCTAAAGTTCAGTCCTTTCTTCTGTATCTGCTGTTCCCTTTAACTGATTATGCTTGCCTCTGAAAATCAAGGATCCACGATTACCAAACCAAGATCAGGAACTTTGTTGTGCGGAAAGCCTGGGACACCAAGAGCTAGTTAGAGCGCTCAGTCTGCTTGGGTCTGCTATCGGGGTTCCGGATTCCACAGGCCTTTTCCTCCCGAAACATCAGCTGCCTACCCCTGAGCTACTGCCCGAGAAAACTGCCTGCATAGGTTTTGAGGAATTTGAAAAGCTTAAATCTGAAAAGCTTCTCTTTTATAAATGACACGCGACCTATGTATAAACATGAAAATACACCCAGGGTGATCCTTTAGACGTCCCTCAAGGCAACGAGAAGACTTAGTGTGGTAACTTTGACATGCTTGGTGACTTAGTTGTACAACTCAGCTCTTCAGGATTTCTCCATCTGTCACTGTCAGTTTGTGCTTTCAGTAAACATGGGCTTTTTGAACCAGTATGCTTGAAAAAAAATCAAAAATTTGGGTAAAAATGTGGTGTTGAAATGCTGCTAGTTTTAATGGTTGTCACTTCTCATCAGACTAATGCTGTTTAAAGGTAGTTTACTAAGAATTAATTTTAAAGCAGTTTTAAAAAATGGACCTGAAATTCACTACATTTAATGTCTTTCCTTTCTAGCCCTGTGTCTTGTTTAAGTTTTATTTTGTTGTATGCTGTTGTTTTGGTTTTTTTTTCTTTTACACTTAGATAATTGCTCATGTTTAGGGCTTTACAGTTTCATTTATCATCTCCATTCTGCAAGGCTCAGATCTTGCTTTTCTTCCTATTTTCAAAGGACTTTCCCTTTCCCTTCCCTTCATTTTCTTTTGTTTATTTTTGTTTTTTCTTAAAAAATATTTATTTAGGTCTCTCTGCTTGTTAAACAGTATTCTGTGCTGCAGAGTGACATGGAAATATATAATGTGATTTTGTTTAAACCAAATAGAACTAATTTCTGTTAAAAGTAACAAGTAGGTAAAAGCTGGCATCAACATGTTTTCTCTGGCCTTAATAAAAAGGCCATTGTTTCTGTCTGGGGGAAGCCAGATGCGCTCCTACAGGTACAGCAGTAAGTCTGAACAACCAGTTGTACTAAGCAAGGTGCAGTACAGTGACCTTGCAGTTAATGGTGTAAATTAAGGGGCCAGGAGACCTTCAGCTCCCTTTAATAAGCCTTTATTAGAAAGAACTAAGCCTAGAGGTGGGGGCTCGGGGTGTGCACCGCTGCTGCTGCTCCCCGTGGTTGATGTGGAAGAAGAGGACCACACAGGCCTGTCGTCATCCACTGATGAGATGACTGGAGCCTCTATCCTCGTCAGGATCACCCAGAAACTCTGTTTAAGGTTTGAAAGTCCAGGGATGTCTTCCCTCTCAAGTCCTGCCTAGGTCATGGTGACCAGCTTGCCAGACTGACATTGGTGTACCCAGTCTCCCCAGGTCCCCGCTGCCTCCACAGTGTGGTCCTCCAGATGTTCCTCAAGAGTGGCTCGTTTTCCAGGGCTGTCTTCGCTCCCAGGTGGTAATATGATTTTAATATGCACCCGTGTGCAAGTCTTTATGGGAAATGCAGAAGTTCATCCTGGGTAGCAGTGGCTGAATACCCGATGGGTTGGAAGGGAGTAAGGGGTGGGGGTACAAATGCAATGATAAAACAAGTACGAACTTCTTAACAGTGAGCCCTTTTGGGGCTTACAACACCAAAACCCCTTATCCAGGGACTTAAACTGGGATTGAAACAAGAACATATAATTTGAACATAGGGATTTTTATTTATTAAAATATTAGGATTTTTATTTAGAACAGTTAATAGTGAACAGCTCGTGGGATTTCTGGGCTATGACCTTGCACCGATCTCTGAGTGGTCTGTGGAAGTGAGCAGTGTCACAGGGCTTCAGCTGAACTTCTCTTCCATTTATTGACATCTTCCCCCATTCTCACATTTTGATTTACTTGTCAACCCATGGGTCATGCAATTCATGAGATGAAGGTTGGTATAATAGTGAAGGTGAAGAGATGTGACTCTTAAGTGTTTGGGAGGCTCTTCTTCTTTTATGACCTGTGTTAAATATTTCAATTAAAAACAACCTCCTTTCTTTTCAGCATCTACCTTGCAGTCCTGCTGGAGTCTTTTCATGGCTTTTGATTTTCTTAATTACCTCTTCGACTGTGTCACTTTATCAGCATCCAAAAAAATAAAGGACAGAAAATAGTCAGGATGAAGAAGTCATGAATTACAAACACAAATTGGCTTTTGGAGAAAAGTTCAAAAACTAGTATGTAGTCACAGAAAGTTCAGTGTTCTTAGAGTGTTCTAGTGTTCTTAGAGTGTTCTTTTTTTCACCTGTTGTTTCTGATTCTTCTGGTTGAACTCAATATAGTGCATCCAAGGTTTAGAAGATGGCTTAAAATTCCTAGGTTAGGAGGCAATTTCAGGCATGCAGAGGTGACTATCAGAAATAAAGGAATGAAGCTGATTTTACGCATGTGTCAAATTTACAGTCTGTGGAAGAATCTAAGATGGGGATTGGAAATGGCTTGCTATTTAAAAATGGTCTTTGGTTTTAAAATGACTGTAATCTTTGTTAGACACTAACTTTCTTGGTAATATGTACATAAATTTAAAACATGTAAGGAAAATGTATTATAATATTTTCAGTGCATCCAAATGGCTGGGTCATCTAGGTACAACAGCTGGAGGCTGTTGGTTTTGGTAAAGGTGCAGCTCTGTGTGATGCCATCTGTAAGCCTCCACCACCATTTCCGTCTTGGAGCACACTCTGAGTTCAGGTAAATTGTGTTCACGCTCATGTTTAGAGGACTTAATGAAATACATGAACAATACTAAAAAATTTGGATTTTAAAATAATGTAAGGCACCATTTTTCTTCCTGTTGCTTTCCTGCCCCTTTGCTAACAGTTGTATCCCATATTTAACTGGATTTCTTGCAAGGAGTTAGTGTGTTGAAGTTCTCATCATGATTTGGTTTTTTGGATGTTACAAGAATGGAAACACTGGATACTTGAATTTGTCTGAAATGAGTTTATATTAATCCTTAAAGCTATATATAGATTTGTTTATTTTAGAAAATTACTATTTATGCAGACATGAAAGATTGTGCATGATTGTCCTGTATTGCAGAAGTCAGCATTTGAAAATAACTGATACTTTGTGTAATTAAGGGAACTTAATTGAGACTTGGCATTTAGCGTGTATTTGAAAATCAAAGGGGAATAAAGACCATTTTCTGACTGCATTTTGATGTGAAGGGAATCTTTTACTGAACCATATATTTTTCATTCTCTTGGTCCAGCATTACAATTAAGATGTGTGGTTTCATATTACTAGGTCATCTGTAACTGCTGTGTGAACATTGCAGTCTGCTTGGTAGCACAGTTCTGTAGCACATCTGAATTCTGTATACACTGCAGCTTTTGAGGTACAGTCATCAGCCTTGCAGGGCAATTACTAGCCCCAGTGTGTTTAATGTATACCATGGAGAAGGTAAAAAAGCTTTCTTCCTTCTGTGAAGAAAAATTCAGAACAAAGTTAATGTTCTCAGGGGAAATGTGGTGCCATTTAAGAAAATCAGAGTTATCCCAGTTGTGTAAGTAGAGTCAATAAAAAATTCAAGTAGTGATTTAATGACTGGACATTGACCTAAAGCATGTTACAGCTTTGACTAACTTACAGTGAAATTATTTGAAGCAGTGAATTACTGCTGTTGCATATTTTTGTTAGACACATTCTGAGTTCACACAAAATTTCTATAAATGCAATTAGAAGCCAAATTAAGGAGCATCAGCTTATCATCAGCAACATTAAGTGATTTGAAGTGCTGGCCAACTAGCAAATAGAGCTGGAAGCAGTAAGCTCCTTTCATGGTCCAGATCTGGGACCTGTGATAGCACTTTATGCTTTACAACCTACCACTTGGTTACTGATTAAGCACCATTTATCACATGAGAGAAATAACATCTATTCTGTAATTCTGTCTGTAGTATTCTGGATATTTTTAAAACTGTTTTTGCATATTTATCTTCTTCAATTTTGAGATTCAAGTTAATCCCAAAAATACAACTCTTAAGAACTCATTTAAATTCAACTGGTAGAAACTGAATTGTGTGAGGGCCTGGTTTTAGACAACACAACCAGTTTCCATGATAGTGGTCACAGAAAGGGTGTTCATGTTATTCGGATATCATACTTAATGCATCTGTAACTCTGTCTTGGAAATGGTTAAGAACAGCACGACTCTGACTCAAGGGAGAAGTAGTTTCTGAGAAATTTAGGTTGGTGAGAATAATGCTTTTGGCAACTAAGAGTTTAGGATTACTATGAATGACTATGTAACAGTTTCAATAATTTTTTTTCCCTTTATTTTGTAATACATTTTTGTTGAAAGATAAAATTGTATAAGTTTAGATGAAAACAGAGTTAGTAGGTGTATAAAAATGCAATGAAGTGCACTTGAGAAGTAGTAGAGTGCATAGTTGCACTCTTTGTTTATTAGATATGTTTCTTGTAGCTTTTATAATGTACGTGTATATTTGGTGGATATCAGGACCTTATAAATAATAAACATAATTTGTATAGAGTACAGACAATAAACCGGTGCCTCTGAAAACAAGAGAACATGAAGATTACATGTTGGCCTTACAACAAGATCTTCGAGGAACTACAAAAAAAAATGCCATACTTTTTGACAGTAGGAGATGAACATCAAGGTTTGTTTGTGTGCTTTTTATTTTTATTTATATCTTTACGTATTATTCTGTGAAGGCTGATGTAGTGAGAAGCATGAGTTTCATATGTAAAAACGACAGCTTAAGCTAATAGGGAATTTTTCTGCTTTTACATTTATTGAAGTGCTATAACTAGAAAGCAACTACTGTGTGGAAAAGTGAGGTATCCAGTATCTATTCCACAGTAATAAACATTTCAACCATCTACATGCAGCCTTTTCAATTATATGCTAGCCAATACAAGCCAATTTAGTATTTCTATGTGTTACAATACCCTAAAGCTTTTCTTTAGGAAAAAAAAAGAAAAAAATGTAGTGAATACTAGTGTTGAATTCAGCTTTCATAGAAAGTGTGTAAAGACATATTCAAAATAATCAATATTCTATTTAATATATGGAAATTCTAAAAGGTACTCAGTTTTGTTTCCCATAAGTCCACTTAGGAAATACTAATAAGTGTTACAGACAAATCTCCTGAAATACGAAGACTGAGGTGAGAATTAGTGATTTACTGAAGTTTTATCAGAAGCAGAGCTGGATTAGAAGCCAAATCTTGATCTTATTCTGTGGGACCTAAGATTTTCTTTTGCTTACACATAACTAAAAATTAATTGCTTTCTTATTGTTTGATAACAATAAATGCTGGAGTTAATTTGACATCCAGTCACACATCATCATACAGTTAAAATTCAAGCTTCCTAGTCATCAAACTGAGCTAGTGGGAAAGAAGTGGAACAGAAAGACTTATTTGTCTATTTAGCATACTGTGAGGGTATTGTAAATCTAGAAGTCAGTGGTGATTTTTACTGTGAGAAGTGCTTTTTTTTAATTCATGTTTTTTTGCCTAGTTTTATTAGCTGCTGAGTGCTTATTCTGAATGTTATAAATGGCAAGTGCTGTTACGGCTTTATAAAAGTGTTTAAAAAACCTGAAGTGGCTAAATGCGGGATAATCTTTTCCTTCCTATCCTGAATAATGAGAGCTGACTTAAACTCTAAAATGTAAGGTGTCATTTTCACCTGAAACCCATCAGAATATTTTCTGGTTAAATATTCATGATGTTGATAGTATACAGGTGCATAATCTAATCCCCTCAGAACTTTTGGTAATTTCTGCTTATGGTGTAATGGTAAATTCTAGGTGTTTTTGAAACTGTATGCAATTTTTTTTTTTTTTTTTTTTTTAATTAGGCTTCGAATGTAACACACCTTTTTGTCCAATTGTTCGTGTACTAAAGCCATATATAAAGTGGAGCAGCACCGTGCAGTGTGATCAGTGAACACAGTGACAGCCAGATGTTGTGGCTCAGAAAAGACAGAGTATTTCCCCTGATCTACAGCTGGAGCCCAGGTGGTGCAACCAGGTAAAACAGGTCATGAGGAGAGAACAGATCTGATCCTTATTTCTAGATCCCTTTATGATGGTAGAAGAATTTTGGGTTAATCTTTTATCATATGTCCTCTTTCATCTTCTGGATAAACAAGTTTCAGTATCTTTGGATTTCCATCTCACTAGAGTCTTGCTGTGCTCTTGATCTTTGTCAGGCTTGAAGTTTTGCTATTTCTGGTAGAGGCACAAAAAAGGAAACTGCTGTGTCTGAGAACCAGCCAGGGTTATTTCCAGTGAACCAGCTGCTTTATGAGACAATGTTATCTCTCTTTTCTGACTTTACCTCATGTGATTGTTCTCACTGTTCACCTCAGTATTATGTTTGTCCCTGAAATCTTCTTTCTCAGATGGACAAGTCTCTCTGTGTTGCTGAGTGTATTCCTTAGTAGAGTTGCCAGCTTTGAAAACTGTTTTTTTCCTACCAGAATTGGCAGTTTCAGGGAAATCAGGTAGACAGCCACTTTATAGATTCAAATAATGCTTCAAATATTCTCATCACCACTGCAAGGGTAAGTTGGTAAGTTGAGGTATCTTTTTACAAAATCTGTAATTGCACAAAAATGGCACATCTGAGGGATGGGTTATAATTGCATCAGTGATAGAGTGCAATTTAAAAAGCTTGTTTTCATCTCAGTTGCAATGTGCAGTTGTCTCTGGGACTGCTTTCTGTGGTAAAAGTGGTCTAGCTTTAAGAAGACGGTAGATTATTTATAACTGATGTCTTCTGTTACCTGGTTTACAAAACATTTTGTAAAACTAAGAGGGTATTATAGGGTGGGCTTTAACTTCATAAACAGTCTTTGCTAGAAGATTGAATGGATTGTTTTAAAACCTCAGAACAACATCTGTGAGCCAAATGGTCCTTTGAATTGTGAGAAGGGAAATGTTTTAATTAGTTAGGATGTATCTGTCTATCTTCCATTTTTCATGCAGCAAATGAAAGCTATATCTCATTCTACCTGGAAATGTTGATGTTAATGTGCCATAAAGCATAGATTTCCATCATTCAACACTCTTTTTGAGAATAGCAGGCATATTCTATAGAAAGTTCTTTATTTACCTCACCATGTAAGTTATGAATGACTCATCTTTTCCCTGTAAGTGTATCTGCCAAAACTGGGCAGTGGTTTGGCAATGGTTTGGAATTAGTTCATTAGTTGTGAAGGGCAAAAGTCAGTCAATATATATTTTTTCTGACGACATCAGCAATTATTTCTTCACTAAAGAGCCTTGATCTGAAATCAAAACTACTAGTTTATTTTCCTCTCTTTGCTGATAGTTTCCTACATCTATGAATGCCCCTTGAGACACTGTTATTTTAATTGTAGACTCTGTTGCACAATTTTGAGGTTTTCTATTTGCCTTCTTAATAACTAAGTTTAAGATTTAGTTTAATTTATGATTTTTTCTTTTTCCTTGGCGAGTACCTGAAGGATGGGATTACATACATAGAGACCTTGACAGCCTGGAGAAGTGGGTGTGTGGGAATTTTATGTGGTTTAATAGAGTGAGTGCAAGGTGCTGCACCTGGCCATTGCCAGCAGGTTGAGGGAGGGATTATTCCCCTCTTCCCTGCTCTGGTGGGACCCTACTGGCAGTTCTGCATAAGCTCTGGGGTTCCAGCACAGGGAGGACCTGTTGAAGCCAGTCCAGAAAAGGCCACTCAGCTGGCATCAGAGGGATGGAGAACCTCTCCCATGAGGAGAGACTGAGAGAATTGTGACTATTCAGCCTGGAAGGGAGAAGGCTTCAGGCTGACCTAATTGCAGCCTCCAGTATCTGAAGGGAATTTACATCACTGGGAAGCATGGTGCTGAAGGTAGACTGTAAGATTCAACTGAAAATTAATTATTCATTTGCAAAATGTCCAAAGGTGCAACCAGAATATACCAGGTTTTATTCCAAAAGAAGAACCAATGGGCTTTTATAAGCCTGTGCGCAATAGTTTTTGCCCTGAGATCTAGTGAAATAATAAATGAAGATTATTATCGCTTGTTAAAAAATGTTGTGATTATCATAAAAAGAGAATCACTGCTCACTGGAGGCATTTTTCTTTCTTCAGTACTAGTTTCTCTACTGGCTGTTAAAAGTACATTCCTTTACATGTTATAATAGCAAAGATCAGCTGACCATCAGACTTTGATTTGATTAAGAAACAGGTTCCCCTGAAAGCAAAAGCTGTGTTGGTTATAATATTTATATATATATATATACACATATACACACACACACACACACATATATAAGCCTATGGGTTAGGGGTTTTTTGTGGATTCATGATGATGCATTTAGGGGTTTTTTTGTGGAATCCTGATGATACAGAGTTACATATGAATCAGGAAGTTTGTACATAGCTTATCAGTGACCCATTAGAGCTCCTGTACATGTCTTTGTTGTATTTTGAGGACAGATAACATAGGTGACACTTTAACCATGGTGGAACAAAGGTGAACAAATCACCAGACTTTGCAGAAAAACTCAAACCAGGGTACTGTTCTACATTTTTAGCTTGCAGGAGTGGTTTGGGGAGCACTACAGTTCCATGCAGAGGGGCAGCTTTAATTTCGCACACTCCCCTCCCTCTTTCTGGTTTCCCTGAATGTTTTAACTGAAGACCTAACCATCTGCCTTCTCAGTGACAAAACTTTGGGTAGAATTCCATATCTCTCCCACACTGACCCTGGGCTGTGAAATGCAGTATTAGATACCAGCAGTACCTGCTGAAAAAACCAAACAACTCCATAAATAAATAAGATAAATAACAATGTCATCTGGCTTCAGTTGACATTGTAGGCCAGCCATATGCAAAGGAATATAGCACTCAAATGTATGCATTTTAGCCCAAGTACTGCAAGACTAGGTTTTTGGAAATTAGATTGGATTGGATTGGATTCCATTGCACCTCTAATGTATATAATGTAGGGAGCTATTTTGTTTGAAGTTCTAACAATGGGTCAGTGTTTCTAATTTATCAGGGACAAAGATGCCCAGTTTTTAGAGGCAACTCTCCCAGGTCTGTTTGTTCTATATGCATTATCTCTAAAAGCCAGACAGTTTGTGCAGAGATGACAGTTCTGAATTGCACTTTCTGCTTGTTCTCCTAGAAAGTCTACTTCATTCTAGATGTGTTTGCTTTGATGACACTCATGTTTTTGCAAAGCAGCTTGCCTGCCCTGAGCTCTGTGAGTACTTTAGTCATATAATCCTTTCCTAGGCAAAACACTGGAATAAACTCAATGTTATTTATGACAAATGCTTTTGATAAAGTACGGGTGTTTTCTCAGCAGTTCCTGGTGTTCTGCTTCATTGAGTATTTGGGGAACTTTGGTTTAGGGCGCTGCCATTCAAGTAACTCTTACTTGGGCATGTGGAATTATGAGTTATTTTTGATCTTTGCTCCACCACGTAGTTAATCAGGGAGTAATGTGATAAAGAATATGTCCATGAATCAGGGGACTAAGTAGAAATACAGAACATAGATTCATTAGATGAGAGCCAACTGTAGTCCAAAAGCCATGTAGCTATAGTAATCATGTCTTCTTTTAGAGCTAATGAACTTCTGCCTTTTTTTTTTACTTCTACTTGTCTGAAGCCCCATCATTAATGTCCTGTATAAATCGGTAAAAATGAGTTTTTAATCTTTCCAGGATGATTAAACATAACAATTGAGATTTTGTTCTAGCTTCTTAAAATATTTTAACTGTAGAGGTGACTATTATTTTGTGAATCTGAATGTCATACTTTAGCCCAGCCTTTGTCAACTGCTTGTTCAAACTGTGTTTCAGACTGGCTTTCTAGGCGTCTCTTACACAAATCAGACATTTACATCTCTATGAATGATGTAGCTCAAAGTCTAAGGTTGTTTTAATACAGACAGTATGGGACCTCCATGGAATACTCAGGATGAATTTACTCCTAAGAATAAAACAAGAAAATCTGTCTTTTTCACATAAAAAAAAAAAATAACAGTGATGTATTTTATTTCACCAGGTGCAAAACAGAAAAGGCAAAAAAAGCTCTGAGCCTAAAAGTAATCTGTATGTGATTAAAAAAATGGAGGTAAAATATGCATTCTATTTCTAAATTTTATAATAGAAATTGAAGGAAAATGAAACCTAGTATCTTTATTAATACAAACAGAATAACCAGCACAGAGTTTTTCTGGTTGCGTCTTGTTACTCTGACAGAAAACTGTTCTGCAGCGTGATGGTGTGCAAGGGTTAGGGTAAGAATAGTCTGGTTGTGGAGAAATTACTTTTTTTGCTCTTGTTTGTACCTGAACACAACAACTAATTGCTCTTCACTGGGTAGAAATACTGCCTAATGTGAGCAGTAGAGCTACTGCTGGAGCTTACAGGAAGGACTGGTGTCAGTGCTTTTAAATCTGCCTCTGTTTCACCAATCTACTGATGTTAGAAGTTAAACAAGTAAGTTGAGAAGGATGAAACATACAGAAACTTAGGAATTGATCTGTTTTGTAGGCAATTACTTACCATATGGCAATGGAACATTAAAGGTGAAACAGCTTTGTATTTTTCCTCCTGGTGATCCACCAGGTGTTTGAAACAGTTCTATTACCAAATACAGTATATGGTATTGCTTTGTCAAGAATGACATGGCCTTCTGTCAACTGTTCTAACAGTGTATTGTAAAGGGAAATAATCATCTCAGTTTATTATACAGGATATGGATTTTTATGACTGATGCTTGACCAAGTAAATTCTTATTAAGTTCTTGTGCTTCACATCATATTGGTTTAAATATTGACACACAACATTTGCACAGCATTGCTATGCTAACTGTCTTGCAGTTAAATGTATCTTAACTCTTTAGTAGTATGGAGGACATGCTGTTGCTGTAACACAGGATTATCTTGTTAAGAGATTGTTTTGTGACAGGAGCTAGAAAAGAAGGATGAAGAGGAAGAAAAATCTGGAGAAAGACAAAACAAAAGACAAAGAAGGTGAAGATAATGAAGAAGCAGAAGAACCAGAGGAATATGATGAAGAAGACCATGAAGAGGTATAATGTTAGGTTCTTATTTACGTGGAGTCAGATCCCAGTCATTGATAGTGTGTTGGCTGGCAAAGACATGTCCATAGCTCCCAGTAAGGCAGAGTTGTTGTGCAAGAAATTATTGCATTCATGATCGTTTTTCCGCTACATTGTATTGTAAATTTGAGTGTTCTAGACTTGTTACTCACAAAGAGCTCTGAAAAAAGATCTTGTACACAAGAATGTGTTCTGACACGATCAATACAATCACTCCTTTACATCACTAAAAGAGTGATGCCTGTTGTTTCATATATATCAAAGCTTCATTACAAGATTTTTCTTTTTCTTTCTCAAGAATCTATTACCGTTTAAAAGTGTGGGTGCTCAAGTGCAGTTCAAATCATATTTCTTCTATAAATTGTCTTCTCTACACACATAGTGATTTTTTTTTCATTGGTTTAGGAAAACGACTACATTTTTTTCCTGTTTTGAAGATGGAGATGCCTTTGGTGCTGTCAGTGATGGCAATATGGTTAAAACAACACAGTAGCTGTTGTTTCTACCTGTTATACTGCTCCAGCCTTATAGTACTTGAAGCTGAATTCCTGAGGTATCAATGACTTAATGCTTTAGCTGTCCTGGTTTTAAGGAGATTCTCCAAAAACACATTGGAGTTTAACTGTACTATGCTGTAAAAGAGGACAGGGAATCCTTTGTTTTGTTCTTTTGCAAAGTGTTTTGCAGACATGTCTTTTTAAGGTCCTCTGGAATGCCTAGAGTAAGCTTTATACCATTGCATTTCCTCTGCACAAAACCAAAAAGTATGCATTTTACTAGAAATTATGTCTTGCACTACTCAATTCTATGCCTCAACAGTAAAATCGTGAAACAAATAATGAAGTTCTTGATGACCACTGCAAAAAAAAATACATACAGTCTTTATGGACATAAACTGCTTGTTGGCAGCTGACTCCTCTGAAGAACTTTATGTAAACTTCTGAGTTCAGGTAACTGAAAACAATTGACAACTATGTACTTCCATATAAACTGACTTGGAATGACCTTGTTAATATAGGCAAATAACATGACCTTCAATAATTTGAAGGACCCTTTGTCTAGTTAGAACATACTGCCTTTAGTATTTTGGTAAAAAGGAACACAGTTAAATATATTCCCTTTATGAATCAGCATAAACCATAATTAAAGATTATTTGGCTTAGAAAGAATATATGGCAGAATTTAAGAAATTATGGATGTCTGCTTTAGACTGGTGCACTCACTAGTGATGAAAATTTGAGCCCTTTGCCTCAGTTTCTCCACCTGTTAGGGCAATACTTTCTTATCTACAGCTGTAAAGTGAGCTGGCAGATGATAGTTATCTATGTAATTGTTGATTACTTGTTTACTTTCCTACAAAACAAACTAGACAGAAACAGATAAAAAAAGCAATAATAAACCCCTAAATATAGGAAAGGAATGTGGTATTTTAATGCATGTATTAATTTGAAAAATAAGAGAACGCTAAGAAAAAGCTGAATGTTTGGAAACATCTTTTTATTTGAGAACCAACAGCTGCAGTGTTGAAATAGTGTTATTAGTGAGATTAGGTATTTGAAGAACATTGTGACAGCACATTCTCTGTATCTTACGGTTTTTTGATAGCAAAAAATACTATTTTATTTCAACTACATTATTAGCAATCAGGGGTTTTGGGCTTTCTTTGTTGGTTGATTTTGAGGTTTTATTTTCTTTGAAAAGGTAATTCACCTCACTGGTGACCGGGAAACAATTTTGCATTATTCTGTGAACTTCTGTATGCAGCAAGAATTTGGTCCTTAAGGTGTAATTTTCAAATATTATGATAAAATACCTATCATATATAAAGGACATTAAACTAAAATTCTATGCAGGTCACACCTCAGAGGTATACTACTTTTAATTTGAAGTGTTGTTGACTGCAAGGTGTAATAAACATTCAGCTGCATTGCACAGGAAATGTATTCTGCCAGTTAATTTCTTTTTTAACACCACACATAGCAGCAGCTGTTTCTTGAATGCGTGTGCCTGTTTCTTTTGTGTGATATACAAAACACAGACGGAAGATGTGAAAGAGGCAAGTATGGTGAAAACTGAATTCACCTGCTGTGACTATAACTGCTTCTGTTAGCTGTTCTCCCCGTGCAAGATGAAGGATAAGACTCCTTTCCCCCTACAACAGCAATGCAAATAAATGGCTTTTGTCAAAGATGGAACTGTAAAATTAACACTAGAAAAGAGTTACTGCATGAGTAACAATTTGTTGACAAGTTGTGGCTTGCCTGAACAAGTATAGTATCTTATTCAGCAGCAGACAGTAATTCTTGAGGACCAATTACTTTCACCATTCATCATTCTGCTAATGGGTAACTGCCTTCCCATTGCACTTTCTACTGCAACTACTGTTGAGAAACATTACTCTGTTAAAAATCAAGTAATTTTGAGTCCTTTAAGAGGTAAACTGCAGTCACCTCTTCCTGCAGAGGGAATTGCAAAGTCTTGGGTTGGACCCTTCAGGCTTAGTTTAGCTATGGTAAATAAGGTCATCGATTAGGAACAAGTACCGCAAGACACAGTGCTAAGGCACTTCTGAAAAGAGGTGAGATTGTGCTCTTCCAGAGGTGTAATGCTTGCACCTCTTTTCAGGAGCTGATTTTCTGATTGTTTAGAATTCATTGCAAGACTATAATGCCAACAAAGCTTATGACTCTTCTTTGGTTTTCAGCAAATTTCAAATATAAACAGGCATATATTCAAATCTTAATTTATATTGCTTTCAGTGTCATCTTACCATCTAAGAACGTCATTGATCCCTCCCTCAGTTGTTCATACCTGTTTCTGAGAACTAACAAGTTGTCTGAAATGTATGTAGAAAAGTTCAAAGTTTACAAGGCATGAACAGAATAAACCATAAAGGCTGCAGTTATGGTATACTAGATAGGAATGCTATATGCAGCTACTGCCAACAAAGTACTTGCTGGCCAGGAATTTTTACTGTACATCATACATAAAAATTGGCCTAAACAAATACAAGTAGTGGCCTGCTGTAGTAAAACATGCAAAGTATGTAAAACTAAAAATATATTACATGCACTATTTTCACTGCAGTCCATGATAAAATCTTTATTTTACATATATTACTTATGTTCTTTGAAAAGCAGAGGAGCAAAGTATTTAAAATAAGACTTGCATCCCCACTCAGAAGTATTTCACAAAGTTGTATTTTCAGCCCTTATAAAACTTACAAAGACTATTTGTGAGAACTTACTCCAAAGTATACCAGACTTAAAACATTTAGATTTTATATGATCCAACACTGTAAGTTTAAAACCCATTTCCTGAACAATGTGTTGCATTAATCCAAAAAGTGATTTACAACTCAATTATTCCATGTTTTTGTGAGGGAGTTTGGCTCTTTTTTTTGTTTGCTTTTGGGGTTTCTTTTGTTTATTTGTTTAAGAACTCAGCTTCTAAAAGACTAACTTCACAGATTTTAACTTGAATCAGATTTAAGTTCCTCACAGAGCAGTTACCCTGTTTATTCAGGGCTGACATGTAATGATGAATTACCCGTTGTGTTGTATTTTGTAAAAAAGCTGTAAAGATTCCCACATTCTGCAGAGAGCCAAGCTTGATGGTTGTACTCCTCCTCCAGGATCAGGAGTCCTACAGTCTTGAAAAGAGATCTACTGTATCTTCCTGATAAAGTTAACTGAAATTAAAAATGTACTGTATGAAATATGCTACATAATACATATGTAAAAACATGCCAGGCTCTTGGTTAGAATGGAATATAGTCCAATCAAACTGCTTGTATTAAGGTAAATCAAGGCACATCACCCTTAACTCAGTGCAAGTATGCCACACGTCTTTGGCACTGTGAAAGCCCCAAGTCTGGGACACTCTGGAGGACTCTTCAGCTGTACCACTACAGGCCTCTGTATCAATGCAGCAGAGACTTTCCTGACCTAATCAAACCATAACTGCAGTTCGTTTCACTTCTGCACCAGTAGCAATTTAGTAACCGTTAGTTCAGGTATGTGCTGTAAATTAGGCTTATGCTGCATCATCACAATAGCTAATTTAATGTTCTTTGATCAATTCGTAAGAAAAAAAGGATAAAGTATTAGAACTGGTAAATTTCAGGAACAGAATGATGGGTGAAGGAGCAAAACAATAAAAACACTTGCAGCAAAAAAAATGATGCATTATATACCAAGTTTCATCCTATATAGAAAACATTTGTTTTTATGTGCTAAAGCTTTCTTGTCTGAGCGAGTCACCTTTTAAAGTTTTAACCATGAGAGCTGTTATCACTTTAGCTACCATAAATTACTTTGTGAAGCATTTTTTCATACAGCATTAGAACTGCTACCTCAGTGTTTATGCTTGACTTACTGGCATATTCTCTTAATGAAAAGAGAAACCACTGGAAAAGATCTTTGAAAACAAATGTTATGCAAACCGTCAAGTTCATGCTGTTTGAAATCCCTTTTCTAGTGTGGAGACTATGAGTAGGCTCACTAACTCCACAGATGCTCCTTTAATCAAAACGTTCAACAGTCACAGATTATAGTTCAGGTACCTAACTGTACACAATTTTTCTTTGGCCTGCCTCAATTTCAATATAATACAAGTTAGCCAATTCTTGTTCATACACTTGGCATGCCAGTGAAGACTATCTGCTCAGCTTCTTGGGGCAACAGGTGCCCCGAGAATAGATGGGGCCTAAGTCTAAGAATCGGGTAAAGCGTTTTGGAATACCTCAATAGTTATAATACATTTACTTTTCCTGACTTTTTATACTGTGTATACGTAGTCAAGACACTCATTGGAAAGTTTACAATAGTAGTTTAGAGGATACTGTTTTTTCACTTCTTTCTTTTTAAATACTAATCAAGTATGTTATCTTAGGTTTTGGTAATAAATACTATTTTCAATAGGGCAATGGAATTCTTGGTCCACAAGGCAAATATAACAAAAAGAATTATAGGCACCATCTCAGTTTTTATTTAAAAGTATTCTGAGTACACAAGTACCTCCTTTTGGTATGAAGAGTCTAGAGGTGTGGGGTTTTAAATTGGTTTTTTGTTTGTTTTGTTTTTTAACTTGTAGCATTTTCAGATGGAGAAGAAAAAAAGAGGGGAAAACCAAAGTTGATCATGAAACTCCAAGAGAAACATTCAAAAACAGAATCGTTAATGAAAACACTAATATGTAAAGAACAAATCTGAAGGTGCAAGATGTCTATTCTGCTGCAATTTGCTAGCAGGCATTAAATATAATTTGAAGTTTTCTAGGATATTTCAGGAAAAAGTTAAGTGCTTGAGGTTCATGGGCATGAGACCAATATTAGCATGCTCAGTACCCACATGACTGCTGTCTGAAGAATCAGTTGGTCCTGAACTGAGATTAACTGGAGAGGGAAAAAAAATAAGCCTATTAGCAGAAAATAAGGACTACTGGGGCAGTTACAGCATGGTGCCACACTTTTGCACTTCTTTCATTCTACACACAGGTGACCAGATGAGAGTGCAATCCAGTCAGTTTTCAGAAGGATACTAAGGAATAATGTAAAGTTTCAGGAAGACTCCTAACTGGACTGTGTTCAGGCACACAGAGAAAAGCAAATTACCCTAGTGCCTATACTGAAAAGTACTAAAGAATAGGTTGACCATAGGCTCAAGATTTCAAGATTCCAGTTTAAGTATTTGCTACTGCCTCTGTAATAGTCAGTTGTAAAAAAAGAACTTCATAGTGGCAATTAATAATGGAATGATTGAGTTTTAAAAAAAACCTTACTCTATAAGAAAGATAAACTTATGAGAACATCATTTTAACTTACAACTGTAAACCTGATATTAAAATGTCAAGTGTACTATCAATTCTATAAATACTTTAAGATGTTTAAAAGTTAGATATCCCCATATGCCCATTTCTGGGCTGTAAAACACACTCACAGTGAGACTCCTTTTGTATTAGTTTGAACTACATTTTTTCACCTCATCATTAATTAAGAAACAAGCCTATCAAAATAGAAAAAAGTGCAAAGCTTCAGAGATGACTTCATACCTCAATTTACACCCCAATCTTGCAAATTGCCTGTCACAGCCATATTCAGAGATTATGCGATCCCCAGAAATATCCTTGTAGTGGAACATTACCTATAAAGGCAAGTCACACATCAGTACACTTTTTCTCTGCATTCCAAGTGCATTTTGCATTCTGTGGATTGCCCTTTATATAAGGTTATGTTACGTATCTACAAATAACAGTTGTCTAGGATCTTCCATTATTAATGCTGAACGTCTCCTTGATTATCAACTTTCATAATATTTGTTGGATTTATTCCGTTTTCTATTTCTTTCTGATGCGATACTGCTGTGACAAACAAATGGGAAGATTCCATTGGAGAATGATGACTGACATCTGCTTTCACTAGAACTTCATAATACAGGAGATAAAAAACTGGAGTTACTATGCCAATAATCAACATAATCACTACTGCTGTCCACCATCCTATACCCCAGTCTGCTCCGTAGTAAGGATCCCTGCATTTTTTAGTTTTACCATCAGTTTCAAAACAGATCTGTTGGGCTGCTAAAGCAGAAACAACTTCATTCAGATTCTCTCTCTTTGTATCATTAGATTTCACTATTTCTTCTATATCTCGATCGACTTCTTTTAAGAAGTTGCCAGCAGTCTCATTAGCAGAGAATTTATCACAAAGAGATGTTTCCTGTACTTCTGGGGAACACAGAGCAGGCCGAAGAGCTGGTTTTCCTTTTGGAGACATGTGCGTTTCAGTCAATACACTGAACTTTTTCACTGGAATTTTGATAGACCTCAGGGCAAAAAAATCTTGATCGTTGATAAGATTGTTAAGTCTCTTGATATCTGCAACCTAAAAATGAAAACAACAGATATAACATTATACTCCATTGAAGCAAAACTCTCTTAATTGTACTATACCCTTAGGAAATACAAGTCTTTTGCAAGGAAGCAGACAAGGCCTTTGCTTTTGACCTACCCAAGTCATCTCTCCTTTTCCATATTCTTGTTCAAAGTGAATATAATTTTGCTCAAATTAAGTCTAAGGCAAGGCCTTTGGTTTTTATTACCCTTACTTTTTCTTTTTGTTTTTTTTTTTAACTACCCATTCATACAGTATGAAGTCAGAAGAGGTCAAAGACCAAATGCAAACAACTTTACAGCAAGAAGGAAAACAATTATGATGTAAAATTCCCTTCACTTCAGATAAGAAGACTGAAAGTCACTTCACATAGATATATTTATGTGTATGTATGTTCAGCTATCAGTTTGCAACTATCTCTATGCAATTAATAAGACTTCACCTCACTTTACTTTGAAGCTTTCAAATTATGTAAATTACTGTTAATTTCTAACTCAGTGAAAAACTTCTCAGTTAGGAGTTGCTACAAAGAATGAGTTTGCAATTCATCTAGCCACACGTGGTTTTTTGCTGCTTCTGGGAGCTAAGGCAGGAAACAAGTGTAACTTTTAAACTGTCATCTACCTTACGCAAGTCAAATATTCCCTTTCCCTATTCTTGCTCAAAATGCATCTCATTTTGCTTGCTGCAAGTTCAGATTTTAAGTCTAATGTGAAACACTCTGCAGAGATTTAAGTGCCCTGCGATAATCACTGGCTTCAATTTCAGATGGTAACTCCCTCACTATAGAAGGCACAGCCACAAACTTCACCATAATAAAGTACTTCCAAATCAGTGCTTTTCTGCAACACCTGCAAAGCACACAGGAATTGTGCCCATTCGAAGATGCACTGTATCTAAGCTCACACAAACCTTTTTAATGTGAAGAAGTCCTTCAGTTCCTATGGCAGTGTATTTGTTAGGTGTATGATGCTGAATAAATTGGGTAAGAATAAAAGACTGCCAAATGCAACAATTTACGATTCCACCACAATGCAACTTACACTTTCTGCCTCAAGCTCTTCCACATTCTCTTGAATTTGCAAGAAAGAACACAATTTAGTTATCCTTCCTTTCTTGGTGAGGCCTGACCTCATAAACCTGCTCAAAATACCCCATTGCAGCAGGTTCTGAAGCCAACACTTGGCAAATGAGGCTATGGTCTGTCATGATTAGAAGATATCTGTGTCGAGACTTTAATTCCTGAAGTCACAACAGGAGCCCCCCAATTCTGTTTCTGCTTGAAGAATTAGATGACAGCATATTCTGTATATACAAATTTTGAACTGCCATTGTCCTCATGGCACCTGTACACTTAGCAGTCAGTCCCACCAACGCACACAGCTGATTTCCTGTTAAAACTGGAAGCATCAACCAAGCCCAATGCCACAACAGCCTTAATGGTACTGGCGGCCAAAATTACTGGGTAGGCAGGACATTTACCACACTAACGTAAGAACTGAGCTAGAAAGTAGTGAGCACAAAGAAGGGTGCACAGGGTTGTAAAGTTCCCAAAAGTACAGCACAGTCATACTTAAAAGACTAGGTCAATTTAGCAGAATTCAAAAGAAAAATACGGAGGATTTTTTTTCCCCCTACTTTGATGGAATTAGGGCTCCAAACCCTTAAGATAGTTCATCAACACCCTCGTCACCCAGCCCAAAAGGGAGGATGGCACTAGATGTGCCGACCTGTGACCGGAGCACAGGTTTGAATGTAACATGTACTGCGGGAGAAACATGTCACAACCGAAACTATGCACACTTATGTTAGTTTTAAGGGGAAAAGCCCACGGAACCGGAACCCTGCGCTGTAACACGAACACTCTGACGTAATTTTCCACTTCTGAGAAACACGGCGCTTCCCACGCGTTGCCTCGGCGAGCAGCCGGCCTGAGACCGGGCACTTACCGAGCAGCAGAACTGCAGCGCGATCGCGTTCAGCGTGTCCCCTTCCCGGATGTCCTTCGTCAGCAGGACGATATCGTCCAGCCTGTCCCTCGACGCGCTCCGCCGGACCTTCTCCCTGCCCCGCGGCCGCAGTTCCGACACCTCGCCCTCCTCCTCGGGCCCCTCGCTCTCCGCGCTCACGAAGGGGTACAGGTGACCGCCACCGAGCGGCTGCGCCACGGCGGGCGGCTGCGGGCCGCTGCAGGCGCCTCTGCCGGCCATGCTCCGCGGGTGGCCCTGTGGAACGGAGCGCAGGCGTGGCTCCCTCCGCGGCCAGCCCCGCTCCGGCTCCTCCTCCTCGCCCCCGCCCAGTTCTCTCCCGGCGCAGCGAGCGCCGGCCACGCCGCCGCGGGGAGGTGAGAGCAGTGCCCTGTCCTGCCCTGCCCTGCCCTGTCCTGCCCAGCTGACCTCGCCGCCCCGTTCCGCGGCTCTACTTGCGCCCGCTGCGCATGGGGCCCGCCGCGATGGCGGCCGCGCCGCCACGTCCGCAGCGCCGCCACGCCCAGGCGCTTGCCGCGCGCAGCCCCGGGGGCGGGGGTGGCGGGAGGCGGCCCCGGGGTTCGGCCGTGAGGAGCCGGCGGGGCCGGCCCGGCGGGAGGGCGAGTCTTGGCACCGCCCGGCGCTGGCGCTGCTCCGGCCCGCTCCGGCGCTGCCCCGTAGGTCTCCGCCCGGCGCCGCACCGCCGCGGCCCAGGGAGCGCTGTGGCCGAGGCGCTCGGCAGTGGAGGCCGGAGCGCGGGGCCGGCGCTGCCGGGCGAGGGAGCGCTTCACCCCCGCCTCCCCCTCGAGCCGCCCGTATGATCTTGCTGATCCTCCTGGAGAAACGGACTCTGCTCAGATACACGAAGTTGCAATGTATTTGGATCAGAAAGAGGGTTCGCGGATCCTCTCCACGCTCTGTATCTCTTAGTCCCCCCTGGCTCTTCTCGCCTTGCTGCACCCCCAGAAACACCCGGGCAGTGTCTTTATATCCCTTCACATCTGTCCCCTCAGCACCAGTGCTGCAGGGGTACAGAAACGCAGCCCGCGCTGATAGATACTGCTCACAAGAGAGGTACCACAAATTAAACCTTGTAGATATTTCAACTTTGCTTCCCTATTAGAATATTTTTTTTTCCCTAAAGGACTGTCAGCAGCTTTTGGGGTGCTGAGGCAATAGGCGGATATCCTAGCCTAACTAGTAAATTTGATCTACTGTCTTTCTCCTGACACAGCCTTAAAGGGAAGTTTTGGATTACAGCAGGAACAAGAACAGTGTTCCTTAAAAAAACCTGACAGCTCTAAGGTCAGGCTAAATATATTGGAAAACAATTGTTGAAGAGTAATGTATTTGCAGGTCTGGTTCCTAAATAGATTAAATCTAATCTTAAAATAATTTTAAATTAGGGTTTGGGTTTTTTTCGTTTGTTTTTGAGCCTTGCTATACAATGTTTCCAGATTTTCCTAAACAACCAAAGTGGTTAGAAATGTGTTTGATATTAAAAAGGACAGATTTTTTTTTTGTAGCTTTGCTTTTGAAAACTAGATTACTTGAGTTTGAGGACCTAAAAATACGATCCAGCAATTGTGTAGCTCTATTAAGTGTCACATTCACACTCATAGAAGCTTAATTGAAGCCACATTTCCAGGTACTGTGAGGCAAACTGTGAAGGTACATTGTGTTCTTTTATCTCAGCCTATTTTTTATCTATATCTATATATCTATATGTCTTCCACACACATACATATATTTATCTGTATCTACCTTAAAATAGTATTCTGTTGTGGATGAGGGATAGATCAGTTAAAATAAAGGTATTCCCAATACTTCCCAATTCCCTAGCCAAATTGCATCAACAAGAGCAGTATATTTCTCTCAAGAGCATAGAGGTTTGCCTGAAAGAGTAGAAATAGTCTCAAGTACAGAAGTCAGCACAAAGCAACAAGCTGGCCATTTCATGCAGGTATGATCACTGTCCTTTGTGAAGAAGCATGGAATAGAACGAGCATTTAAATGTGATTTCATTCCTGCAGAAAGTTGAGCCTACTTAGTCAAAGCTAATTTTCAGGCTTTTTTATTCTGCATTTGTTGAAATAGCCCGGTGGACACATAGTGTAGTTAGAATTTTCTCAAACCAAAGTTTCTTACAAGCCCTGACACTTTCTAAACCATTTACTAGCCTAGCTGAGGGTATTTTCTTGACACTTGGACCCACATACCATTTTCTTTGCTGAGTGTTTCAGGTGTAATTAACTGTGAACAGTGTGATTTCTCCTAGACAGGCAATTTTTTTCTTTCATAGCATCTCCTCAATCAAAGCCTGCTCAGGAATAAGCTTTCTATTTTTATCGTGCGTCAGAAGCACAGCTTGTACTGATTAGCACAGCTGTACTGAAGGCTTAGATACAGCCTCACATAGAAGCACTATGAAGCAAAGACAAGCTTGGATAGTCAGATTACATGACAAATGTGTGAACATATTTGTAGGAGCCCCAGAATTATGTAATGTCTTTCTTGGGCGGGGGGGGGGGGTGCTAAATGAGACTAGAATGAACCTTCCACAACTGTATTTCTGGAAAGAGCAATGTTGAAGATGACAGAATTGAAGTAATTTCCCATAAACCCAAAGTTTTCTTGTGGGATCTCAATTTGAAAAAAAATTAACTTAGTGATTTAGGATTTCATCTATTAAGTGTCATGCCATATCTGGCAAGGAATATTTGCAGCGTCAAGCAATTCCATTTTTTTTTTTAAAGGAAGCTTTCAGTAATAGAAGTGAAGTAACTGCAGTTATCTGTAGCTGGGAAACTGATGACTCAGACCCTATTCATGCATTTGAAAGACTGTTTTATGAGACTCATCAGAGCTGTGGGTGGATCTGTTGAGGAATTTGAAGTCAGACTTCATACAAAAGGATGCCTGCAGTGGTGTCTAATGGTTGTCCTATCACAAGCCACTAAAGGAATATCCTTTTGGAAGTTTTCTTTAATCTTTGGGTGGTGAGGCTACAGCAAAGATCAGGAGCAGAGAATTTCACCATTTCTTTTATCTACAGAGGTGTGCCATCAGGTCAAAAAAAGAACTGCTGAAGCAGCACTCTGCCTTAGAAGGGGAAAGAAAGTATTGGAGTTTGCTTTGACCCTGCTACACCCCTGTGTGTAACCATTTGTAACTGGTGACATTTTCCCATCAATAACAAAAGCGTATATTCCAAACTTGATGAACAAGACTGGAGCTGCATAGCTCCCATGAATGCTAATAGGAATACAGCCTTTCTCTATTCCCATGTAAGTTACTTTGCATATCCTAATAGTGCATTCTCAATGAGCAACAGGGTCAGTGTTAATCACACCATGGCATTTCAACAGCATCTGTATAGATCTGTACCACATTCCTCTTGGTCATCTTATTTCTTGTGTGGCCTGATCACAGAGCTAGGAAGTTAGGTACACACATAGAAATATTAGGAAGATCTTAATAAATTATTAGAAAGAAGTTGTAATGAAAAAAGTAATGTAGAAGGGCTGATATAACTTGTTAGTAATTTTTTATTAAAATCCCTAACATATTCTTTCCATCTGTAATTTATCCCATGTCATGTGCCACCACTGTTTTTGTAAGTCATTCTGAGATTTGGTACCACCAGCCTAGATTTACATTTAGAATAGATAGTGTCTAAGCATCTAAGTGTATGTTTTAATTGCTTGAATGACATGATAAATTATGACTCATTAAGAGAGTCACACAGAAATACATATACAGTCTTTGTCTGTCTCTGTTTCCATGCTTGGAAATTGGGAATGGTAGTAAAATTGTAGGAAATAGTAATACCAGGGTAGCTCTGCAGCTCCAATAAAGATCAAAGGAAGTTATTAAGACATGACCATAATGTGCAGTACGAGGAATTTCTTAAGATCTCTATAAAAATATGCAAGAAGCAAATTATGCTGAATCTACCTACACTGCACAGTCTGTTCTCCAGTGGAAATATTTGCTTGTATACATTTAGCTATAATCATAGAATTGTTTAGGTTGGAAAAGGACACTTAACATCACTAAATCCAACCACTGATCTTCAAAACTGCCATAAAGCCTTTTTAGTTAGCAATGGTCCAACAACAGAAATTGGTTAAAAAAACCACAGAGTTTAACTGTTTAGTTTATTATTGTTATGGTTTAAATGATGGTAAATGAAGAAATATCATCGGGTTGAGACTGTATATTTCTTATGTAATAATTTACATATTTGATGTTCCCCTTTGGTTACTTGACAGGAATCAGTAACTTTTTAAATTAACTGTATTAATTTAATGTGTACCCCTAATAGAAATATGGTGTGTGCCTTCCACAATACAGCCAGTAGGGTGCATTGGTTGTTTGATATTTTATTTTCAAAAAACTGTAAACAACTCCATATTTGCTTCTGATTTACCATTTAAGTACCCTCTGAATAAGAAAATCTGTGAGGGAGCCCATTCAGTTATGGTAAAAAGTATAGAAAAATGCAGTATAGTTTCTTGAAAATTTCCTTCAAATTGTTCACAGATGGATTTTTTTATTAGAATTCCTATCTATTGATGAATAACTGTTTTGATAATGTAATAATTGAAATTATTTTGGGGGTAGGTTTTGGTTTTTTTGTTATTGTTGTTTGGGGTTTTTTCTTGGGGTTTTTTTGGCTGGTTGGCTTTTGGGTTTTGTTTGTTTGCTTTAAAGATTATCATAGATTCCTTACAATATTTACTAGATGAATCTGTAATAAATTCAATCAATAGCTGTCACTATTTCATATGTTTTCCCTAAGTAAGGAAACCTTTCAGTATTTATCATGTTTTTGTTCTGCAGGAATATTAGCACTGTCCTCAAGTCTCTATCTCATTTGTTTTTAGTTAGTTAAGCATTCAGAATTTGTTGACTTCTGTTTTCTGCTTTCTCTAGGTCTCAGTTTTGGGTAATTTGGTTTATTTAGATCCTCTGTGGGTTTCAGTATTGTTTTTAAAATGCATTCACCAGTATTTATGCAATTTCAAATACCAACCCCTTTAGTGTCATGTAGAAAAGTAATTCCCCCACCTCAGCTACTTGTTACTAATCTGCTGTTGATGTATCTGAAAATGACATGTGTTTGTTTTTTCTTTCCCAGTCACAGACACTTAGGATGAGCTGTGTCTCTGCTTGAATTTCTTCAGATGAGAATGATTCAGAACATCTTTATTTTAGCTTTGAATTAGCTTGATTTTAGCTTTTTACCTAGTATTCAGCAGTGTTAACATGACTTGTTTTAATGGAACCAGCTTAAAAGGTGAGCTATATTACTATAATACTCTCATTCCCTGTCTACTAATATTGATACCACAAACATGGAGTTGTGAGTTTTGTATTTACAAGAAGAGAGTGTTGAGGAGATCTATTTTAACTCTTGCTGAACTACATAATGCAAATATGTTCATGTCTTCATGATGAAATTTTGTGACAGTGACAAAAGATATTTGTCTTCCCCTCTTGCAGTTGTTTTTAGCGGTCAGTGTGATTTGTCCCAAGAGCCACACCGGGTGGGAATTACGGGAGGAATGGAAGAGCTCTAATAATTGCAATTGACTGGTACACATTGGCATATGAAAGGGTATAAAATGCTGCTGGATCCTGGACCAGTAGGGCAAACCCAGGCTGCAGGCAGTTTCTGTGTGTATCCCACAGTGGCAGGGATGCCTGCAGGGTACATCCAGTCCAAAGGAAGGAAGTAGTCAGATAGAAGCAGTACGATCTGGTCACATATGGAGATAAAATCCTGAAATAGCTCCATAGTTGCTTTGTTGCTTTGGAATTGTGCATTTTGTAAGGCCAAAGCCTGTAAACCTGTATGTTTCTGAGCTTGCTGATATTATAACCCTTTAAACCTGCTTATGTTATATACCATACTGACAATTTGATACAGTCTTTCCTCACAAATTTCTGCAGTAGATGTATTCTGTATGGGTACATTGTTACGGCTACAGCGGAGAAAAGCTTTCTTTGGCAAACTGTCCTTTTATGTCATTCCACTGGGTGGGAAAGTGCCCTCATACTGGCCTCAGTACCCCTGCAATCCTGTCAGCTCTGCAGCTGCCTCTTCCATGCCTCTACTGTTCTTACCATGTGAACAGAGGCCTATAGGCAAGGAAGAGAATTCTCTGAAATATTCTAACATTACTTTCATCCTTTGTTTTTAGCTGCTTCTGGCTGGAATAGTGGTATATGCTGAGCAGCTTTTTATCAAAGGGAGAGGGTATAGTAGAAGGGAGTGGGAGTGGGGCTATACTACCTCATGGTAAAGGGTCTGATTCAGTCATAAAAGTCTTTGATACAGAAATAGGTGTGATATCCACGGCCTACTATACTGACAAATATTTGAACTCTATGCTTAATGTGCCTTCACTTTTCACCTATAAGGGCATATGGGTGTAAGTGGAACTGTTGGAGTAATACTCTGCTCCTGATATTAGTAATGAGTAATAATATTGTAGTTGTAAACATCTTACTATGCTTGCTTTAAAATTTTCAATATAAAATGGATTGCAATGATAATATATATAGCTATATATAATCCCAAATACTTATCAGTATACAGCTCAAGAAATTGTTGTTTTTCCTACAAAACATGTTTGTATCAATTTTGCTTCTGAAAGTACTTGCAAAATAAATCATTCCATTCAATTTTTTAAAGCACTTAACATATGATTACATTCAGTTTTTATGATATCAATACAAGAATGATCTAATAGAAACAGACTCTTTGAATTCATGAATTTTAAAACAGATTTTCCTCACTCTTGTTTTCTTCCAACGTTTTTCTTTCTTTTTGAGTCAGCTTCTATACGGGACAGCAGAACACGTCAGAAACCTTTAAGTTCTTTCAGAGACTATCAGGCATGTGAATGCAAATGTGTTACTAGTAATCTTCATCTGGAGAGATAGTAATGTAGCCCACATGGCATCGGTAAAGTGTTTACAAAGTATTAATATGCCTACTGTGACAAGTTGTATTTAATGGGAAGCAACCAGGAGTTTGTTTTATTAGTTTTCCTCCTCCCTCAAGTAATAAATCTTAAAAGCCTCAATATTGATTCAATGAAATGAATGGTTGAATCGTTCTGGAGAGGCTCTGACAAGTGGACAAATGCTTCCATGGTTACGTGGAGCTATGCAGTATGGATACTGAGCTTTGCTGGTTTCCTCCTTCTGCCACTGAAGTAAAATAACAAGCCACAGGGAAGCACCACACATGGTGAGCATAAACTGGAAACAACTTTAAAAGATCGAGTTAGCTGATCTTATACACATTTTAAACAATATGGGGTTTATTATTTTGTACTTTGTGCCCTAAACATTGCATTTCAGTAGTTTTTCCTTCATATGTCACTTTTTCATGGAATATTTTTATTTCTTATCTGAGCAACCTCTTTTGATTTGGAATGCCATGAATTAAAAGACCATGTGAAAATGTGTTTCATAGTACTGTTACATGAGTTACATTTTTGTAGGAATATTTATATATTAAATGGTGTGCCTGCATCAATGTGGCCCTCTCTAATACCTAGGTAACAAAGATCACATCTAGAACTTTTGTATGCAGTTGCTTTAGGATGCTTTGCAGTATAAACATAATTAAGAGCTTATATTTTTGATCTGCTTACATTTGAGGTACTCATATTTCAGGTGTCACAGGGAATAAATTATTATAAATGCATAACATTTTAGAAAAGCAATATAAAACAATGATATACTGTTATTTAATTTGAAATAATATTAAAGATGTTGCAGACCAGGCATTATATTAGAAAGAAATCCTGAATATCTACAAAGCACAAAATGTAAATGAAACTAAAAGCAGAAACTAAAATCCTGGATGTCTACAAAGCACAAAATGTAAATGAAACTAAAAGCAGATGTATTGACAATAATTACATTTTTTTCCCTTGGAGACCAACTCCAAAATAAGCACATTATCCGCTGTATTAGCATGGTTTAGTTGTTTTCTCCTCTATGTGCTTGACAGTCCTCAGAAGCACCATCTCAGCATCAGAATGCTAAATTGTTTCAGCACCTCTTTGTAGAGGCAGGGATGAATGCCAGGATTCCACTCAGCCAGGAAAATGAATTCATAAACGCAGAAGATAGTTACTTTTGAGACAAGAGTCTTGGTCTTAAAGCTTTACACTGGAAGTTTGGATTTGTTGTAGGTACTTAATTTCACAGTTACTCAAGTCATTTGTCTTTGATCTTGAGGGGGAGAAGGTAATCAGTTAGCGAAAAAACATTTCAGTGTTTTCCTTAAAAAGAAAAGAGTCAGTTCTTAAATTGAAAAACATGGGGGATTTTGTATTTTCTGGTAGTTCTTTTCCTCGTTTAAAAGGAAGGGAACAGAATGCCTAGTTGTGAGCTGGGAAAGCAAGTTAAGTTGCATGCAGCACCTGGAATCTTCTTGCTTTAATCTTTGCATAGTTTATTGAGGACTTTGAAATTAAGAGCAAATTAGATGCAAGAGATTATGGCGAGGTTTTCATATTTTCATTATGTCTTACCTCACAGAAAAATGTGCTTTTGGTAACTGTTCTATTTGAATTTACAGTCTAGTGCTTGACATGCTCAGAAGTTGTGTTTTGATGGATATTTTATGAGAAAAGTACTTATTTTCTGTATAGAATGTACATTGTCAGTGATACGCTGCAAAGGAAGAGCTGAGCACCCTTGAAGGAACAAGACTGCAACTTCATTTAGCAGCAGTAACCTGCATAAGAGGAGCATCAAGCAGTTCTTGACAATTCACACCATGCTGTTTCTCCATGTGGCACACAAGCCAGTAAGCACACACTGTGGTTTGAAATGAGCTGTGTAACATTGTAAGATCAAACCGACCCTTCATGGATGAGATTCTTCTTGCATCAATAGAGTAACAGAAAATTACCTCATTTGTCTCAAAATGGCATGATAGAGCTTGATCACTCAAATCTAAGATGCGCTAAATTGAAACTAAGCAGTTATTTTCTCATTAATTGTTCATTTTTAGTTCAGTTTAATGTATTTAAATTAACATTTTTAAAAAGCTATGTCACTTTTTGTAGAAGTCTTGTCAAATGAGAGAGTTCACAAATCAAAAATTTACGAATCTATAAATAGCATTTTTGCTGTAATGTGTGTTTAAATATAGCAGCCTTTAATGAGCAGATGCTATGAACCATTACTTTTTTCTAATAATGGGAACAATTCAATTTTTTATCTTTTAAAGTGTTAACATCAGCATGCTTTATTTGCATGCAAGTAAGGAGTTGTACCATAAAAAGGTTAACTTTCATGAAACTGGTCATAGGAAGCATAAACAAATTAATCTTCGTCCATTGAAAAAGAGCACAATATGCTTGGAAGTTCTCATTTTTCAGTTTCTTAAGTCCTGGAATTTTCTGAAAAATAGAAGATCAAAGTCTGATTTTACCTATATATGTCTGCACATGAACTAGGTGGGCATAAACTGCTCAGTCAGAAGCATAATACTCAGATTTTGTCATTCAGTCTTATCAGTTTATTAGCATTGTTTGCATTTATCTATGTTTTTTTTCCTTTTTTTCCTCTTTCCAGCATGTGTATGTTTATTCATCAGAAACCTATGCAGTAAAATCAAGATTATGATATTAAAGCACTCCCAGCCCAACAAAAGGATGTAGTAAAGTTCAGGAAAAAGAGCAGTGCAAGTCTCTGGCATCAGATGACACTTGGCCGTAGTTGTGCATTTCTCTGGTGTGGGAGGGCTGGATAGGAGTCTCCAGAGACTGTGGATAGAACAACCAAAAAGTGATCAGAAACCTCACTTCACATTTTGAAGAAGAGACAACCCAACCGTGATCCTAAGCTGCTATGGGATAGCAGGTCAGAAGCCTGCTAGTACAGACTAGTCAGGCTGTGAGATGAACGCAGCCCTTTAATGTAAGTGTTGGTTGGTTCTGCCCTCTTTTGAAGCCTGACAGCCCAGTTATCTGGGGACTACGCTACTGAAGGCATGTTCTATAGTTCTGGCTATATTGTATTTCTTTCAATACTGCCAGTTGGATGTGGACCCCAGTGTGAATCACACTAAATAATAAAAGAGAAAGGGGAATGCAACCTAGATGTCATCAAAACAAACAAATATCTGTACAGAATCAAAAACTGAGCTTCAGCTCTGCATTCACAGGGAAGGACATTAGTGCTTGTGGCCATCTCTAGCATGGTCTGTGTTGCAAAAATGCTCTGCACTGTGGACCATCGTTTAAAGAAAATTCTCGTAAAGAAATACAAACAACCAACATCTGACAACCAAGTGAGTTCCTTGCATGAAAATATTCTGTATCACGTGATTGCTCCGTTGAAGAAAGGAGCAAGATCACCTTCCGTATCTGCCTGTATCTAGTGGATGTTACATAGTTCCAAAGTGCATTATATTGGAAAGAGATTTATTTCTAAATAAGAAGTAAAAATAACTTGTCTATTATATCATAATTAAGCAATGATCTATGAAAAAGCTATGCACATTCTTCCTTTTTCTGAGTAGCTGAGCCTGCTTCAGCTAAAGCACCAGAAAAGGTGATAGATAGACCTATACACCTGTGCAGGACCAAAATTTCAATTTTCTTTTAATTTCTTTGTTTGATATTTGCATCCAAATAGGTGTTTAGACCAGAATTCTGAAACTTGGATATTGCAGGTGAAAACAAAAGTGAATTTTAGTGATATTTATGCATAAAAATGCTATAGAGCATTTATTTTTGGTTTCTGATATTTGTAGATTAAGATTTCAGTACCTATAACTAAAAATTAAGTGGTACTGATATAACACAAAAGTTTTCCTTAATAGAAACAAAAATGTAAAGAAGAGAAAATATGCATGCCTGAAAAGCCTTTATTAGATGTTTTTTCCTCTTTCTCTTTTAAGTAATGTGTTCTTTCTCAGGGATTTATTTCTTCTTCTAACTCCCTCTTCTGTGGTCTTTTCTTTCAGATGATGCCAATGAAGGGAAAAGGCAAGGTTTCAAAACAAACAAACAAACTGGAGTCCCTTGTTTCTGGTGCTTTCAGTATTGGTTTACTTCAGTACAGCCATTTTTTGCTTACAGAGTTTTAATGATTTCAAAACAAAGGATATCCAAACAAACAAAGTGAGGGGAGTACTTAATACACCTTATTTTCTGCTTTTATTGAAAAGAGAAGCTAAGGTTGACCTGGAGGCATAGTTCTGTGCAATGTCAGATCTGTTGTAGGTCCAATACCAGTCCTGATTGTTTGTCTCTGACATTTTTAAGGGTTGGGAGTGCAGTATGGGCTGCATGCTGAGTTGTTAAAAATGTGTGTGGAGTGTCTGATGTCAATCACCATCAGCCTTCCAGCTGCTTGAGGACCATCACTGGCAAAATCCTATGGGAGCTCTCTCTCTCATCCTCAAGTGTAACAAAAGGAAGCAGAAATCCCTGGTATGATAAAAATGAAAAAAGATAATCAGGGAATTCTTAGGCTTTGAGAGAAAACATGGAGTACCATGTGTTGAGTCAGAGAACACAGCAAAAGGTACAGCCATTTTTGATCAGAATGCAGTTTTGTGGAAAGAGCTCATGAGAATTACCATGTGAATTACTGAGCCCAAGTCTGAGTTCTCACTCTTCCTTAGATTTCTAGCTCAGTAACTAGCAACATTGAATGTCCTCAGACTTTCTGTAATTGAGAATAAATGACAGCTAAGGCAGGCCCTCTGTTAGCTAGTGGGAGGTGAACAGAAACTGGCTGAAGAGAGGAAAACATTAAGTATAAGCTGAAACAACATTGTAGAATAAAGGACAGAAATAATCTTATACCTCCACTATTCTTTTGGCCAGTTAATCCAAAGAGGAAAAGCAATATGGTATCTGGATTTTGAAGCTGAAATATAGTAACAGTATGGTATTGAAAAACATGCTAGTCATCTCTCATGCTCATAAATTAAATTCTGCCTGGTGCAAAATTCTGCACTAATAGTATTATCCTTTGAAGGGATGTTTTTTTGCTCCTTTTTCTTTTTCTTTCTTTTTCAGATAAACTGGTGCTGGTACATGAGGATTATGCATAATAAAGTATTGTTCAAAAAATATGTTCAGATGTAAACCAAGATGAACTAGTGCAAGAAGGGATTGAAGATATAAAACAGATGATAAAACAGAACACCTGAATGCCTTTTACATGCACAGCATAGTTGTTTAGAAGAAAAAAACCACACACTTAATTTATTTTTTTTAAAAAAGAGAATTTTTATAATGTTTGATGAATCATCCCAATATTTCCTCCACTCTTAAGAAATTGAGTTTGTTCTGATTATTAATGTCTACTTTCCTGTGTGCATATTAGATTATCTATGCATTTATCAGTTATACTGCAAATTTTTATTTATCAACATTGATTTTCTCTGTAGCTATATACAGAGTAAATAAAGAGATTCTTCTTACCTAACAAAGCTAGGTAGTAGTCTGAGGGTACTATTTGGACTCCCTTCTTTGTCAGAGGAGAGAAATAATCACCTCTTAGAGGCTTGTCCTGTTATGAGTCTACACTGGGGGGATGTCTTGTTAGGTGGAATGCTTCTACTTTAAAACATAATTTTTTATAAGCAAAATGCTTCTTAGTAAAATGTCTTTTACTAAGTAATTTTTCTAACCTTTCGTCATTCACTAGCATCTTCTTTGCCTTTCCATGTTTGTTTACGTTATTCTCAAATCATCGTAACTCAGGACAGATTGCTGTAGTGACCAGGCTAATTACATCAGGAGGCATAGAGTGTTCTAGATTCTGTCTTTATTTTGCCCAAATATTTCTGCTCTATTTATTCCTTCTATCTTTTATTGGATAAGAAGAAATTTTGATGCTTCTTTGCTATTAAGTGGGAGAATTTGAGAGTTTGGGAGCCAACACTGACAGGATCTGAGTGTTGCCTTTGTGTGTTTCTTGTGGCTCAGGATTTTCTTGGGATGGTGGTGACCATTAAATACGAATTTGATATTAGCTAAAGAAATGTCTAGATCTGGAATGCTTCATCTAGGACTGGAAATTGTTTCTCTAACAGAGAATTGTTTCTCCATCCAGAGCACTGAATAGCTGTGAATTAAGATGAGCTGTGTGTTCAGGTGCTACTGAGGACTTGAATCCAAAATCTGTCACAATCCAATATTAAAACCTGTCAGTTTTGCTGTGCAGAGTAATACAACAGTGCACTCCAAGCTGAGTGACGGATCTGTCAAGGCTCTTAAGGGAGGGGCTGGCTCTATCACAACAACAGCAGTGCAGCAGCAATTGCTGGGCTTTGAAAAAAATTTTATCCTCTTCCATCCCACCCCCTTCTACCTCCAGAGCAGTGGGAAGGCAGCAGCAGTCAGGAGAGGGAGGAGAGTGCTGGACGCTGCGCAGAGCAGAGGGAGGAGTAGGAGACGGGAATGCATAATGCGTGAGTGACAGAGGGCGTGCAGGCGGCTGGCGGAGTCCAGAAGACGCGGATGTTCCTCTCCCAGGGTCCAGGTACGTCTGTTGTCCCTCTCTCTGAGGCAGCAGTTGCTTTGGAAGCAGCTGTATCAGGTGTAGAGATGTTCTCTGTCCAGCCCGCGGTTCTGCAGGCAGCACCTGTTGCGGCAGGGCCGGGGTTTAGCAGCGGCAGGCACTGAGCCTGCCGCTCATCCATGAGGGGCTGCTGGAGGGTGACAGTCTGCTAAGGTTTCTGTTGTTCCAGCAGCTTCTCCTGCTGCTCTGCAAAGCCGGGCAGGTGGAGACAATACTCTTTCCAATGGAAAATCCGGTTCTCAGGGGATGCTATCAGGATGCAGCTCAGTCTGAAGATGACAATTTTTGATTCTCAAGAAGGAACAAAACATTGGCAGTTTAAATTAGGTGAAGAAAGAAGGGGAGGGGCTGCCTATGCACTGTTCATTTTAAAGAAGAGTGAGTTGAAAGTAAGAATTAATTTTTCAAATCATTGTCTAATAAGTAATAAGTTTTAAACATTAATAATTACAATATGACATGTGATTACAAATAGAAATACTGCATTTGTTTTTGCTTTTGATGTGTTGAGTCTATATAAGACATTGCATAATTTAGTCTTGCTAACCCAGATAAAGTTCAAATGTATATGGAACTCGTTGCCAAAATCAGTCATTGTTTTTTAATGAGTCTGTAAGTGCTTTATAGTGCAGATGTGAAATAACATGTGATTTTAAGAAATCTTATTCATTATATAGAAGCCAGAAGAGTTTTAATTTTTTTCTTAATGCATATTTTCTAGAATAGATCTTTCAGTTAAGTGCTAAGTATTTTGTGACTCTTAGGGCATTATGAGGGCAGTTTATTGACTGAAGATAGAATGTGATATATTTAGTTTATCTGTCCCTTAAGCCTAGAACAAGCTTCTCCTGCTAAACAGATTTCAGGGTTTCCATGTGGAAAGAATGAAAAGAACCAGATTCCTGAGGAAATCAAATGATTTGTGGTGTAATAGGCTTAGAAATGAAATGGGCAAATATTTGATAATAAAAGAGCTACCACATTTCAAGGGTGTACAATTTATAATTTGTGGTTATTACTGGTAGTTATGATTTTATTGATTTCTAAAGCTCAGCTTTATGCTTTAGCAGTTTTCTAATACACTTTTGTGTTTTAATAGCTTTAGATGAAGAAATCAATGATGTTTACTAAATTTACATCTGAGTGATTTATTAATTAACAGGGATAATGGGACCACATGCTTATTAGATTGTAAATATGGTTTGTGTCCTGGACTCATGAAAATCCATGGGAAAAATTGTATCTATTTTTGTGAAGACAGGTGCTGGGAAGTTTACTTGTGCTGTCAGCATTTTTAAGGTTGAAAAACAATGCTGGATGAGTTTCAAATTGTTGGTGCTAGTGAATGAGATTGATCCTCATGCATTCAAATCTACTGTGCAATTCTTCCCAGAGAAATTGTTGTGAGATTTATTTGAAAAAAAATTTCAGAATTGGGTCTAAATCATAGCCTGTATTAAAATCTCTACTTCCTATGGAATTTTGTTATTTAAGCTTATTATCTTCAAGGGGTTTTTCATTTGCTTTGGAACCCCATTTAAATAAAAACAGAGTGCTTAAATCTACAAATACTTACATGAATATTTGAATTAACACCTAAATATGATGACTGAAATTAAAATATTGGAAAAGCTATGAAAGTGTATTCCTTTAGTTGTGTAAGACTAAAGAAGAATACCACTACAAAAGTCTGTGAGGATCTTATTCCTTGGGCAGCAATGAATTGTTAACAATTTGTGAGAAAAATATAGATGACCTAGAAACCACCTTTGATACTGTTACACAGCTACGATAGTTGTTCAGGATTGTGGCATGGTAACAATGAAGGGATTTTTAATAAGTGTGGTTTAAAAAGTGTTCTATAAGCTTAACATGACTTTATTTTTAGAATGTTTTACTGAAAAATTGGAAAAATATGTTCTTGCTTCACACTTTGAAGAGAGATTTAAAATTTGTCTCAGCTACATCTGAAGTGTTTTAGTCCAAGGTGTTCTTGAAAGCATTGGAACAGAAAAATTTATGTATGACTCATGGTATTATTTGAGGTAGGGTACCTGATTCAATTTAGCTAAATTTTATTTCTGAATAATCCTAACATCTTCCAGGGTGTTCCTGGTATCGGGTCAATTCTAAGAAATAAGAATTTCTTAGATTCAGGTCTAAGAAATTAAATCTATTGGGTCAAAACTAAGAAAAACAAAAACATAGACAAGAGTAAATAAAAAGAATATGGTGAAATTATTTGCTTATGGACTATTAGGCATCAACCTTCTAAAAATATGATCATATATATAATTTGTACATGTGTAGTCCTCTTGATCAGCTGTACTCATTTGTGGAAATTGTGCTTGCATTTCAGCTCTACAAGACTGGCCAGTTAAGGTATAGCCAATTTTGTACATGCACGTGAATACAACAGTTCTTTTCCTCTCTAGAAAAAAGCATATATAGTGTCTAAATGCTTCTCTCAATATGTATTAAGAGTATCTCCATATCCAACTGAATTTTATAAAGCCATTGCCATCAGTTGTAGGCATTGTCATAGTTCCTCAAATTAAAGAATTATGTCTGTCTAATAGGAGCTAAATTATGATTTCTTAAGGGGAAAAAAAAAGATTGACAGGGAAAAACAAAATTACCTGTCATTTGTCTTACTACAGGTGGACCCAATGTACCATATTTTATTCAGGAAAAAAATTACTAAATGACAAACGATTTCACAAATTTCTGCAAAGTCTCACTTTAAGTAACTTTTTTGTAAATAATCTCACTGAGAAATACAAGTGTAAATAATCACTTCCAAGATTTAGCTTACTCTATGTAAGAGTAAGAACTTGAACCAGAACTTGAGGCAGTTTGCAGAAACAATTTTCAAACTCTAAGTTCTGAAATACGCCTCAAATATGAAAAAAATGTCTCATAGATTGGTTTATGAATATTTCCTATAAAACTATTGTTACAGTTTCTTCTACTGAAATAATTTGTAAATCCAAACAAAGTTTTCAGTTAGGATAAGTGTGCCAGTACTTATTGAAACAGGCATATTTGACAGACTAAATTTATCTGGTAAAATTAAACAACAGAGAAGACGCTTTCTTGCTTATCACAGCTTTTGTGTTTGTGGATTTTTTTTATCAGGACAGAATTTTCTCTGGAATGTAACAGCAATATGATTTTTTCTATTTTTGTTCATCTAATTTTGTATCTTGTATAAATTCATTAACTGGAATACAGTTATGACTCTCATTTTCTGATGGCAAAAGAAACTTCTCAGTCACTTATCCTGGGCTGGTCCAATATGTTACTGCTCTGAATCATTTCGAGCTTTGCTTCATTAAGGGTTTAACATGGCTTTAATTCAGCCATCTGTTATGGGTTTGGCGGGCCAACACATCTGAGGTATTGGTAAGAGCTTTAGAAATTTCCCACATTTTTAAAGGTTAGGAAAAGAGCTACCTTTATGAATAGATTTTGAATAATTCTCAGCAAGACAATGGTGCAGAAGTGGAGTAAAAAATGCTTGTCATTCTCTGAAGCTCAGGGTCCCCTGTCTGCCTTTGGCTTTGCTGAAAGGCAATTAGCATTTCAACCAGCCAATTTGGTTACATGCAATGAAGTACTTGGGTTTGTAATTTGCTGCCTTTGGCTTGGTGCTGTTGAGAACTAGCTTTGTGTAATCCTCTCAAAGCACCTTTCTTTCCAGCATAGTTATTGTTGCTGGTCTTAAATAACTAATCAACAAAGAGGTTTCCTTGTCTTGGACTGCAGGGTGCCTTAGAAGAATGAAAAGAAATACCCAGTTAATAAGGAAATGATTATAATTATTAAATAGTGATTATTAAACTGTGACATGGGTTAAAAGGTTTAGAAAGCCAGGCAAAGCAGAATACATGATAAAGGTAGTATAAGAAAGCTTTGGATCCAAACATATTTTGCTGAAGGAGTTCTGTTCTCTGAGAAATAAATACTTTATTATGTTTTGTCTAAAAGCAGATTGCCCAGATTTAAGAGATTAATCCACAGTACAGATATATATAGAGTGAGCACCACATGATAATCATCTTTACAAATTACACAAATATATTTTTACTTCTACAGAAAGAAGTCTTTGGGGGACTTTGTAACACACAGATTCTTTAATTAAGTCAACATCTTTTGTTGCAATCCAATGAAAAATTAAAACATTTTACTGTATAAAAGAGCCTTGTTTTATGTATGCCTTAAATTCTTGTATTTAATAATATGCTTTTTTGAACTCAAGAAAAATCTCAGTGATTCAGTTCTTGTAATAATAAGGCAACACATTAAAAAACTCTACTTGGCTCATACATGTGTATTAAATTGTAAGAATCCATTGTGGATAGCAACAGTTCTGTAAATGCACCTGAAACAATGCCATCTAATCCTCACCATGAGGCTTAATTTTGCTGCTCTGTACCTTAAAGTTTTGGGGTTTTTCTTGCAATAAAATTATGTATAAAGCACTGCTTCTATTTTTAGTTTTAAGTATGAAAAAAAATAACCACTCTACAGCTGAAACCCATGATTTCTTTTTCTGATATATACTATTCATTCAGGCCACGGAAATTCATTCACAGCAGATACTAGGTATTTGAAACAGTGATAGTTTTGTCCTCAGCTGCCAACATATGTTCTCAGCATTTGTTAAGTAAGAGTGTTGAGGACATGCAAAAAACCTCCAAAGCTGAGATACAAATGGAAATTATTGTGAAAGTTAAGATCTCTACTGAGATACATATAAATGGCTGATTTACAGTGAAGCCTGCAGACCTTCATCATCTGTATATTCTGGTTCCATATGTGTTAAGAACCTGATCCTGTGGCATGATTAATCATGCTGTTACTTATACAAGTATTAGTTGAGAGTGCTAGTTTTAGTGGGGGTAGGGGAGTGGGGTTGGTTTTGACTTTGTTTGGTTGCTGGTTTTTGGTTTGTTGGGATTTTTTAATCCTCTTACCTTTTGGTGCAAAAACCAGATTGAGAGAAGGTGTAAGTGCTTACAGTGTGTGAAGTTACAGATACCTGGTGCAACATACCTAGGTAAGAAGCTAGCCCTGGCTCTGAAATACCCAGTAAATTAATTTCTGTCGGTGAAAGGTATCTACTGTGTTCATTAGAACTACATGGGTGGAAAATTATTTCCAGTGTGGAGATGGAAACTATACATTTCTCTTTTACTTAAACTTATACTCTAAGTAGGACTGCTCAAAAATAATGTCTTCACAGTACGTATTTAAAACTACATATAGATAGATTCTTGTTCAATTGCATGAGATGAATTGAAAGTTATGGGGATGAAATCAGTGCACTTTAATGTTAAGCAAATTCAGATCTCTACCAATGTATTTCTTAACATTGTTGATTAGGAGATTTCAGCCAAAGTTTATTTACATCAGACTTGATCTCTGTTCTAAATTTAAACTAGCCTTAATAGCTTCAAGTTGTTGCACTGGAGGTACTGTGGGTAAAAATAATCCAGATCTTACAGCTGGTCAAAATTATTTCCTGTTTCTCTGTGTGATGTAAAAATTACAAAGTAACTGCAAATTTTTGTAGTAGATTTGTGTTTTCTCTGCTTGCTGCTAGAAGTGCTGGATTCTACACTTCTTGAGAGTTTTGCGCTTTAGTCCCTGCTCAGAATTAGAGCAAGTGGTTACCTCAGAAAATCTGTAGTATTATCTGGCATAAGAGATAACATTTGGTTCTTCAGTGATGATTCTATGTTTTAGAATGTAAAAATTAAGAATACAAGTTTAGATCCACTCAGATTCTTCTGAGAAAATAAAAAGAAATTGCTAGAGAATTTACAAGGGGTACTCTGGACTTCTTACACTTTTCAGCTCTGAGTGAACTCTAACAGGGTGTGATGATTTGGACTTCTCCTTATGCCTCTGACTTGGCCTCACCTTTACTGCTTTCTATATTGATTCCTGGCCGTGATGATAGATGTACCTTCCTGACTAGTAAATATTACTATTGTGGAAGGCAATTTAAGCATATTTACTTCCTAAGATTCCTAAGATGTCTATTTTGAAGGGTGCATGCCTTTTCCAAGAGAGGAGGATGATCATATGAAGATGATCATGTCGCATTAAATTCACCATTCCCAGTAATACGTACAGTAATAGATGATAAGATTTAAAAAAAAATAAACATTGCAACTGTTAGAAAGAAAGTGGTCAGGGGAATAATTGACTGATGTCAACGTCATTAATTTCAAATGAAGATAAATAGTTTTAGCACCTGATGTGCTGCAGTACTGTTCTGTCAAGGCAGCAGTATTGACTAGGGAAGTAGGCAACTGAGACCAAAAACTTCAGGATAGTGAAAATTGATTAAGGGATTTTTAACACCTTGTATTCTGGATTTGTGCTTTAGTTAGCACTTTCTAATGTTAGTAATAAGAAGGGGAATATCAGGTATCTGACATGCCTTTGTAGTAAAGAGAAAGAGGAAAACGTGGAAGAATGGAAAGCAAAGATGTGACACTGAAGAATGGTCATGGAAACTGGTGAGACAGACTCTGAAACTATTAGTGTGGTCCAGAGATGTACACAAAGTCAGTATAATTCTCATTTTTTATTTACCTTGAAGCAGGCTGAAAGCAAAAAGGGGATATAGGTGGATGTTGTTTTGAAATAGCACCTTTGGAAAACTCTCTTTTCCAATCTGTATTAGAGTGACTTATTCCACATCTAAACAAAAAGCCCAAACCAAAGAAAGAAGAACAACCAGCAAAGCAGGCTTGGGTAATGTCTGCTATCTGTAGCTGGGTTTTGTTGTGTCCTGCTTTTTCATATGTGTGAACTGTGGAAGCTTTTGAGGCAAGGGAAAAAGAAGCTTAAAATATAATATTTCCCCTTTATTTTGGAACCTTGACAATATGGAAAGGAGAATTTTAGTCAAAGTTTCATAAGCCTTGCTGCTTTCCCAGGTTGTTCTCCAATACTGTGCTAATTGACAAGAGGTTCTGAGAATGCCTAAAATAAAAATTCTAAAAATATGCAGTTTTAATATGTTTCTACAACAGGTGCAGCAATGGCAGTGACCTTGTGAAACTTCTTGCTCTATGCTGTTCCTGTGTACTACAGAGAATCACCACTTTATATATGAAAGAGCACATGTATCTGTCTCCCATTGTATTCAGCCAAAGATGCTGCTGACATCTCTGCTGTGAATAGACTTCTGTCTGGCAGCTGCTGATAGCTGACATGCCATTCTCAATGCAAAATACTAGGCATGCCAGTTTTTTAATGTTCAACTTGGCTGGGTATTTGTAATCATGGGGAGTAGACAAGGACAAGAAGTGAAAAGTGAACTTACTCTTGCTCCTCTGTGTCTGTGGTCTTTAGTAGTATACAGTGAGTTGTGTGATGATGGGCAAGTGGTAAATCAGGTTGTAGATTTACAACCTACAGGATGGGAATGGTGCTTCTTCAGCTTGTTGCTTCTCCTGTAAGCAGCAGTGACAACACTGAGGTAGAAAGTACTTAATCCCATGTTCCATCTGCTACTTTGTTCATTAAGTCTCTTTCTTTTCCCACTTCCCATTTCCTATCCAGCATTTTATGCTTATTTCATTTCAGATTTTTAAACTGGAGCAGGCCTTTCATTTCTCTTCTTGATCTCTTCATGTTTCATTGGGCTATAGATTCCCTCATACTTCAAAGAAAACAGCCAGGAGATCTTTTCATTCTTAAGGGTTTAATTTATTTAGCACAAAAGATGGCGTAAAAATCTGCAGAAAAGACCATTCATTCTTTATAAACCTTTAAGTCTTCATTTGAAATTTGTTCCAGAAACTGACTGAACTAATCCTAATGATTCATCAGTTTCATAAGCCTGTCTTGGCTTCAACTGGACAACAGACTGAAATGGTATTCCTTATATAAATTGTGACAGTATTGTGGAAAATACTGTGTGGAATCAGTGTTTGATTTTTTTGATTGTACACTAGTATTCCGTATTTTAGTGGAAAATACAAACATGCTTCAAAAAGTCTCATAAAATGCATACTAAAAGAAAATGTTAGTTAGGGATCATGACTCAGAATTCTGGTTTATATTTCTTTACCTTTTTAAAACGATATGGTTGAAGAATAAGATTTTTTTTTTTTTATGTTTAAAATACCATTAAATACCTTTAATACCATTAAAATGTCTGGATTATTATTTGAAAGGTATGATTTGGTTTTAATGCCAGTCATTTTTATTATAAATCACTTGGAAACATCATCTAGCCTTCAGTACCTAACATTGTTTCAAACTACCACTGATACTACACATGATTATTTGAAATGGCTTGAGTCAGAACATGGCAAAAAAAAAGTTAATCCATTGCATATAATCTAAAGATGTGTGAAGCTCTATTGCACGTAGTTGTTATAAAAACACTTCAGTGACTTTAGCTCATTAAACTAATTTAACTGGAATATCTCAATTTCCTGGAGAGAAATGAACTCACTAATATTTAGCAGAAACAGAGGGGAGTAATTGGTCAACATATGCATGGTTCACCGAAACATAGCAGTGAACAAGGACTGGAGTTTCAGATTAATTTAAAAAACAAGTTACAAATTAGAGTCACCAGTGGTTTTATGAGGTGAGGGAAGTAAGGAAGGGTCTTCTTGTAATCCCTGATCTTGCAAAGGCTTCTGCTGAACTTTATGCAGTATAGTTAATAAATAACAAATTGTGTTCCCATATAAATTTACATAGGAATTTAGTGTACAAAGTAAGTTTGTTTTTAATAAATTAAAATACTGGGACCTATAATATGTTTTCAGCTATTTGAATAAATTTGTTCTGCATTCTCTTAGTCTTGATGTATGGTATTTTTACTATACCTCATCATAAAAATTTCTTTTAAAAAAAAAATCAAAATTTTAAAAGTTTAATTTATATAAACAGAGTAAAAACTACTTCTGGCAGGCTGTGCAAAGTAAATCTTAGTACAAATAACGTAACAAGGAAGGAAACACACCAGCTGAATAATTGATGGTGTGATTGTGAAACTTCTCTTGTTCCTCAGAAGTAATCCTATAGTTTTAGAATGCTCTCTAGTAGAAGTAATAGAATTCAAGTAATTCTAAACTTTGTAATCTTGCCCTCAAGGATCATGTTTTCAGTATTATTTACTAGAAGCATGTACCGTGGGAAGGCATTGGTAAAGTCTATGACAAGGTAACAGCTGAAGCTAAAAGGTCAACAGATTCCTCAGTTTAGTATGGATGATGCCTGCATCTGCAGACATTGTAATTGTCTGAGAGCTTACAAAAGTTAGACAATTCTTCTCTTTCCAGCTTAAAGATTTTTAATTTTATTTTTTTCCGAACAGTTCCACATAAAACTAGAAAAAAATACCTCAGAAGTGCTGATAATTTTAAATCCCAGGGGGCTTATGTATATATATTTTATGTTTTCTTCACACTGTAAGTTTTTGCTGCACTAGAATTACTGAATGTATAGATATGTAAAAATCAAGCATTGTTTCTGTTGGTCTGTTACACACTGAATTCCTAGTCAGAGCTATGGATATCTTGAAGGACTGTGTTCCCCATAATGAAAGTTTAGAGTAGTGTGAAACTGTGCAGCAAAATCATTACTGTGTGACATTTTTTTCAGAAATAATCAGACACTTCACAAAGGGATAGTGAAAAGAACAGCTGTTTTCATGGAGAAAATAGTTAGTCCTGACATTTTGCCCTTACTTTTTTTTTTTTGGCTGTTCCTTCCATGATGCTCAACAGATCTAGATAAATTTATTGTTACAGGTAATTAAAATCAACTAACTTTGTCAACCCACCAGTCTTTGCTCGTAGGTACTCTGAAAAATATTGATAGTTTTCTTGTCTGTACTTCCATTTTATACATATTTAATAAGCCATGTCTGTGAATCTTTTTGCTCTTTAGCTTACCTGAAAGCAGTTTATTTCAAGTTCTCACACCATAAAAATTTTCCTTGCCCAGACAGAATTTGTTGAAAGATGAAAGGAAGACTAGAAGTCTGTCTGAAGCTGTGCTTGTTTTAGTGGTCTGAAGGCTATCTTCTCTGTTCAGTCCAGGATTAAATCTATCTTGACTGCAAACAGAAAACATTCAGAGTATGTGCTGGACCTCAGTTCTGATTCAAATTTGACACACATTTTACAAAAATGTACTCATGACATTTGCTGTTTTAGTGATGATTTATGACTAAACATTCGTAACTGCCATTCTTAAATAATAAGAGAAAACTGCTTTGCAAACATGACTGATCTTAAATGTTATTAGTATGCAAATATCAATTAACATTAATATCAATATGCAAATATTAATGTAATATGTTCTGCACAGTTTATACAACTGCAATTGACCAGATTTTTCTGGTAATTATAACACTTGGAAGGATAATTTTAAGAAAAGTGTCATTTTATTTATACATTTAATTACACAAATATTGGCTATACCTTTTGTACAGAAATTTTAAATAGTGATAGGGTAAAATAGTGATTACAAATTAAAAGAAGCTTGGTAAGGGAACCAATTGAATTAAAGTTCAATGTTGTAATGCATTTTTAGAGCACAGCTTTGTTCTCTTGCTTTTTCCTAAACTTCTAAGATTCTTATTACAGCAGTCTTCCCTATCCAGTATCCACTCAGTTCTCAGTTCTGGTAAGCACTGTACAATGTAAACCCCTGCAGAACAATTCAGACATTTGAAATTTGTTGTGCCAGACTCTTTTAAAAGTTTATCTTTCACAGTGTCAACACCTGATGACTTCATTGGGACTTAAAATGGTATTTTACATCACAAAACTGGACTCTGATGTAAGAGAAATAGAGAATGTAAGAGAAAACCTTGGTTTTAAGTTTGCATATCCTAACAGAAAATACTAGAGGTTGTGCAGAAACAAATAAAAATCGAAGTCTGGCTTTGATTGCAATGTACATTCGATTGCAGTTGTACAAACATTGCAATGGCAAAGTATCACAGTTGTTCTCTGGGACAGGAACACATGAAAGGCTCATGGGGTATAACTCAAGTACATATGCAAATATGTAAGGATATTTCATGCTGAATAAATGTCAGAAAATGATCTGTGAGATGACTGCAAGTATCCAACCCTTCACCCTTCCTGTAATTTTTTGTGTGTTTTTAAGGACAATCTAGAGAGCAAAGAAAGTGGAAATTGAACTGTCAAATTTGAAGCTAATAACTTTTGATTGAAAATGAAAACAGTTGTGGTAATGTAATAGGTTTTTTTCTTAAAAGAAGCTTCTTACTCCTCCACTTGAGGAAGTTGATAAATACTGTCTAGAAAATTACTAAATGAAAATTAAGAAAATAGAATTAGTTACACATGATAATTACATTATATGACTTTGTTGTAGTGGAGACCTCTGCATGTTTTAATCTCATTTTGAAACTCACAAGATGATCATGGTATATGAAGAGTTGATAGGGGTCAATTGGATTGGTAAGGTCAATCACAAATGCTTTGTGTATTTTAGATTCACAATTTATTTTTAATATTTCTTTTTCTATAGGGATGCCCTCTGCTTCTTTATTAGTTTATTTGCTTTTAGCGTTACTCATTCATTTCGCATCTGGAGAAACGGAAGTGAAGTTCAGTGGACAAACAGAATTTGTAGTCAATGAAACAAGTACAACTGTTATACGTCTCGTAATTGAAAGGACAGGGAAGCCTGCTAACATCACAGCAATTGTGTCGGTAAGAAAACATGGCAGCCATGTTCTCAGCAACTGTTGATAACTTTTTAAAAAGCTTCTTGGGACTCAGATACATGGAAAGTTGTGAGTGTGACTGATAAGAGAGAAAAGTGAGACCCACATAAACCCCCTTTGTTTCCTCTTCTGTGAACTTTGAATTTCACTGTTCTGAAAGGAGGAATAGTCTTTTTCACTATGCTTCTTTCAAGCCTTTAGCTTCTAAGAAGGATGATTCAGGTGTGGCAGCTATGCTGGTTCAGTGACTTCTCTCCATTTAGTCTCAGTGGAACTGTAAACTTAGTTTAGACCGTTTGCTGTTTTTACATTACTGCCTTTGTAAACTCTCCTCTAATCACCTCACTTACAGTTGAACCAGGGGAATTTTCTTCTGTTGCCTGAGATGAAGGAAAGGAAGTTCTTTGTAGAAGACTTTATCTTGTGAACTTTGGTGACCAAATTGTTAATCTAGGTTGAATACCTAGGCTCCTTCCAATGCTTAGAATGGAAGTTCTGCAGAGGGTAGTTTCACCCCAAGGTGAATTTAACTCATGTGGAGTATTATGAGGTGTACAGATCTGTGCTTCCTGTACAGGCATAACTTTTTCAATTAAAAAAACCCTTTTCATATGGTACATTATGCAAAAGATACCAAATTGCAGGGAAAGAAGTCATAACTGGTTATGAAGAAAGTGTTCTGTTTATTTTATTGGTTTTTTTTTACCCATTTACTCAGCATGAATAAAAAGCTTTGTTATCTATGTACCTTCTGTCTAGAAATTAACTATGACAGTAGGGGAAATTGTGGAAAAAATTATGTGAAACAAAGTGGGTATGAAGCCTGTTTGAGTGAGTCTAGGGTGATAATATAGAACGTATTGAAGGAGGAAGGAGATGGCATTTGGTTTTGTTTTTATTGCAGATTGATGGAGAAGACACAGGAGACTTTTTTGACACATACGCAGCTGCATTTATACCCGATACAGAAACAAACCGAACAGTGTATATATCTGTCTGTGATGATGATCTTCCAGAGGCTGATGAGACATTCACATTTCACTTGACACTACTGGTAAGTCTCAATTTTTCAGTGTATCTATTCCACAGAAAACAGTGGGTAATCTAGTATGGGTGAACGGTGTTTCATAGATTTCCGTGTAGTCTTACTGCTTATGAGAAATAGGTAAGAACTAAAATCTGGACTCCAAGCAGGATGATGCTTATTGTCCTTCAGAATGTTAGCATTTCGGTGGGTGTCTCTGTGTCATGTTGTTGTGCCTGACACTTGAGCAGGCATTGCATTCAGCTGTGGACATGTGGTGTACTGGAGCCTGGAAGAGTTAGATTTGGAAGACTCAGCCTTTCCTGTTTTCCTGCTAGAATGTGCATGGAGGAGAGGGTGGAGGGAGCAGAAAAAGAGGATGACTTCCAGTCCTCCAGAAGCAGAGGTTAAAGGTGACTTATCTAAACCCAAACAATTTTATAAATATTTACCAAAAAATTAATTCTCTATTGTTCTGTCTCACAGGAGTTACGCTACAAAAAAGAGGTTCACATTAATATATTTTTAGCTAACAGTTCATGACTAAGTAAGATGTCAGTTCAATAAAAATAAATTTTCTATTTCATTGTCATTATTACATGTCTATGGGGATGTTTGCAGTGAATATAAAAGTGCCTATTTTCCCTTTCTTTTTGTTTTGATTTGTAAATGTAGCTTAATTTTACAATGTAATAAAGACCTGCTTCTTATAGCTGCCGTCCCAGTATATCCTTTAGCTAGATATAGGCCTTATAAGAGCTTCAAAGTTTCAGTTTTATACAAATGTTAGGGGAAAAAAAAAAAAAAAAACCTTTGGAATTCCTGGCAGTGTTAAATGCTTCATGTATGGTTTCCTACTGATATGCTGTTAATAATTGTTAAACTATTGTTAATCATTTGCAAAGTTTGTTTCAAGCACTTTATTGGCGACTCTTTAGATTCCATGGTAAATAGGAATTTGTGGATTCTATTGCTTTAAACAATTTTCATTGTTATATAGAATAAAAAGACATATATTTTTTGTAAGCTGATATTAACTCTTAAAGACATTAACATCAAAATGCCTTTTTTTTCCCGTCACTGTACTTAATATCGTATTTTGGTTTTAATTTTAGAAACCATCTGCAAGGATAAAGCTTGGCTCACCCAAATCTGTCACAGTAACAATTTTATCAAATGACAATGCCTTTGGAATAATTTCTTTTAACATGGTAAGACATTTTATATTTTAGATAAAATATAAGGGTATATTTTAGAACATTTTAGAAAACATAAGGTGAAATTGTTAAAGATGCTGATTAGTTATTCACCCAAATCCCTTGGAAGAAGATTGTGTATTACATCTCTGAAAACATCTCTGGAGATAATTCATACATATGTATGTATATATATACATATGTACAAGTTTAATACTTCTGTATGCTTTTAGGTGTTGAGATATTGCCTGAGGTCCTCAAACTTGGATGAATTTTTATGTTGCTCATCTAATTATAAAGCTTTTAGAAATTGTTTAGTCCCACTGCCCCTCAATATACTATGGAAAAAATGAGGAGTAATACCATAGGAAATTTAAAGAGGTGGCTTAGAAATTTTAAGAATATATACCTTTTTCCCATCTCAAGTGAGCAATTTTATATTTAACTCTAAAGCTGTAAGAGTAGTGTCATGATATATGCATAATATAATACCTTCTGGGGATAAGAGTGGTGTGACTCTAGTTGTGTGGAGAATATTTGCAATAATACAAAGTTTGTGTTAGCAGAAAGAGAAGCTATACTTTATTGCTGGAATTTTGGAAATTTACTTTTTAGAAGACTTCCCTGAAAAAAATCCTATATGAAAAATTTTTGGCACCACAATACTAAACCATGCTGCTTCCTGAAGTGCTGTGAGTCTTTGAAATCTGTCAGCTGTAACAGTTTGATACACAGACTCCATTGTCTGGTTACCTAACAAATGAGTTTTTAATGGAAAAAAACTATTTTTAATAGGATTAGGAACTCCACTAAATATGACCAGTGCTCATATGCCAGTGCTTAGTGTATTGTAACTGTGCTCATTTGCAAAAAAACCCAACAGAAAACCAGAAAGCCCACTCTGCATATATTATGATAATTTTTTAATCTCAAACCTTTCAAGCTTTTTATTAGCTGAACTAATTGGTTGCTAGGAAATGTATGCCATCAGCAGACTGGTTTGCAGATTGGATTAACTTGTCTGTGGGAGTTTGGTATTTCTATGGTAACAATTTTTTCCTTCTGCCGTGATACTTGATCTGTGCCTGATAGCCTGTCCCTTTTCTTCCTCATTAGTCTGCCTTAATCACAGTGAATGAACCTAGGGGCAGAAATGAATTTGTGCCTCTCACTCTAATTAGGGAGAGAGGAACCTACGGGACGGTCGTTGTAACTTTTGAGGTGAGTATATCAGAAAGGCTTCATACCTTTTCTATCAGATGAAGCTGTGAAACATAATAATAACTTATCAAAGTGTTTATTGCAGTGAAAGGACTAAATACCTAAGTCTACATTTGATAATTTTGTTTCATAAAATGGAAAGAAACTACCTTTCAATTATCTAACTGCTTAATTTAGAAAAAGTGAAGATATATTAAATATGAGTATTTGTGTCATTTAGAAAGATATTTGAAGCATCATTTCTTCGTAATATTAGCAAACAATGTCTATTGAGTGTGCAAGAAATTTCTTATATATTTTTTCAAAATTTATAAATACCTTGGTTCTTTTGATGGTGCTTGTGCCACCTTCAAACATGTAGAACTCAATGTTCAGTGAAATTCTGTATCTATAAGACAGCAGTTTGAATTCACAGGCATTTAAACCTTTCAAAATCATTACTTGAATATTTAGGCCATTACTCACATACTTCATGTGAATGGGATATACTCATTGCCTTTATTGTGAGGGGGGGGTGGATTTTTTTCCTTGTTTAGCTCTGATTCTATTACATTCTTTAAAATTACAGGTAATTCTTTTTCACATCAAAATTTCTTTATCAGTTGTCATCAAAGATTTAATCTAGGTGTGTCAAAATCTCAAAACATTTGTACTGGATGTTATTGCATACTATACATACATACATAAAGCATGTGTAGATAATGTTCAGTGGTTATGTTATGTATTGCAGATATGTTTGTTTTAAAATCCATTTTTATTTTATAATTTTATAATATACATATATATATATATATAATTTTATAATAACACATTTTACTATGTGCACAATTTATCAGGATAATCTCAAAATGTAGTTTATATACAAATATATAAAATTATTTTGAAAAAACATTGCAAGATTTTCTAAAACAAAGTAACATACTACCTCTATCTGTCTTAGTATGTTCATGGAATTGATTAGGAAATGTTAGTTAAATTAAAAGAGAAGGACTATCCCTTTCTGTTACTTAAACAAGTCAGTTATGCATTAGTAAATACCAAAGAGTTCTCAAAGGCCTGTGTGGAAATACTTTTCTTCCTCTTTCTCTGGCAGTACATGACTTCTTCAGAGTGCCTTCTCTGATTTATTCCATCTGACAAAAAAGAGTAGATTTTCACAACTGAATATGTGTGCATATGATCAGGAGGTGACTGAATAAATAGCAATTTCTTATGCATTTCACACACTGTATATTAACTATTGTATTAAATTTTTATGTATGTTCCATGTATTTCTTATCATAAAAATCAATTATTTGCAGATAGAAGATGGACCAAACTCAGCTGAAGAAGACTTAAGTCCAGCCAGAGGAAATATTACATTTACCCCTGGGAGATCAGTGTTGGTTTATAATTTAACAGTACTTGATGATCAGGTAAAAACAAGCTGACATTTTTGTTTGGATGTATAGGTTGACTGCTGTTCTAGAGGGTCTTAGCATATTATGTTATAAAAATACTTGTTTTAGAAAGGGCTACAATTCCTTCTGCTTCATAAAGTGCTGTTCAGTTTTGTCTCTGTGGGTTGTCATTTTATCTTTTTAATGTTGCCTCTGTATTTCTCATCAATTAATTTTTTTAGTTTCTGAACATACCCTGACTGCTCTGATTAGACTGTTAGGTGCTGTACAGTAAAAGTATAAATTATCAAGAAAGCATTATATTTTTTTCGCATGGAATGGTGAGGTTCTTGTATTGTCAAGGTTCATCTATTAGACTGACCTTTCTATATTTAACTTTTCAGTGTGAACATGATACTGAACAACTTGATAAGGAAATTCACTAAAAAAAAATACATAGGGAAAAAAAATGTCTGTGTTATAAGTGGGAAACTTTAAAGCAATTTTTTTGCATATTTCTGTTAATTTTTCTGTTTTGTTTAACTTTCAACCCTCTTTCAGAAAAGTGTTTTGGGAAATAGAGACATCACATTTTGAAAGGAGATTTTTATCAGAAGTTAAAAGCAGGACTGTTCTGTTTTAATATGAAATGAGTTTTCAAGTTGGTATAATTTCAGCCTTCTGCAAAATGCATAAACCATTTTTCTCAGTATAAGTGTTCTGCATATATTTGAAATGTGACTTACATATAGTTGTTAATACTATTTTTCCAGGTACCTGAAAATGATGAAATCTTTGTTGTTCGTCTGAAGAGCGTGGAGGGAGGGGCTGAAATCAACAACTCAAGAAATTCTGTGTGGATTAATATTAGGAAAAATGACAGTCCTGTGCGTTTTGTTCAGAGTGCTTATGTGGTGCCTGAGGAAGATGAAGTGGTAACAATCCAAGTGGTTCGTGGTAAGGACGTCAGTGGAAAATTAATTGGACCTGATGAAGACGAAGTCTCTGTCAGTTACGCCATCATAACTGGGGATTCAACTGCACATGCACAGCTTAATGTAGACTTCCTAGATCTACAGCCAAATACAACTCTTGTTTTCCCACCTCTAGTTCATGAAACATATTTGAAATTTAGGATCCTTGATGATGCCATACCAGAAATTGCTGAGACCTTTCAGATTATGCTTCTTAAAGACACTTTGCAGGGAGATGCTGTTTTGATTTATCCGTCTGTTGTTCATGTCACTATCCAGCCGAATGATAAACCCTATGGAGTGCTGTCAATCAACAGTGTTCTGTTAGCTCACACTGTTATCATTGATGAAGACCAAATTTCAAGGTACTGCAGATCTTAAAATCTAGTATCTAGTCAATTTAAGAGATTTGTTTATAATTGTTAAGCACTGTTATGATATCACTAAAGTAATTATAAAATCACTCCTAAAATATAATGTAGTAATCACTTAGTGTGTTGTTATTATTGGCTATATCCACAAAGATTTCAAGGAAGTGGGAATGTCTAATTATACAGAAAGTATTTTAATATCTATAAACTATGTATGTAGGTAAATAAACCATAACTATTTAATTACATTATCAGAATAGTGAAAACTCGTTAGGATCAGTGAAGATGTAGTACTGCTACACACAGTTTCAGTGGGAAATAGATTTCTGTATTCCACTCTTGGTGTATATTTGTATTTACTCTCTGTGAAACCAGTCTCTGATTAAAGAAAAAAAAATTCAGTGTCTCCCATGAAATAGTTACCTTAAACTCAAAAACAATTTCAATATTTGTAATTTTACAGGGAGATTAAAATCAAAGCTCTGTACAAATTTTATAGGCAGACTGATACACAGTATTGATAATCTCAATAAAAATGTCTATTGCTAATTACCATCCCCAAAGAAATAAATAATGCCTCAAACTATCATACTGTGAGAAATTTTGAAGTAATATTTTATGGTATATAGGGCCCATTCAAATGAATTGAGGATTCATTTTTCCTTTTTATACACAGTAAAGAACTAAGTCCTACTTTCAATGTGTTTTCAAGTAATGATTTTCAGACTTTTTGTTGTAGTCATGCACTTGGCAGATGCAGGCAACATGACATTTCCAGTGTTATAATTATCAGTAACTGAATATATTTTTAGTACAAACAGTTCATTATTTCAATGGTCATGCCTCATACCTGCTCATGATGTAGAATAGGCAAAAACATTTTCTGAAATGTTTTTGTATTCCTCAAGACAAATGTAAAACATGCCAAGATTCCACTAAACAGTGTTTTTCTTGCTGTATTCAAAATGAGATCTAACAAGTATCTTCAGAGATTTTACAGAGAGCTCATGAGTAAATGCTCAAGCCTTCCATATGTGTTATGATTTCACAAACTGTAAGCCTTGAGTCAAATGTCAGTTGCAAGCAGCTAACATTTATACCACTTAGGTCAGTGTAAATATTTTAGGGAATTGGTAATCATGCTTGCCAATAGTAATTATGGTTTGTGGGTTTTTGTTTTTGTTCAAAACCTTAGGTTTGAAGGGATCACAATTGTAAGAAATGGTGGAACACATGGAAATGTTTCTGTTTCCTGGGTTATAATCCGAAATAGCAGTGATCCTTCACCTGTGACTGCAGACCTACTTCCAGAGGCGGGGGAGGTAACTTTTGATCAAGGTCAGATGCTGGTGACCCTTCATCTGGACATTATTGATGATGATATACCAGAAGAGGCAGAGCCTTATCTTCTGAAACTCCTAGCTCATACAATTCAGGGTGGTGCAGAAGTCAGTGAGCCATCTGAGGTAAGCTCACTTTTAGAATTCTTTTGGAGGGGATACTAATGAGTAATAAAGACTTTACCAGTTTTAATAAAATTGATTGATTGATTCGTTCATTGATGGATTAGCTGAACAGGTGAAAGGGTTTGGTTTTAGATAAAAGGCAAGAAAACTGATCCTTAATATAGTCTTAATGTATAGAGCCATATCTAAAGTATTTCACTGAGTATAGTCTACAATGTCAGACATTTTTACTGTGGTAGCATTCAGTTCAGATTATTCCCAGTCTGCAATGATAGCATTGAATAAATGTTGTATCAAGTGACTGCTTTCTAACAGAAGGCAGGAAAATTATTTTCACTTGCTCATTTGCTGTTTAAATGATTTACTGCAATGTTTTACAGAGCAACAACTTCAAGGAGAAGGTTTCATGATTGAGACTGTAATCTTGGAGCTATTAGATAAAGAGTGGCTGGAATTGCTGACAGTACTGTGACTTGAGTCCCTGCTTTGTCTGTCTCAAAAATAGTTGGAATGAGCTTGGTGAATAAAAAGTTCTTTACAATCTGAAACATTTTAAAATTATTTATTTTGGCTGCTGAACCAAAAAAATCAGTTGTTCAGAATTCATTCTGGCATTTGTGGTGATGCATATGGGAAACTACCGCACTTTCAGTGCAGTGTTTCTTGCGTATAAAGAATACTTTGGGACTCTCAATCTGATTTCTTTCTTGATGGCAGTTCACTAAGGAGAAAAATACATGGTGACAGTCAGGAGACGCTTTTGTGAAGGCATGAAGCTATAGTATAATGCAGCATATTGTTTTCTGCTTTGCAGCTTCTGTTTTACATTCAGGACAGTGATGATGTTTATGGCCTAATAAAATTTCATCCTTTGGAGAATCAGAAGATTGAAAGTAATCCAGTGGGACGCTTTTTATCCTTGAGTTTTGCGAGAGAAAGAGGAACAGTTGGAGATGTGCAGTTGGTTTTTACTGCACTGTATATTCCAGCTGGAGCTCTGGATCCTGAGAGAGCAAAAGGTGGCATTCTAAATATGTCTAGAAGAAGTACTCTCACCTTTCCAGAAGGAAAAGCACAAGCTACTGTAAATATACCAATACGAAATGATGCATTTCTTCAAAATGGAGCTCACTTTGTCATACAGGTATCTCAGCTGTGTTCTGGGGGTTTTTTTAGCCCATGTAATATAAAGGATATAAAACAGTAGTGGCTCATTCCCTTTTAATTTAATTAAAATTAATTTAATTAATTTAATTAAAATAATTTTACCTGATTAAAAAAATAAAAAAATAACATTATTATTTCTGTTGCCAAGAAAACTCTTCTATTTATATACATCTTCCAAAAATATCCCATAAGGAGCTAATTTGTAGTTATTTACTTATTACACCATTTAAAAAAATACAGTGTTGTAATAGGGTTCAGTTATTAATCATGAAATTTAACAAAATTGTATCAGTGTTGCAGAGGTTAGTTACCTTTTCAGGTATGTTATTGTGTCTACCCCTTGGCTTTTGATTTAATTAAACTTAGGCTCCTAAATTACAGAAGTATGACAGATTTTAGAAATCAAAAGCAAGGAAATATAAATAGTCAAACATATGTTTAATTTATGTGCAACTTTGACCTGGGAATTGAAAAGTTCTTCTAGTTTCCCCTGTATGTGACCTTTTGTTATTTTTCATTCTCTGTTTTTTGTTTTTTTTTCTCTATCTGAATATGTAAGAAGGGAGATTATGCCGTTGTTCATAAGACTGGCTGGAAAAATTCACTAAAACTGTTTTTGAAAGAAAATGGGCTTTCCACAAAAATGTTTTAAGGAAGATTTTTTTATTTTCCAATTTTTTTTCTTCATTTCCCACTGGAGAAACCAGATTTGCATACATGTTAGCAAGTTATTGTTCAGATATGCTACTGTGGGAGATTCTGGGCATTGCAATCAGTAATTTTTATACTTATTTTCTCACCTGCAGTTAAGGCCACTGCATAATCTCTACTTCCTCTGATTAACTGTTGTGACTTTCTGGGATCACGAGCCCAGAGAACAGTCCTGATATACAGATAAAGGGGTGCCTTGGCACAACCAAAGCAGAAATCTCAAAGTAATTTCTTATTCTTTTTAGTCCTTTCATTTTAAGTCAGGTGTCTTCAAAATTTCCAGATGGAGATGTTGATGTGAAATCATAAATGTAAAATTTGGTTTTTTTTCTTTAATTTATAGTCTACTAAAGATGTTTTAATTACTTGAAAAGATTTCTTCCCTCCACCTCCTTCTCCCTACTCCCTTCACTCCCTAGTGAAAAAAAAAAAAATAAAAGAGAGAGTAAAAAAAGGTATTGCCAGAATAGTTTTCTCGTTGCACTCTTTTCTGTGTTCACAGCTGTTGTAGGGAATACATAGGGAATATTGTAGGGAATATGATTCTGAAATACTAGAATATGTCAGTGTGTTTTACCATTTTCATGTGATCTGAAAGATAACAGAAAAACTGAAATATCTAATTCCAAGCTCCTATCAGGTGATAGATTACAAATAACATCGCAGTGTGGACTATGGACAAGATGTGTGACAAGTATTTCAATATGCAGGCACTTGGCCTGGCTTTTCAATCTGAAGATTCCAGGGAGACACTGTGTATGTTCTGTATTTTCTCCATGAACTGTAAAAGTACTTTGAGTACTCAAAATCAGAGGCAACTTCTAACACAAATAATTCCTTTAGAAAAGGAAGAAAAATACCCCTATTTATCACTATAACAAGCCTTCATTTTAAAGAATGAAGGATTGTAATAACTTGTAATTAAATGATAATCTAAATTGTAAATAAATTATAGTCTCAGCAAACATGTTTAGAAGGAGATTACAGAATTTTTACTAGGCCCAGTAAAGGATCAACTCAGGAATTGGGGAAGGAGAGATGGAGGAAGAAATGAAGTTTAAACACAAGGGAACAGATAGAGCAACTGGAAATGTGAGCTTAGCATTCTTCAGTGACATCTTCAATTAAATAACCTGTTTGATGTACAGACTATTTTTGGTATGGACTGACAGATTAACTAACTTAATAAACTGCTCATCATTATTCAGTTCACAGTGCATTCTTGTTCTCCTCTTGAAATTATTTGTTTTACAAGGAAAAACTGAATTAAAAAAAAACCCCAACAATATGTCATTAATTATTACTTTAATCTCAAAGTTGCTATCCAGATAGTAACAAAGGGAATTCTGCCAGCTCTGTAGTATTTCAGAACTTTTAGTGAGCTAACAACCACAACAGTGATCCACCTGCATGGTGTTAATGGGAGAATTAGCTCCTAATCTTTGAAAACAAGGAAACAAATGGAACCACTTTCTGTTCCTCAGAATCCCAATAACTAGCTTGTATGGTTGAGAATCAATTTCTAATTACAGTATTTATAAAGCAAATTCCATCTATCATCAAATAAAATGTGAATGAATATTTTTGAGTGTTACTTGAATAGCAGTAAAACAAAGTATGATACAGTCCAAGTATTTTAGGTAGATTGGTTTTAAGGATCAATTGGATTTAAAACTCATCAATTGAAAGGATGATTCATAATAACTATATGGATTTAAGTAAGGTTATTTTGCCCTTCTCCACTAAAACCTATATGGCATCTAATGACTCCAAGCAAAAACATCCTAGTAGGAGTTAAAAGGTGGTTGTCATCAGTGGTTCATGTACCAGTGAAATGTTTAGAAAAGTATATACAAATCAGTCATGGAAACATCTGTTATTATCATCCATGTAGACAGAATTCCATAGTGTTATAAATGATATTTGGAAGGGATAGTAAAACAAGTAAAACAAGGAAAGTCCTGCTTTCCTTGTTATGTCAATGGTGCTGATGTGCTAAGTGAGTGCTATTTTCTATTCAAAGATAGAATAAACATTTTTTCTATTTCTTCTTAGTATACATAAACCATCAAAAGTATAGTAATATAAGAGGAGATTACAGTTTTGAAATCTAGTACTGATTTTCAATTCTGAATGTAACTCTAACATATTAGTTATTGTAAATAGACAAGTCTTTACATCTTTTTGAGAGAGGAAAGAAGACTGAATCACTCTTTGGCTTCATGAGACGGTCTAAATTATTGTTTCCAGCAACTTCAGCAGATTTTTATCAATGCATGACACAAACCTGAAGTTAGAACAACATTTGGGTGCTTGGCAGATCAATTAATAGATCTAGTAATGAATTACCCAGTTAATTCTCCCTCTGCATACATTTAGTTGTGTACCTGATTTGTCTATGAGGTATAACATTCAGCTGTGGAAGCTCAGTACCGTTCACTTCATTTCTTACACAGCTACTTACATATCTTTGTAATAGCAACGTTGATGGTAGGAGAAATTTATTCTGTAGGTGTTTTGCTCCTTGCATATGACACTTATTCCCAGATGTAAGAATAGTTCTTGCTTGGTACTCAGGCTTCTTATTTTTGAAGTTTTTCTTACTTTTTCTTACAGCTGGAAAAAGTTGAGCTGCTGAACAGAATCCCTCTTGTCCCACCTGTGAGTCCTAGATTAGGTGAAATTCGGAATATTTCTTTGAGGATTACTCCAGATATTGCAAATGGAGAAATAGGCTTTACTAGCAATCTTCCAATTATTCTTTCTGAGCCAGAAGACTCACCTGCTACAGTGGTAAGTAAACATTTTTATATTGTCCCTTACTATGGAAAACTTATTTGGAGAAAGCAAAGCTTGCTACGTCCACTGTAACATTTGAAAATTAATGGGAGGAAAATCCATCCTCCAAGCTCAATTTTTTTCTCCAAGTATTCTCCTGCTTTAAAAAAACAGAAAGGCAAAAAATTGCTAGCAAGATTAATATGTTTGTCATCTGAAAAGTATTCTCTGTAAGAATCTAGAACTGGTTAGGTCTTGATGGTCACATGGAGCAAAAGATGCTGCAGAGAGTTTAATTTCTTTCACCATCTGCAAAGACACTCTTCTAGAGTAGGACTGATTTTGATCCCAAATTTCATAAAAATATCTGTATATTTTAATGTTGACTTACATGTGAATATGTAGTTTGGCTTGCTGGGTATGTTTTCTAATAAATATAGGGTTTTTGTTTCTCATAAAGCATTTTCAAAAGCATTGTCAACCATCTCAATGCTGTTATCCCAGCCAGATGTAATCCCTTTATAAAGTATCTTCTCTTACATTTTCCCTTCTTCCCCCTACTTGTCTTAACGGAGGTCTTCCCTCAAGTCCTGAATCAGAGAATTTGCTTTTCATCCTCAGAATAAAACTGCTGATTTCCTTAAGCAGAGTACAAGCTGGAACTGTACTATAACAGCCAGAGTAAATTATGGTGCTTACATATAAAACCTAGATTGTCTTGATGAGGTGGGCACTGGTTAAATCTGTCCTAGAAGTGTTTTTGTGTTTATGAACACTAAGTGATTTGTCATATTAATAATCTGCCACCTCCACTAGGTATATATAACATATATGTCCAAGTATATAATGGATAGGTGATTAAAAATATTAGATTCATTGATATAACATTTGATTATGATTTTGGTTTGATTTCAGATCTTATACATAGGCATAAATAAAAAACCCAAGATGAATATTTTAAGGCTCATATTCAAACAGTAATTTGCAAAGAGTTAATTGTTTTTACATCTAGTTTTGCAAGTCACAGTGGACTCACGTGCTTTGCAGGTTTCCATTCCATTGCATCGAGATGGGACTGATGGTCAAGCAACAGTGTTTTGGAGTTTGAGACCCTTTGGTCCCAATCACAAGGCAGTAACACCGGATGATATAAGTCCTTTTAATGGCTCTGTTTTTTTCTTATCTGGACAAAGTGATACTACAATCAACATTACTGTTAAAGCTGATGATATACCTGAAATGAATGAAACCGTGTTATTAACTTTGGACAGGTATTGTACCCTAATATTTACTCGTATGTACCACTTGCTATACTCAATCTATATATAAAAAATTGGCACAGTATTAATTGTGAGGTGTTGCCTCCACTGTGTTGATAAATGCCTGGAGGAATATTGTGCCCTTGATTCAGACTGTGTATGAAATCTTCTTTGACTCGTGATCAATGTAAGAAGCCATATTGTGCTTATTATCTTACAACTTAGTTTTGTTTATATTTTGATTAAAATAATGGATATTACTAAAAAGTTCATTTAGCTTTGATCTTTAGTTATAGCCCTTGATTATAACACTTTTGTTTTAAGAAAAATAATGTTTAGTGAGATAATGGGGAGAGCTGTAATAAAGATTAACTCAAGTAATACATAACTGTGTTTTTCTCAGAAGAGGTTTATAGGCAGGATGTCACATTACCCCGTACCTCACCTACAAAGGTGTTTCTGAGGCACTGTTGTGGTCTCCCTTCCATGTGACATCAGGATTGCAGGATAATTAAGGCTGTGAGAGGCCTCAGGAGATATTATCTGTATGTGAGCACTACTCAGAATACTTGAATTATTTCATATCCAGCAGCCTTTTAGGAGAATCTTGGAGATTCTCCTAAAAGCCAGGAGAATCTTGGCTATTTCTTTACTCCTGCTTCCAAAAATTTAGATGTATATGTAGTTTAGGAATACTATCACTTCTGCTAATACCTCCTAATAATCTAAGGTATATTTTTCTCATTTATTTTTCTGGAAACGTGCTAGGATATGTCTGTCAGCTGCAATGTCTGCATTGAACATCTACTACTTACACAGTCCTTACCTTATCCTTGTTGTATATAGGAAGGGCAGACTAGCTCATGGGAACTTCTAATACCAGGGACGCATGTGGATTACATACTTGCAAACCAGAAAGTAACTCCTCAAGCTTGTTGATGCTGTTTTTTGAGCATTGTTATATCACACAGGAAGGATGCTGTTCTAGTGCAGGACTGGTCTATTTCTGTAGAAGGTGGCTGGTGGATGCATCTAGTGCACAATTAATTGTTTCATTCTATTTTGGGTTGTCACTGTATTGAAAAGAAGGTCCTCCAAGACAAAAACAAGTAGAGACTATTGCAGGCAGTTCTCTGTTTTAGTTCCTGTGGATGAAACTGATTTGCCTGTAAGTTTGTTTGTGTCTGTGGCACAAAGAAACTAGGATTAGAAATAATGATTGAAGTTGTGAAGAACTTGTGTAAAGTGGCAAAAATGCTGAAGTGGAAGGATAGGAGTACAGAGAGGAAGTTGGCAGCATAAAGTATTTAACTTTTTTAATATTGGACATCTCTGCAGTGTGTGTAACTACGGCTTTCTACCACTTACTCTTATTAGTGACCCCATGCCTTGAAAATTATGTCTAAAAGGGGACTGAGTTGGCAGCTGAACAAATGCATCCACTGTTCTTCTTTTTCTATGTATGGTGGGAGTAACAAGTTCTCTTGATCATGAAGTGGCTAGTAAAAATTTTGCCAGCAGTAAGCAGCTTTCCCACACTTGGCAAGGTCAGACAGTGAAGTAAGGAGAAGATAGTCTGGCCAGAAAAAGGAAAAAAATAAGGAGTAGATAAAATCTGAACTTTCTCTAGACCTCGATAGTGTCTCTCAAGGCTACGAGTGAAATTTGGCAACTTTAACGTGAGCAGAAGCCAAGAATGAAATATCTGCAAAGATCATCCTTTCAGTACTGGAGGTGACTCTTCAAAGCAGGGGTGAATGATACTGGCAGGGTGATGCGTATAAGCTTTTGGTATTGCCTCCTACATAGTTTGTATTTTCTAGATGAACAGAAGATTTCAGTTTCCAAGACTGCCAGCCAGCACCTCACAGCAGTAGTGAATTACCATGAAAACAAAGATGCACTGTGCTGTGGATGTGCTTGCACTGTTTGATAAACTGTAGCATAAGTCAGTAGAAAAATAGAGCATGTACGGACTTTAATGAAACTGTAGACATAGACATATGTTCATAAGCATTCTATTTATTGCATTTAGTAATAGCATGTGCAAAATAATACGATAATTAGTTCCAACAAGGATGTATTATTTACAACTCAGTGACGTTGTTAAGGCAGTTTATGTTTTAAATGAGCTTTGATTGTACCCATAATTACAAAAGAAACCTTCCAAGCCATTAAAAATTGACTCGATCTTCTGGAGTGTGACCCGGCTAGCTCAGTGATGAGGTTTCTCTTCACTGGAGTTTTGAGCCAGCTTATGTTTGTGAGATTCACTGATTTTCTTCAAGAATTCAAGTCTATAGAGCGAGTAAAGAAATCAGGGGGGGACTCTCTCTCTGGTTTGCATTCCACAGTTTATTTCTGTGAAGGGGAATCCAAAGTACGAGAGACAAAGGATTTGGGGTCTGGGGGGTCTCTTTTAACAGGGTTTCTTGGAGGGAGGGAACATCAGAGAAATAACCAATTATTTTTCTCAGTTAGTACATCTTACAAACTTTCTACAAATCAAGGTTACACACACCAAGATAAGAAATAACAGACACCAACTTCTTCAAATGCCCACAGAGGGGCAGAGGAGGAGAGAGGGGGGGCCTGGTTTCCTGGCAGCACAGGGGGAAAGAAAGGCAAGGTAAGCATGCCCTCACAGCTTCCATAGCTCAGAGGCATTCTGGGACAGGAAAAACAGAGTTACAAACTTCCGTGTTGGAAAGAAGGGTTCTCTTCTCTCAACCCCGTGCTTTCCTGGGCTAAAGAAACTTCAAGCAGCTGGAAATGCCAGCGGGGTCCTCTCTTTACTCTATCCGGCCTCTCGCCGTGGGGCTGAGGAGAGAAACTTCAGTAACCATGGTAACTTGACGCCAGGTAAACAATTAGGAGAAAGACAAGCTGGGGGTGAGGGGAGAATCACAAATAAAAGATAGGAAAAGACACATTTCAGGCTATCAACTACAACAAAAAATGATGTTTTGTTTCCTTGCTCTATGGCCACCAACTATAGGCCCTGGGTATTAAAAATTCGAATGCTGTCCACAAAATGGAGGCCAAAGTATGAAGAATATATAATATGAAGCATATATAATATTTATATATATATATATATATATATATATATATATATATATATATATATATATATATATATATATATATATATATATATAATAATATAATACCTGGAAGACAGATGAGCCATAAAGAAGCGAGATAATCCTGTACCTACTGAAGTTTCTTCCTATTTTCTTTCTTTAGGACCAGCTTCAGTTTCAGAATGCCTGCCTTTTCAGATGCCTGCCCTTATCTTAGTAGTCCTGAACTGAAACAAAACATAAATAAAGCTAGAAGTCTGTAGTGAGATCTGATTGTTGTTTTTAAGTTTAGATCAAGAAATTCTGCTATTGGAATTCATCATGCCCGCAGTGCAGATAAACAGCCATAAATTTGGAAATTGGCACAACTGAAGGGCCAGCACCCTCATGGCACATGGATTGTGTTTGTTTTCTTAAGTGAATGGAGCTGAGAGTGAAACCTCTGGACTTTAGGTTCTGGAAACAGCAATACCCAAATGAATTTATTTTTATTTTGGGAAAATTAAAATCCAGGAACAGCTGAGTGTTTAAATAGTTTATGCTCAGAATCTTTTGGTCATGACTCCCATAAATTAAGATGCCAGAACAGATCTATGTACATATGTATGTATCTAATTTATTTATATAACATATGTTCAATGTTCAATGAAGCAAAACTGATGCAATGTAATGTGGAAAATTTTACAGTTCCAGTGATTTCTCTGATGTGAAATCACTGATTTCAGGCTGAGGAACTTAGCACCTTCTTTGCCTTAGTCTTCAGTGACAGTAAGACCAATTATTCTCATGGCAGCTCATCCCCTGAGCTGGTAGGCAAGGTAGAAGAGCAGAATAGACCCCCTGAAATCCAGGGGGAAGTATTTACTCATTGGCAGAGCTATTTAGGTGGTCACAAGTCTATGGGACTGATCCATGCTAGGGTAATGAGGGAGTTGTTGTAAGAGCTCTCTAAGCTGCTCTCCATCATTTATCATCAGTCGTGGCTATCTGGGGAGGTCACAGACAAAAGGGGGTTTAGCCAGTGTGATGCTCATTCACAAGAATGGCTGGAAGGAGGATCTGGGGAGCTACAGCCAGTCAGCCTGATCTTGGTGCCTGACAAGCTTATGAAACAGATCATCTTGAGTGGGGTCATACGATGCCATGGGCGTAGGAGGGGCAGGTCCTGCCTGATCAATCTGCTGCTTTTGCAATCAGGTGACATGCCTGAGGGATCGGGGGAAGGCTGTGGATGTTGTCAATCTGGACTTCAGCAAAGTCACTCTGTCCCACAGCACACTCCTGGAGAAGCTGCAGCCCATGGCTTGGACAGGAGCACTCTGTGCTGGGTTAGGATCTGGCTGGATGCTGGGCCCAGAGAATGGTGGTGAGTTGGGCTGCATCCAGCTGTGGGGCAGTCACCAGTGGGGTCTACCAGAGATCAGTGTTGGGCCCTGTCCTGTTTAATATCTTTATTGAAGATCTGGATGAGGGGATTGACCTTTAGTAAATTTTTGAATGACGCCAAGTTATATGGGATTGTTGGTCTGCTGGAGGGTAGGAGGGCTCTTCAGAGGGACCTGGACAGGCTGGCTTGGTTGGCTGACACCAAGGATTTGAGATTCAACAAGACCAAGTCTTAACTTAGGCAACAGCAACCCCATGCAGAGCCACAGGCTGCAGAAGAATGGCTGGAAAGTGGCCCAGTGGAAGAGAACACTTTTTGGGATACCTGATAGAAAAGTTTTTTAGAGAAGCATGTTTTTAAGAGTAACAATAATACAAATTCATGGTTGCTGAATTGCAGGGCTCAAAACTGAACACAGCATTCGAGTGCTGCAAACCTATGACTTGCATTTACACTTTTTAAAAAATTATTTTCTAAATTTTTGTGTTTAAGAGACTACTTCATGATAAAAAAGTTTGCAAATCATGGTAGAGACATTTAAAGCACTGCATACTGTCTATGTGCCTTAATTCAGGGCATAAGTAAAGCTGTTTAATAGAGTTTGAAATATTTTTCTAACTTGGGGATTTCCTGTTGTTAGTGCCTATTTCAAAACTATATTTCTTTTCCTTACGTAATTTTTTAATGAAGAAATATATGTGATGCTATAAGAATTATGTAGTTCATTGTAAAATGTTGGATTTTGCTTCACAGCTTTGGTCAGATCTTGTTTTGATATAGAACAAGTTATTTTAAACTGGTAATAGAATGTTTGTATGAGTGTTACTAGACACCTACTACTAGCTTTCATTGCTTTTCAAAGTAGTAACACTGTATATCTTCTGCTATGAATGAAGTTGAAGTAGCCTCCAAAATCAAACAAATTGTGGATTAAACCTGGAGATAAGGTGTTACCTCTAATGAGAAACACTGTGGAATTTGTAATGTGGCAAATCCTCCTCGAATACTATTCTGTAAAGCTAGGTCACTAATTAAATGAGTAGATAATCCTATAGAAAATGAAATAGTGAACACAAATTGAGGAAGCAAATTGACTAACTTTCCACAAGTAGTTTGAATACACCTTTTCTGAGATACCTGAAAGAAGAGAAAGATTCTAGAAGAGTGTGTTTTTCAGAGTAACATTAATAAAAATTCACAGCTGCAAATCAGTTTCTTGTGGACTTCAAAATATTCACTTTCTTCAGAAACTTCCAATTCTTGGTTCAAAGTTATCAAATTTAAACACATCTCTTAATTATTATTTTATTTTCAAAGTATTTATTTCATAATTGTCATGTTATTTTAAACTTTAAATCTGTCATTATTTAGGACTATGCATTTAAAAAAAGTGAGGAAACATTTCGAAGCTTCTCTTAGTTGTCCGGATTAATCTGTAGTTCTTGTAAAGTAATAATTAAGGTATTTTTGAAGAGCAGACTTCTGTGATGACTAGCCTTTTCAGATGTGATTTGTCATTTGGGAAGTGGGGGCAGCCTTCAGTCCAGGGCATAAGGCAACATCATAAGACCATAAGGTGGTGGGGCAGGCTAAGCCAGGAACACACATCAAGTTTGGATGATGGTTACCAGCATCAGGCAAAGCTCAGTGATTGCCAGGCAAGTACACAGCAAGAAGAAAAATCCAGGGATGAGTCAGGAAGTCACTTGATGGATCTTGGTCCAGGATTGATATGAAAACTTGTGTATGTATACCTCAGAATGTAGATATGAAGGATCTTGTTGTGTTCATTGCTCATGTAATGGCAAATCTGAGTTGGAAGTCTGTGCCTCGTGGCTTTTATTCTGTTTTGCATAAGCTGCATTTTCATGGAGTCACAGAATAAGCAAAATTGGAAGGAACCCATCAGAATCATCAAATCCAACTCCTGGGCCTGCATAGGATGCCCCAAGAATCACACTGTGGGCCTGAGGGTGTTGTCCAAAAACTTCTTGAACTCTGTAAGACTTCGTGTTGTGACTGCTACTCTGGGGAGCCTGTTCCAGTGCCCAACCACAGTCTGCTGTTTTGGAATACTAACCAACATGTAGTATGTCAGAGCACTGATAGCAACAGGCCAGTTATGCAGGGAAAGCAGGGTCAGATCCATCAGTCAGTCAGTCAAATGACCCTAGTTTTGAGAACTTGGCTGGAGAAAAATCCAAGATAATGGTGTTTTTAGCAGTGAATGGGCTGAATCTGACTAGTTGCTTTCTAACTTCGAAGTTCTCTTGATTCTGGTCTGATTTAAACTGTGTCTGTTAAATGGTAGTTTATCACCAGTCTTCTCAGTCCTTTCAAAGTATACCTGGAGATGCTCAAAGTACCTCCTCATGGTACCCTGGGATTGTTTAATTTCTGCAACCCCTTGGATTTTGTTAGAGCCTCCATTGTGCATTACATGATACTAGATTCTAGCATGACTCCTCAGTTAACAGGCCCTTTTTTGTCTGAGCTCTCTTTGGACTCATGCAGTCTGATTTGATGAAGATGAAAGAGGTGCTATGTCTGGCATGCCCTTTCACTTTTTGATGATTTTGTCTTAACCACTTAAGCTTTTCATACATACCAAAAACACACTTGATATAATGGTTCATTTGTATTCTCTGCTGTGAAATAAATTGCCAACAGTTTTGTGATACAATTAAATTTTACAATTAAGAGCAATATAATAAAAAGCATAAATTTTAGCTCTGGAATTTTCACCTTGACTTTTTTAATTAGTATTGGTATTGGTATTAATGCTTGATGATTTTGGAAAACTTTCATACAATTCTGATGGAGAGGAAAATGTCTTTATATATAGTATTTAAAATATCAAGCCTCATTTGAAAAAACTAAGAAATTTCTATTAAATCAGATCTCCTATTTGAAAGAATAGAGCTGCAAGTGTATTTGCTTTATTACTTCAATCTTTTGAGTCAACTCTTACGTCTATTGAGTTCTGAATCTGAATTCTTTTTGAATTCTAATTTTGTTTATCTATTTATACACTTTTAATGGTAGATCCAGGTTTTATATTAAAGATTTATTTATTTTAGATTAAGAAAATAATCTATACATACTTAATGACATATACTTGTTATTGCAGAATTATATCCTTTCATCTGACTTGATGTGATAGTTTTGTCATATGTGCTTATATTTCTATTTCTATTTTTTTTCCTTTTTTTTTTTTTTTGGGGGGGGTAGTGGTGGTTTTCTTTTCTTTTTTTTCTTGTTGGTATTTTACTCCAGTAATCTGATTAACTGAAAAATTGTCAAAAATAAAGTTTGATATTATTTTGTTCTAAAATAGTTTTTGATATGTATGTGTTACAACTCCCAATGTACTTGTCTATTTTTATCATTACTATGTCAGAGTGATGAAATAACACATAATGGAGGCATGCTGAATGTATTTTTTGGGGGGTGAAGTTATAAATCTTGGCTGCTGGTGCAGTTGTGAGCAGACACAGAGTTTGACAGTGATAGAACTCCTGGAGGAGGGTTGGGTAGGTTATGCCATGAATGGGCCTTGACATCCTGAATTGGTCATGGGGTCATTTCTCACCAGTAGGGACTGCCCACTTGCTAGCATTTGTCAACAGGAAAATGCCAGGGAAAAAGGTTCCCATAAAAGGAACATGATGTGTTTGGAAAGGGAAAAGAAAACTTTGTGATGCTTTTGTTGTTATTATTGTCTAAGACTGGTACTATTGAAGTTCCAGGAAGTGGCACTTTCATTCCTTCCCCCACCCCTTTTCTTTCCCTCTATTCTCTTTTCTTTCCTTCTTTCTTTCTCTGTTAACAGGGTAGAGACAGAAAGGTTTGTCGTGTACTTTGGGTAAGTGCAGCGAACTGTGGTTTGTCTTCAGTGAATTAATGCTTTGTTTTACGAGTGATTAGTTTGAACAAAATCTGTCAATAACTTCTTTTCATCTCAAGAATCGTGTTTTCTGCATCTCTTCAGACAATGCTTGCTTGCCCTTTGGTTTTTAATTTGATAGCATGGGTTTCTGGCTTGAAGGCATATTTAGGATTTGTGAATGATGAAAGTTATTAATGCATGGTTCCGTGTTTGATACCTGCACTTGATTGCAATAATGTATCCATTATCTAAAACTGCCAGAAATACAATTTGTCCCACCTAAATGCCTGTGCTGACTAGAACTGTAGAGGTTTCTGTAGTCAAAATGAACAATTATTTTTTTTATGAATGACATATATTTAATTTATGTTAATACAAGTTACTGTGTCTACTGCAATATATTTTATTAATATGCAATAAACATAACATATTACCCTTTAAAATAGATATTTCCTGTTTGTTCATTGAACTTTTCTTCCAGAAAACATGGAAGATGAATCTGAATTCATAAACCAGCATTTAATAAGCTATATCAAAACTATCAGTCTGAAGGCGCATTCCTTATGCATCTTTCAGTAGCAGTTTTTCTTTAATTTTAAATGGAATGAAGCTAAAGCAGTGTAATTGAAAATTTACTTCTGAGGAAATGAATGCAAGAGATGCAAGCTCTCTTTATTTAAGTGATTTTGGATCTTTCCTTATGTTTTGACCCAAATAAAAATAAATACTAAATATACAATTCTATTCATTTTTCTTTGTGTTGTGTGCATGTGTGACTAAAAAGCCCCAGAATTATAAACTGTAAAAAATTATCAGACAACAAAGGTACTTCAGAAACAGAGGCTGGGGTTTTTTGCAAACTAACGGAACACTCTGATGTGTCTTTCCTGATTTATTATATTCTTTTTAGGTGATTGTTTTCATAATTCATTCATAAAATTATTCATAAATAATTCATAAATCATAAAATAATCAAATTCTGATCTCCTTCACATAGATGTGTATTTACTTACTAAAAGAAACATCACTAAAAAATCCATTTTTGCTTTCCCAGGGTCAGTGTGGAAAATCAAATACTGAAATACGGGTTTACTACTCGTGAGATTACTATTTTGGAAAATGATGATCCTGGAGGAGTGTTTGAATTTTCTCCCTCTTCCAGAGGTCCCTATAGTATCAAGGTAGATATCTGAATAACTTTTCTTAATTGTTATGGAGAAGTAAATCTTATCAGGGTGCAAGTAAAATGCTGGATTTTCCTTTTCACAGGAAGGGGATTCTGTCGAACTGCAGATTGTCCGCAGCAGAGGGAGCCTTGTCAGGCAGTTTCTGCGATACACTGTGGAACCAAGGGACAATAATGAGTTTTATGGAAGCACAGGAATTCTGGAATTTAAGCCTGGGGAAAGAGAGATCATAATTACTCTTTTGACAAGGATGGATGGGATTCCAGAGGTAAAAATGAAAATTTTTCTTTCTTCAAGTTGTGTTCACAGCTTAACAGTTTGTTACTTATTAAAATACAGGAAAGTATATGGGACCAGAACAGGTATGCAATGCTTTTATATGGAATGTATTCCCAATCTCCAAACCTGGGATGCCTGGATAACCAGAAGGTATCTTTGGCTTTAGTAGGCCTTAGTGGATTTTTTTTTAATTTTTTTTTTTTTTTTTTAATTGAAACTTCTCATCCATCTGATCTTTTGGCATCCATGACATTCTGTGCTATAAAGTGCCACTGTTTAATTGAGTGCTGTATAAACAATAAGTTTATTTTTGTTCCTTTTCTGGTAAGTATCTGCTAATTTAACTCAGTGCTTCCCTAGGACTTCCCTAGTACTTTACTTCCCTTTACACTAATATTTTCTGTATATGTGTGAAGATGCAATACTTGTTGTAGTGTTCCATGATGCATTTCCTGTGAGTGTTTATTGAAGAAATATATGAAGTACAAAGTCGCATTAGATTAATAATGCAAGCTGACAAATTCTTTTTTAAGTTAGCTTAATGTCAGTGGTTTTAAAATCTTTACTTCCACTGTTACAGATTAAAAAGATGCACAAAACCATTGTGCATATAGAAAATGTGTCTATTTTTCTTTTGTTGATATTGTCCTCTTTTTCTGCTGAATAAATCTTTTTATTCTGACTGAGTTTCCCTCTTCCAGCTGGATGAGGCATATGCTGTTGTGCTCAGTGGCTACAGTGAAATGTCAGGCAAGCTGGGGAATGCCACAAGGGTCAGTATAACCATTTTGAAGAATGATGATCCACATGGTGTCATTCAGTTTCTACCTGATGAACTATCAGTAACAATAAAGGAAAGTAAAGGAGAAATCATCTATGCTGGTAATTCTTTTATTAGAGTTACTGCTTTCTCTGCTGTCTGTTCCTGCAAGGCTTCTTTTCCCTGCTTCACCTTCATAGGACAATGCCTGACTCATGAGTTTCCAGGGGGTACAGTACCAGCATGATGAGCAGTGGAGGTTAATGCAGAGGAGGATGGGCCTTGAAAGCTATAGGGATCAACCCAGTTAAAATATAGCTAGAGAATACACCAGACAGGAGGGACAGAGAATTGATCTATGTGCAAGGTACAGCCTGGTGGTTCTGTGCTAACTGATCTAACTGTGCCAACAGTAGTTCTGCCTGGCCAGTGTGAGGCATTGGGTGCTATGTGAGAGAAGAATGAGCTAAATTTTCATGTGTGATTTCAGTTTATCTATCTCTATTGTATCAAGAGAATTGATACAACTTAACTTAACTGCTGTAGTGGTCTATTATTGTGCGGGGTCTTTCGTGTAGGGCACTACCAAATTAGTTTTGGAAGAAGTGGATTTATTTACTGTTTCCTTTTTCTTTGTTTCAGCTTTGCTGACCTTTTTCATTTTGACTTGTGTTTTTCCGGAGACTCACACTGACTGTACATGTTTGCATTTTGTAGCCTCTTACAGACTTGTAAGAAGCCAAGGAAACTATGGTAATGTGAGTGTGTCCTGGATTGTTGACCCAGCATGTACCAATGACATCTATCCAGAACAAGGGACTGTTTTCTTTGATAATCTGGAGTTTTCAAAAAATATCACAATTTACTCTCTACCAGATGAGGTAATCATTTTTACAGTGTTTTTGTGTAAATACGTGGAACAAGGAGTGAGTGCTAAAACACTGACATTTAAGAAGTTCTGTTTTTTAAGAAACTGAGAATTTTTTAAGAGAAAAATGAAAATACTATGCATATCTATAAACAAAACAGCTAGAATCTGTCAGTAGTCAAGTGAGGTTAAATTCTAATAAGTAAATCATTTGTTTTGATAGCAAGAATCCTAATTTTATATTGTTAATGCTAATATATTTGAAGTAAGGTAAGAAAGAATGAGAATAATTAGTAATAAAAGAATAGATAAATGAATAAATATAGCTGTACATCAAGTTACATCAGCATCAGAAAATTGCAAGATAACTTTTGAATCATCTGTACAACAGTAAAGATGAGGGGATTTTTTACAAAGTTTTTTGACGATGATTGTTTTTGTCTAAGTTATGAACTGTCTTTTGTCATCCCTCTTGAGACACTTATGAATCAATAAATAAAAAACAACATGCAGAAACCCTGTTTTGTTAACCTCCTCAGCTGTTTATTTTCATTTCTTCATTATTTCGAATACAATAAATTTATTTCTTAATATTTTGTTATTCAGGTACCTGAAGAGATGGAGGTATTCATAATCAGATTATTCAATGCCACTGGTGGAGCTAGACTGGGCAATATAACCAGAGCATTTTTACAAATCACAAGGAATGATGATCCCATTTATTTTGCAGGTTAGATCTTGCTGGTTTTAAATTTTGAATGCATATTCTGCATATGCAGATTTTATTGACTGAGCAGATTAGTGAAAAATCTTAATCCAAGTGGAGGATATAAACGATGTAAAATGTACTTTTTTTGTTTTTGTTGTATGGAATTAGGTTTTTGGTTTTATTTTTAAAACTTAAGAATTTTCTCTCATTTTATGTCAATATTCTTATTGCTGGTTCTGGGATTGGTTAGGTGTCTAAAGACAACAATATTCTCTTCCACCTACAAGTATTTATCTTCCTTAACTAGATGTGCCTTCTCTTTCCTTGAAGTGAAGGATCCTTTTGTGGGGGATTAGGTAGGCCTCATGCAAGAAGCTCAGGTTTGAACTTGAATTTACTGCTTGTGTGTTTTCAGAACCTCTAATAGTGAGCGTTACAGAAGGGAGTGTTGCAAACTTTACAATCCTAAGGAATGGATCCTCTGATGAAGTTGTTGCTGTTCAGTATATTACTGTTAATGGAGATGCTACAGCTGAAGAGGGAGACTTTGTTCCCAGTGAAAAGGACAGTTTCATTCTATTCGATGTCGGAGAAAGAGAGCAGACCTTATCTGTGTATGTTAATGATGATGATACCCCTGAAACTGATGAATCATTTTATATCTTCCTTTTGAATTCAACAGGTAAAAACAATGAATTAATGTATGTCTAATAACTCTTTTTCTTTTTTCCTCTATTTTTTTACTAGCTTGTTCTTATCATAATGCAATGTAGAAATGCCAGGCATTATATGAATAATGTGTGCATCAACATTTCTATGGAATTTCTGTACAACGTGTTTGGATCTTGATCTTGAATTGTTTAATCTGAAACAGAAAAGAAAATATAAAACTGAAACTGTCTTGCAAAAATAACTGGAGTTAAAATCTCTTTCCAAATGCTCGAAATTAGATGGTGTTTTGACTCATCAATAAGAAAATATAAGTTAAATATAAGAAATAGGTAATTTTTCTCAATTATCTGAGTTTAAGGTAGTTCATGTATTTTCTGAGGCCAGCTAGAATTCGCTCTGATACACAACTCTCTTACAGAACACTGGCTTCATGGAAATTACTGGACAAAGCCATACTTTTCCCTTCTTGAGTTTTCTCTTCAGTGATCTACTTTATTAACTTTGTTCAGGATCTGCTGATCCTGAACAAAGGATCAGCAGATCCTTTGGATCTTACCATTCTATTGAAAGCATGGCTTTCCTCCTGGCACACATTCCTGCCAGAATGGGCAAAATACAGAATATTTCTAGATGAATTCCTGAAAGAAAAAAAAATAAAATAAAATAAAATAAAATAAAATAAAATAAAATAAAATAAAATAAAATAAAATGAAATAAAATAAAATAAAATAAAATAAAATAAAATAAAATAAAATAAAATAAAATAAAATAAAATTATTTTTCTTTTTTAATATCTGTTGCATATATTGGCCTTTATTGTTACATCCCTTTTGAAAATTATGCTGGACATTTGTACCTCAATAAAATAAAAATAGAGGTATATGAAGTTAAAACCATAAGCAGATTGTTCACTTTGGTATAAAAAGAAATCCACTGCTTTTGAAAAGGGTGGAAGCTGGGCTGGGAACAGAAATATAACGTTCCTTTCTGAACATAAAGAGGTGTTGAAATGTCCCTACTGTGCTAATATACACACAGAAATCCTACTAATTTCCACCTTACTTCACAGATTTACTGTATTTTTTTTCCTTTCAGATAGGCTGTGATATGGGTTTGACTTATCTCTTAGAGATTGTTGTTCCCTTGTATTTAGTTTAAGCACAATGTTTCTGTTGTAGGTCTAAAGGAGAGCTCTGGGATGTCTGAATACGTGTCTTTTTCTTCTGACTTGACCAGATGATAAACATGAAGTACTGCCTCTCATACAATCCTTTCTTCTCAGGATTGCATCATCTCTGGTCACGTCACATTTTTTTCTGCAAATTTGCATTCTTGATCTCTGCCTTAGATACTACTTGCATATTTTTACTCTGGTTTGTCTGTTACGGAATATCTCAAATGTTGGTTTTCACTGATTGTTCTGTTGCTGCTTGTGTCTTTCTTTGCATGAAAACTGTTGGTGTCAGAGGAAAACACATTCAATTTTAGAGTTACCTCCATTTCTGATAAAATTAATCACCCTCTTTTTAGGAGATACTGTTATCTTTCATGCTGGAGTTGCTACAGTTATTATTGAAGCAAATGATGATCCTAATGGAATTTTCTTCTTAGAACCTCTAGAGAAGCCAGTAGAAGAAGGAAAAAGTAATTCTTTTTTGTAAGTGGCTTTTAGATAATATTGTTGCTCTTTTTTTGAATACATGTATGTATGTCTTGATGTGTGAGTTATTTTATGGATAGTATTTTGATCTAATCCTATTTTTTCATTGCTAAAATTCATTAGAAAAATAGCCCCACCAAATTTTGGATTAAATTATTTGCAAACATTTTGAGAACCAATAAAACATCAAACATCGACTCGTACATTATCAAGTGGACTGTACATATTAAAATGTGTACAGAATTCCTGTTAAAATATAAACAAGATCACAGAAAAGGGGGCTTTTTCATATTTTCACACAAATAAGATTACATCAGAGGGATTTTTATTATATTTTCATGGGAGTGTAGATACAGAAGGATCAAGATGAATGGGTAGAATATAACTTGTACCAACAGAGAAGTAAAAAATCTTTTCAAAATTCAGCTAAATACAACTATGTGGTTATTCATTTCTCTTTGCACCCTACTTTGAAATCTTACCCGACAAACAACCTATATTACTGTACTCTTTCTGTTAATTTGTTTTTCTTCTATCTGTAAGTTACAGATAGGAGCCTATACTCAAAAGCCAGATGGGCCTTTCTTCTAGGCTGAATATGTTTTTCCCTAGTCTGACCTGTAGCTGCTTGCATGTATTCAGGAAGGGGAAAGGTTAAGAAATTAATTTTCATGTCATCTGACTTTTTTATGTTCCAAAAGTCAGAATGTGGTTATAAATTGACAAAAATACTGATTTTCAATAAGAAAATTCTAGACAGGGTATGAAGAAACATATGTTCACAATAAATCCGACAGTATGAACAGTTAGAGAGGAGGCGTTTTTCACAATTGTTTAATTATCTTTTATATATTTTTATTTGGTTTGGTTGTTTGCTTTAAGGCCTTGAAATAGATTCCTGTGACTGTAAGTTAGATCTTACGCTTGCGTCGCACATCTAAACAATTAAAATCCTTGTTAAAATAATCTATTATATATTCTGTGGTTGTATATGTAGATGTTAGAGTCTGAAGCACAGAGTATGTGCCCTTGTCTCTGATACCTAGCTCTGACATCCAAGAAAACACTGAATTTCATATAACACAATGAAAACAACTGTTAAATAGAAAAGCTAAAAGTTGAAGTGTGTAAATTAGAAAGTTTTCTTAAGTCACTGGGTGAAAAGGTTAGTTTAGAGTTTAAACTAGTTCAGAGAGCAGAAAACAAGATGGAAGATTTAAGGTGTTGTCTCTTTTCCTTCTTCCTTCATCTTCTAAAAGTTTCTAGGTAGTAATAGGGAATTACAGAATGCTGCAATGCAGCATACACGTGTTAAGTCATTAAGTCACTAAGAAAAATAATTTACGTATCTATAGTTAATTGGGTAAGAATAAATATAAAGATAAAAGAGCTGTGTATTTCGAGGCCCTTTTGTGCTTTAAAAACCAACTTGAGGCATGTGATAGTGAGTTGAATTTGTGCAAAAAGTCTGGGGAGTATTACCAAATCTTTTAATTATATATAGATAAACATGAGAAACAAGAAGCAAATAAGCCTTTAGAGAATCTTTCCTGAAACAAAACTAAGATAAAGGGAAACTCCTCGTGAGGGAGTATCCCAAGAGAATATAGCTCTGAAGAAATCGAAAATCCCACAGCAACAAGTAAAGCAACATAGATATTATATATTTTGTGGCTGATTTTTCTGTGCTGCTCTTAGGGGTTCTCTTGGTCCTTAATAATTCTTTTTTTACATCAGCAGTGTGGAGAATGATGATGTGAACTAAACATTTATATTAAGGCACTTTATGGAAGCACATGATACCAAGGTCACCAATATCACCAATACCAAAATAAAAAAAAGGTCTATTGCTTAGACCTTACTGCTAAAATATATTTACTAGGAAACTGTCTTTTCCATACCCTCAAAAAAGTTTGTCTTTTGTTTAGTACATAAGAAAAGGGCCAGACTAGTTTATAATCTAACCAGTGAGAATGCCTATGGCAGCACTGAGCTTTCAAGAGAGGAACTGGAGTTACAACATCTGTGCTACACCACTGGAATAGAACTCCCTGCTTAACAACAACAACAAAAAGAAACCTTTAGCATCAGTAAAAATCATACTGTCTTTCTGTTCCTAGACTGCTTTAATGAATTATTTTTTCAGACTTGTGTCATAATGCTTTAAAAAGCTTTTTCTTTTTATCACATAAACAGAAATGCTCTTTTTGTATGTAAACATGTTTTTTTAATAAAGAAACTTCTATATGTTTAGTTCTTCAGTTTTTATTTACAATATTCTTTGAAAATCAGGGAAATTATGTTACCACATAGCTATGTAAACAAATAAAAGCTTTTTTGTATTAATTAAAATCTTAATGTTGAATAATGCAATTTGTGAAGGACCTGGTATACAACCCAAATTAAATAAAAACACAAAAAAGGTTAAAGTGTCTTTATGGTTAAAGGGAAAAATTTGCAATTAATTTCCTTCTCTTTCATCTCTAAGAGTGGTCAGTTAACTCTATTTTTGATAGTAATTTGCTGAACTATACATTCATTTTTATTATTCAAAAATAGAAGCGCAAGACAAACTGCAGTTCATCTAAACTGCAGTACTATTTTGCGTGTACCTTCATTGATTATTTTCTTTCTAAGGTATCTGTGGTATACCTTGGTGTAGAATTATATTGTGACATTTCAGGCCCTCTAAGAGGATTGCATTATTGTTCATGGCTCTGTTTGTTATTTGTGTTTATTTAGATTTATATTTATTTAGAACAATACATATTATTTCCCACGGTAAGGATGTTTAGTCCATGTCTTACATTGTTAATGGATAATGCTGATGCATACCTGCCAGGACATTCATTCTTTCTGTATCTCTGAACAGGATTTTGAGACAGAGAGGACACTTTGGGAATGTCTCATTAGCCTGGCAGCTGTTTCATAATGACTCTGCACTGAAGCCAGGAGAAGAGTTCTCTGAAACTTATGGGACTGTGTACTTCATGGATGGTGAAGGATCAAAACTGATAGTTCTCCATGCTCTTTCAGATAAAATTCCTGAATTCAATGAATTTTACATTTTAAAGTTGGTGAACGTTTCAGGTATTTTCTTCTGTATAACCATTCCTTTTCTATCTGGTAGAAAGTAGTTATAGTTAATCATTCAAAATGAAAACAATCCTGGAAAGAGCCTATGACATACTATACTTTTCTGGTGAGATTTTAGGTTTTGTTTTTAATTTATTCTTTAATTTAGGTATATTATGAACACAGTTTTGGAATCTGGCCTTTAAAAAATATGCCTTTTGGTGGTTTTAGAGATGTAGAGCTTTGTGTAGAGCTGACAAAACGAAGGTATTAAAGGTTACCATAATGGAGATTGGCTGGTTTGTTTGCTTTTTTCTAGAAATTTCTGTAAAATATAAATAGTTACCGCTTTGTATCACTTAAATTACAACTGCTACAGGCCTGCTACTGAGTAGAGTTCCAAATCTGCTGGACTCCTTCCACCTCAGTACTATTTATGGTCTTCTGTGCCAAGATACAACTGAAAATATGTTGAGATTTCCGTAAGTGAAATCTGTATGCACGAACAGAAGATTTCCTACTTAGTGGTGCATGAAGGCTTTGCAGTTTCACCATGATTGATCTTCTTACTGTGGAGAAGTAGGTGATTAATGGCACGACTTAGGAGTAGTTTTAACACACAACTGGTTACTGATTTTACAAGGTAATCTCTGCCTATTTGGACGCAATGAACTAAATACTGCCATTTCATTTTTGTTTAAATCTTGGAGTACAATGATAAATGAATTTGACCCCATGCTTTTCAAATGAAACAAAAGCAACCTATCTCATTGCTAATAATTCAGGAAATCCGAGCTAATCTTGTTTTAACTGAAAGAGAGTTATATTCTGCGGTTGAAAAATTACATGGCTAGTTTTCTATGAAGATGTTCTCTATAGTGTTTTAAAACCAATGCAGTTAATTTTATGTTAATCTTAAATTTGGAGAAGTTTTTAAGAGTTCAGAGACTCTTTAAATATTTAGGCCTATTCAAAAAGTTATTCTGTTACACATTTTAAAATACTTAGCAACTTTTTTCACACCAGTAACTTTTACTCTTAACTTCCATTGTATAGGTGGGTCTCCAGGTCCTGGTGGGAAGTTGTCTGAAACAAGCACTGCTGTAACTGTGATGATCCCTTTCAATGATGACCCTTTTGGAGTCTTCATTATAGATCCAGAGAGTCAGGACAGAGAGATAGCAGAAGATGTTCTTTCTGAAGATGATCTTTCCTATATTACAGACTTCACCATCTGGAGACAACAAGGCACTTTTGGTGTTGTCCGTTTAGGTTGGGAAATACTGTCCAGTACATTTCAAGATGGATTACCATCAATGATAGACTTCTTGTTGCTGGGATCATTTCCAAGTTCAGTACAATCTCAACCACACATGAGACGTCATCACAGTGGAACAGATGCTTTGTATTTCAGTGGAAAAGAGGATGCATTTGGAGTTATTGGTCTGGAATACCCATACAATGGAAATACTGCAGTAACTAATTTTACATTTTCTGCATGGTTAATTCCTAATGTCAATACCAATGGTTATATAGTTGAAAAGGATGATGGTAATGGGACCTTATATTATGGTGTGAAAATCCAAACAAACGATTCTCATGTTTCTATAGTGCTTCATTATACAGCACTAGGATCCAATATTACATACATAGCCAAAGCAGCAGTCCTGAAATATCTGGATGAAAGTACTTGGGTTCACATTCTGATTACTCTGGATGAAAGTATAATTGAATTTTACATGGATGGAATTCCAGTTCCAGGAGGAATTAAAAGCCTTAAAGGAGAAGCAATTGCTGATGGTGAGTCAATAGGTTGCATTGTTTTTTCTTCATATGTTAGGTTCTGCAAAATATGGAACAGTCTAGCCCCTTGAAAGATGTATACAAGATTCTGAAATTATTATATCTGATCAGTTAGTTAAAAGCAATGCATAGAAAATTCTAGGGATTTTCAAAAACAATATAAATGGAGATAAGAGCTGAGAAATTTTCAAAGAGCAGAACTGTAAGAGAGCTTGGATTACAATAATTTGAAAATAATAATTCTATTTCTATATGTATGCTTATCATGTGTACATATAGTTATATATGTTTAAAATTAATAATTTTCATTAGATTAACTGTACTGTGGCTAAGAAAGAATTTTTCCTCTCAATTTCTGAAACAAAATACAATAATATTTTTGATTCTAGTTATGTATTATATTACAGCTAAACCAATAATTTGTAAGCAATAGATTTTTTCAGGGTTTAGATTTACCTAAGCATGTATATTTACCTGGTATACGAAAGCTGTGCCCATATGTTTAATGATGTTACACGTAACATTAATATGTATACTTCAGTTCCTCTAACTTGATATTCTTGGATGTCATATGTAAACATTATGGACTTTTGCACTCAACTAGCATAGCAGTGAACATCACAATAATTCCTTTATAAAGTCAGGTATTGAATGGTGGGAATACATTTACATTTACTCTTTCTTTTGCAGTTCCTCACTCTTTCATGTGTGTTTTGTTTTTTTTTATAGCAGTAATCACCATCCTTTTCCTTTCTTTCTCTTCCCATCAGTTTCACAGGTTTTCTTTCATGGGGATAGGCAGTTAATGATTAGCAAATTCTTGAATACAATCTCCTCTGTAATCAAAGAAGGAAAATTAAAAAAACATGCAGTGATGTCAAAGGCAAATACATCTACATGCATATATGTGCACAAACATAAAGTGAGCATGAAGAGGAGATGTCATTAATTCTTGAGTGTAGGATTTTATTTCTGCCTTTAATTTCCTGGTAGCTGAAGTCTAAAAAATTTAGCTTCTGTAAAAACATAGTTCCTCTGTGTCAAAGTAGTGCCCCTGCCATTAATAGCTGCCATCAGACATGAAGTACTGTAGTTTAGAAATTATTCTTTTCCCCCTCAGTTTCTAAAACAAAGATGTGTGAAATACAATAAGGCTTTTATTGCTAGAAGGATATGTCTGAGTCATTGCAAATTTTCCACATTAGTGGAGATGATGTGTGCTCTGTCTGGAGATGTTACAAGTATAAACTAAGGATTCAATGTCTCACCATTAAGTGTTGGATACTACAGGAGTACTTAAGCCTGACTTTGCTCACCATCCTGTGCCTTGTATCTTGGGACCATTAGCAGTTGTTGTGGTTGTTTCTAAAAGGGACACTCAGTGCACATTTCCTTCCAAAATTAGAAAACAGCTGAAGAGATTTGTTCTATATGTTTTAGAGCGATAGGAATGAGTATGAACTACCAGCTTAGTATTTTTGTGAAAAAAGGAACTGTCGTCCTCTGACTTGCTGAATAGGATAATTGTCTGGAGAGAAAGAAATGTTAAAGCAGTTGTAAAAAGTGCTTGGAACTTAGTCTACATTTCTTAAACCCCTCTTCCAGTACACTGTAGTAAGTAAGTAAGTATTCCAAGCATGTCTGGTGTGGCTAATACCCTGATCGTCAGAATGGATTCACTGTCCAAGCAGAGGACACATTACATATACAAAGATACAAAATGGGTAAAGCAAGTGTTTGGTAAAACAAAAGTGAGACAGGCTGCAGCTGGGCTCTGAAAATTTTTAATGGAAAGAGAGAAGTTTCCAAGATTCATTGAGATAAGAGATGATGACAATGTGCTGATAGGATTAGTAGGATGAAAAACATGAACTGTCTAGGTAGGAATTATTTGATCTGTAATGATCTACCTGTAGCACTGAGATGAGACTTCGGGAGCCTCCCAGTCTACATTTCAAGATCAATATTATTACTAACCCAGGCACAGTAAACAATTTACCATGGATTTTTTAATAATTACATATATTAGCTATTTTGAAAAAAAAACAACAAAACAATAACATGAGAAATAATTCTTATTTTCTTCTCAGGTCCAGGAATAGTGAGAATTGGAGCAGGAATTAATGGCAACAGCAGGTACACAGGTTTCATGCAGGATGTAAGGCTTTACGAGAGGAAATTGACAGAAGCAGAGATCTATGAACTTCATGCAACTCCTGCAAAGAGTGACATACACCCTGTCTCTGGGTATTTGGAGTATCAGCAAGGAGAAACTAATAAATCATTCATTGTGTCTGCAAAGGATGACAAAGAGGAAGAAGGAGAGGAGTTATTCATCCTAAAGCTCATTTCTGTGTGTGGTGGAGCTCGAATTTCACAAGAAAACACAACAGCAAGATTAAGAATACAGAAAAGTGATAATGCTAATGGTTTATTTGGCTTCACTGGAGCATGTATTCCTGAGGTAAGATGCTCATAAGGAAAGCTACAAAAGAAATTTTAGACACAATCAGACTAATGGTAAGGTCCCCCTTTGAAGGGCCTTGATTCCATGATTTTAGTTTTTTTAGCTAAGCAAAGTTTTCTAGAACTTGGAATTGTGTAAGTTTTGTTTATGCAGCCTCAGTCACACTGGCACTTGCAATATCACTTTTTTCTTATCTTTATTAAGAAAATTTATTTTATTACATAAACTGAAAACTAAGGCTTAAAATTTCCTAGAGCAGTTTTTACCTGTACTTCTGTAACTTCTGAGACTGTAACCTCATGTTGTCTTGGAGAGTGTTCATTTTCTTCTTAGTATCTTTATTCTTAGTATGTGTTTTGGATTCAGGATGAGAATAATACTGTCACAAGGGTGGTTTGTCTGTTGCAAAGTAGGGCTTCACCTAAATCAAAGACTTTTGAATGTCCCATGCTCTGCTAGCACAAAAAACTGGCAAGGAGCATATCCAGGACAGCTGACCTGAACTGGCCAAAAAGAACATTCCATAGCATGGAATGTCATGTCCAGTGTATAAACTGGAGGACTTACCTGGAAGGCAGTTGGTCATTGTTTGGAAATGGGCTGGGTATTGGTCAGCAAGTGGTGAGCAATTGTACCGTGCCGCACTTGTTTCTCCTGGGTTCTGTTCCAGTCTCTCCCTTCCTTATAATTAAATTATCATCATTATCATCATCATATTAGATATGAATTCGCTTGATACTGGTGGAAATTTCTGTTTTTAAACATTAAATTTTCTATGGTGGTAGCCACCATATATGGAGTATATAAAGTTGAATCTTTTTTTGAGAGCATTGAAATAAACATAGTTAATAGTTAGTTTTTTAATCATTATGAGGGAGAAAGACATGATATCCATCTATGTGATTATTAGATTATTTTGGAAAAAAAAAAATTCATAATGCTTTCCAGTGCTTTGGAAATTCTTATGGCGTCTTAAGTACCTCCTTTCTAACTGAAGTCATTATGATGTGTTTGAAGGCAACCATCTTGCCTGACTGATGGTAGCTTTCAGTTCAGTTCAGTTTGCTTTCCAGGTGCCTACCATCTGCTACCATAATAGATGCCTTCAGTTTCAAATGCCACTGATAATTCTGTGATGCCACAGATCAGCAACCAACCATGAAGCAAAATTAAAAATTTATGTGGCATGTTAATTGTTTCGCCTTTATCTTATAGCATTGTTTTATCAGCACTTTAATTTCCTTATGTCCATATCTGTCTGTTAAGCAGCTGAAGGCACATTCAGTATCTGCATGGTGTTATACAGCCACTCTGAAATTTATCTAATGCTTAAGATAGCTTTAGTCATTCTGATAATTTTCAAACTAAATTATTTTCTATTTTAGTTTTAGGGTCATATTATTTTTTATTATACTTGGCCAGTATCAACACCTGATGTGTTCCAAATGTGTACAATTGTTGCTGCTGAAGGCATGTTCTTTGTGAAGACAGAATTGCAGAGTACTGTGTCAGAGAGTTTTTCACTTTTTCCTGATTAATAATAGTATCATTTAATTCAAATGTATTTATTTTGTTTTCCATCTTTTTTTTAGTCAGGGAAAGGAGGAATCCAAATATTTCTTTAAATTAAAATTAAAATAATTGACATTACTATAAAACAGTATAGTCTTTTGATATAAACATTTCAAACATATTAACTCTGTTTTTATGTCCAAAAGAAACAGCAGGGTACAGTTACTGACGGACCTCAGGGAGATGCTAGAAGCGATTGCAATTTCCATTAAAGTTGTTCTGAGCACCATCAAGATCAGTTTCAGCTTTCTGTCACTCCAAAAGTGCTGAAAGTAACACGACAGCAATAAAAAATAACTGAACATTTGAATAGCATTAGAGAAATTAACCTTTTATATTTATTCCATTGATTTACTTTGATCATAACAAATATGTCAATTTCTTGCTTTCTTCCAGGTGGCTGATGAGGGTTCCACTATATCCTGTGTCGTGGAGCGTACAAGGGGAGCCCTAGACTACGTGTATATAAATTACATTATCTCACAGGTTGATTCCAGGGGCATTAATTACTCTGTTAGCGATTTTTCTAACAGCAGTGGCACTATCACATTCCTTCCTTGGCAGAGATCAGAGGTAAACCCTACCTTCCTATTAACTATTCATCCTGTCCTTTGCAAACCTGCTGGAAAACACCTTCTGAGGATGCTTGACTGGTTTTCATAATAAGGAGTCTTTCATTCACATGGCTTTTATTACATTTTGCAGGGGTTTCTACATCTTTGGCACCTAACGAGTGGTAGGATAGACACCTATAGATGTCTGTGTGCATCTCACTTCAGCCACTACTGTGCATGGATGAATGCTTAAATGCATAAATTGAACATTTAATGCACACTAGATATGTTTACATATAAGTATATGTATATATATTAGACACACACTTCAAGTATAGATAGTCCAGTGATTAAATAATGGATCCAGTGACTTTTGAAATTCAAATATGATCGGGTTTTGATCTGAGTATTGGAGATCAGTTTTATCTCCATGACAGTTATACAGACAGCAGTCAACTTCACTGCTGTAATAAAATATCATGCAACTGTTTGCCACATTCAGTCTGTTTTGATTAATCTATTTCTGTGAATTTGACCCCAACCTACAGCATGGGATTTTCACATTTATTTGAAGAAAAGGTGTGTGACCACAATACTGTAGGAATTTTATATGTTTTCTATTAGTGTTTGTTAAATAGAAAGGGTGGATTAATAGTAGAAAATACTGTCTTTAATTTCACTTTTATCATTCTGCTGAAGTCAAGCGGGACTGAGTGAAACTTACTGACATAATTTGAAAAGATCCCACTGACTCACTTAGAACTGTGGATCTGATCCCAGTTAAACAATGTAACTGATTACAGCTTGGCAAAAACTTCTGATTTTGGAAAATGGTGTGCTCTTGGCAGTTTATCCAGCTTTAATTATCTAACGAAATTCATTACTGCATTGCATACAGTCATTCAGAGTTAAATTTGCCAAGCTTTTCAAGTCTGGCAGCATGGATGAGGCCTGACGTATTTTATAAAGTGTCAGAAAAACTCTGGTGAACCCTCTTGCTCTGTTGCTATGTGGTCCAATATAATGTCTACATACAGAGGACCTAATGGTCATGGGCCTAAGAAACAAACTGGGAGCAGTTGCTCGTCAGGTGAAAAATCTTAAGAGAATTTCCATTTGCATTTTTAAACTACTCATTCCCATGGCTCTAAATATGATCAGCTACGTAAACTTTTCCTCCTATATATTTTTCAAATCTTATCACAATATACAGGAAGTTGGAATTGTCTGAGATTAATATATTAGCCTATGCAAAGCACATTGTGTTACATGATAGTATGGTCTGTAACCTCAAGTGTCAGGTGGCATTAAAAGCTCACCTCACTTGCTCTCTAAATTAGATTAATCACTATTATGTCTCCAACAGCTTGGTAAAGATGTTTTTGGAATTGTATTCTAAACTTATTATCATAATGTTAAATTACATGGAGGGCAAAAATGTTCTCTACGTTACTTATGAACCCACTGCAAATACAGCTGATTCACTAAAAACTTAATTGTTTAAAGGGTCATAAAATTCTTAAGGGATGTATGTTGCACAGTTTGATTTCTTCATGATTTGGTCCTTCTCTAGGTCTTAAATTTGCATGTTATTGATGATGACATTCCGGAGCTAAATGAATATTTCCGTGTGACATTAGTCTCTGCAGTGTCTGGAGATGGAAAACTAGGTTCAACTCCCACCAGTGGAGCAAGTATAGATCCAGAAAAGGAAACTACTGATATCAGCATTAAAGCCAGTGACCACCCATATGGTAACAATGTTGAAGATGATACAGTCTTATTGCAGATTTATGTATACTTCTAGCTCAAGAGGTAAAAATTTGCCTAACCTCAATAAATGAGGAAGCAATGTCAAGTATTACACTTTATCTAACTTGAGATGAATTCATGATTTTTATACAAAAATGAATGTCAGATTACTTACTCTTGAGAATACAAAAAAAGGGGCATTAAAGCTGCTTGGACCAAATATATGACCATCCCCTTTTGCAAGAAAACAAATTGCATGTTGTTGATTTTATACCAGTTTTTATGAAATGAGAATTTGTATCGGAGATGATTAAATGAGTCATTTAATCATGCCTATTAATATACCAATAAGTACCCAGTATTATGACATTTGGGTTCTTCTGGGAAGAGTTGAAGTCATTCTTGTGGTATGGTTTTGTTAAGACTAACATGAATATCAGTGAGAGAGAGAATGGTACGTAGCACATTCTGGAAGTAGCATGATTGAGTCCTAAAGGCATACTAATAGATTTTTAATTTGATAAATATTTTTGTGATTTTTTTATCATAATTTGAATTTTGTATGAAAAGCCATATAAATAATAATTTTTGTCTTTCAGGTCTACTGCAGTTCTCAGTGGGGCCACCTCCTCAACCCAGTGATGAAATGATTCTGCCAGCCTCTGCTGTGCCCCATATCACTGTTAAAGAAGAAGTTGGACAGATCAGATTATTGGTAGTTCGTGCACAAGGGCTTCTTGGAACAGTTCTTATGGAATACAGGACAGTGCCACTTACAGCTTTCAGTCCTAAAGATTATCAGGTATAGTTATTGCCAGGGTGTGTAATTATTTTATAATTTAATTAAAGCTATTTGTTCAGGAAGTAGCCATTGGCTTGAGTATTTTAGCTGAGCTGGGATTCTTTTCACTAGCTAAGCTGTGATTTTTTTCACAGAAACAGTTTTTTTTATTGTGGTGTTGTGATAGATAGATACATACTACCCACTATAAAAATATAAATCATTCTGTGCCTTTTGCCTCCTTTCTGTGCAGCATGTTGTGTTTTCTAGGAAAAGCCTCTGGGTTTGATTTTGATATCCTTAAGAAAATTGTCAATGCAGCAGGAATGGATATTTCCTACTGTTTTTAAGTATATCAGACTTTATATGACCATACAGGTGCATATGTAGGTGAAGATTGTATTTGTACATACTAGGAATTGTGCATATTCAGCAACATAGCTTAGAAGTTTGATTGTCTGACTGCTGTTTGTGCAGAAAAATGTAGATAAATGAAGATGCCCACAATTCAGTGAATTTAGATTACTATTTCTTATAACAAAGACTCAGCAGATTTTTTTAAGTTAAAGAAAAGTAGTGTTTTGATAAAGACAAAAAGAATTGAGGTTGTATTTCTTTTTTCATTTGGATGAAAACACTAAACTTGAACAAAACTGTGAAGACCTGTCATATTTCAGGCTGTTTGGGGCTCAATGGAATTTCAGCCAGGAGAAAGATACAAGTACATTACTGTTAACATCACTGACAATTCAATTCCTGAACTAGAAAAAACTTTTAAAGTGGAGCTGTTGAACCCAGAGGGAGGAGGTAAGGCGCATATCTCAATCCACTGGTTGTATTTTCATGATCTGTATTCATGCCTTGAAATATAACCTTGTGAACTATTTCCATGTTATTTCCAAAGACACACCCTCCAGACTGCAGCAGTTCTTTTTAGGAAAAAACTGTCCTTCAGATGTTTTGCTAAGTAAATGACCAGATCTCAAAGAAAATATATTACTACCATACATTCAAAGAGAATTGCTGCTTTTTAAGTTACATAATTACATAGTTGACAGAGAGAATTAAAATAAGGTAAAAAAAGCTTGATTTTTTTTTTTTTTTTTTTATATGTCAGTATTTAAGGTTTAACAGCCAAAGGTGTGCTTTTTATCTACTACTTGAAGGAAATTGGAAAAATTGCAATCAACTGTCTCATAACTGATTCAAATGGAATATACCATTAGAAAACTGTGGGTTTTGAGATGTGGGAGTTTAGCTGAGTTGGAGAATTAGCTAGAAGCTAGTGTAAGTCCTGCTGTAGCTGAGACGTAAGTATGAAAACTGTAGGCAAGAAGCAGTGCTCCTGCCACGTAAAATCACTCTTGCCTTACAGAATCTATTTCCACTGCAAAATGTTTTAAAGGGAGGTTCCTCCTGGTTGGAGGAAAAGAAGTAACTCAAAATATTGAGAGTCGTAAAGTTCCTTTTTAACTGATACAATTTTTCTAAGTAGCTCAGAATTGCAAGTGTGATGCCTTCTGGAAAGTTAGATCATATTAGCATGAATGTCTGTGATGCAATGTGGCACTATGGAGTTATGCTAGCATTCTTTTGATAAAGGCTTCTGAGTTTTCATGCTTGTGGGATTTTTGATCAAGTAGTTGTTTCAGTTAAACAAACTTTTCTCTTTGAATTTTTTTGTTAAGAAAACTTGCAGCTGACTGGTAATTTACTAGAGGCAGGTACCTTCTGAGCCTAATATTTTTGGGCTTTCCAATACCACTGCAAGCACAAAACTTAGGATAAAGGCTCCATCAGTTAAGCTGCCAATTTTTTTCAACTTTCTGACACAACTTTCTTTTTGATTTGTGAGAAAATATTAGAATAAAAGAGTTTGGCAGGGTCTAGCCACTGATTCCCCCTTCCCCCTTCCCCATTTCTAATTTCTCCATTTGGACTGAGGAAGAAGGAACACAGAAGGAAAGGAAAAGAAAAACATAAAAGAAAGTTGTATGTGTTTTCTTTCCTTCTGACTTCCTTTTGCTGTTTCCAATGCAATAAATTTAACAAGAGGTAACATATTCAATATTTTTTCTGGCTTTTAGCAGAAATTCTGTATACTTTCATTTTGCAAATTGACACTTTCCTAGAGTACATCTCTGTCTTTTTGTGTAGTCCAGAAATGTTTAAATTACTTTCTGCTTTCCCTTTATTTATAAATGTATATATGTGTATATATCTGTATGTCTGTCATCTTAAAGTTGCTGAGCTTTTTAGAAATGATGGAAGTGGTAGTGGTGATGGAAACATGGATTTCTTCCTTTCAGCTGTCCCTCAACATGGTAAGCTTTTTTGATTAATCCTATATTTCATTTATAATTGTAATATAAAGGAAATCATTAATCACTATCCTTGTTGCAACTTTCTTTACATGCAGTTACTGATCATTAATTTAAATTTAGCATAATATTTAATAAAAAATTATCTTCCATTTTTATCTAGGTGTAATTTCACTAACAGTCAGTGTTTAAGGTAAAGCAGAGAACAACAGGTTCTCATATAATCAAAACTATATTGTTGCTAAACACAATATAATAATTGCAGAATTAAAGTTTACAAAATTATCTTTGTCTGAACATTGTCAAATTTTCCTCGGAGAAAAAAGCAAAGGCACTTTTTAAATTGAAGGCATTTTTAAAACTGCCTGATTGTATGTTTTGATACATTCTATGTATCATTTTGATCCCTTTATGGCAAAAATACTCTTAAAGAAAAATAAATTGTGTTAGATTTTTTAATGAAATAGTTTATTTTCATTTTTCTTCTTTTATTACTTCATGTTCCTATTTATGTCATGATATGCAGAAAACAATGATAATTTAATACTGAAAAAAAATAGCAAATAAAGAAATAACATAGAATATATGGGAAAACCCTATGCAATAGGACTTCAAATTAAAACCTTCAGACCTAAAAATATTATTTTTAATATATACTATATTTTAATATAATATAATATACTGAGCACACATATGCCACTAGAGTATTTTTTGTTGTTGTTGTTTTCTTTGGCATTCTGTTTCCCTTTTACTTGTTTCCAGAAACGGTTTCCTTAAGTGCCAGGCTCTTTTACTTTCTGAGCAGCAGGTTATGTCACCTATAACAATATCTTTAAAAGTAGGATTTACTTGACTTGGCGGGGTTTTTTGGTTATTTTTTTGTCTTTCATTCAGCTTATGTTTGGATGAGACCTGCTTTCATCTTGTGTTTCCACTTATACTGTGGTTTGCCATATAACTCCTCAGTGTCCTAAATGCTGCTTCATTTTCATTCTTAAACCTGTAATTTTGTTTTGGTTCCTCCCTTAAAATAATACTTTTTTCTTGTTGTGTAGTTCCATAGAAGGGCTGAGAGGACTGCCTTACTGAAAGTCAGTTCCTTTTCCACACAGGGAGTTACCATGAATTTAAAAAATACAAACCAAAGACAAATAGCACAGATACTTCATACTCTTTTATGTATTTTTGTAGCATATTTCTTTAGCTGTTTTCTTTTATGTAAGAAAACATGAGAGATAAAAATAACCTTTTTTGGAACTTGCATTTAACAGCTAGCTTGGGAATTGCATCCCACATCCTTGTGACTATTGAGGCTTCTGATGATGCTCATGGTGTGTTTGAGTTCAGTGCTGAGTCCCTTTCAGTGAATGGAACTGAGCCTGAAGATGGAGATAGCAATGTTGTGCTGCAGGTGGGAAAGCTTTGAGTCTCATGTTGCTGCATTGCACTCTTCTGTCTGTTTTTTCTGGTGTTCTCTGATGCTGTTGTCATTAGTCTATGGGCTTTATAACAACTTTGTCATGAACATTTGTTTTTCCAGTCATGCAGCATTTGTTAATGTATAATTATTCACCTGGAAACTAAAATAATAATAATAATAATAATAATAATAATAATAATAATGATATCCAAAAACTTAAGATCTACTTATTTAGAATCAAGGGGCTACTGTCTTAAAATAAGTGTTGATAATATAAGTTCTGCAGAGCTAAGATAATAAAAATTGTGTGTTTTTAAAACACAGACATATCTTTAATTCATCATGTTATTGTGCTTGCTTAATTGTATTTCACACTTCCATGTTTTCTTTCTCATAGAACAAAAATATGCACATCTTTATATGTTTTTCTTAGGTTGTGAGAAGTCATGGGGCCTTATCTCAGGTGACATTACATTGGATGATAATCTGTGATCTTACCAATGACCTGATCTCTACAGATGGGAATGTAACATTTGATGTTGGCCAAGTGAGAGCAAATATTACATTACAGATTTCTCCTGATGATGTTCCTGAATTGGATAAGATGTTTTCAGTTTTGATCACCAATGTCTCCCTTGGTCGTCTTGGATATCATACTAATGCAACATTAACTATTTTAGCAAATGATGATCCATACGGAGTCTTCATCTTTTCTGAGCAAAACAGACCAATTAAAGTTGAGGAAGAAACAAAGAATATCTCTCTGACAGTTATAAGATGTGCTGGTCTCCTTGGTACAGTAATGGTGAAATACAGAACTATTGGTGATGAAGAAAAGTTGCCCTTTCTTCCACCGGATATCGTCAGAGCAATAGCGGGAAAAGACTATACACCCATTACAGGTTATGTGATCTTTGCAACCAATGAAAGTGAGGCCACAATATCCTTGCCTATTTTGGATGATGATGATCCTGAGAGATCAGAATCTGTTTTTGTGGAGCTAACCAGTGTTGTTTTGATTAAGAAAGTTCAGGATCGGCCAAGTAAGTGTCTTACATACAACCCACAATATAGCTATAAAGGTAATTCATATGTAACAGGAGAAAATGCAGCAAGATAAATGAAGAGCTCTTTACCTCTGCCAAACTCTATATAGTTAATATATCTCTTAGTTACCTGGCTTGTACCTGTTAGCATTTATTTCCTTTGGCACACTATTTTATTGGAAAAGCACAAGTATTTCTTTATCGCTTTTGCACTGTCTTATCTGAGGTCTTTCAGGCCAAATATGTTACAGTATTTGTTTGTGCACTAATATCTCATTTAACATTTCTGGAAGTTCAGTAGTAGGAAAAAACTAACCTAGTTTTTCTTATTAAAATACAAAAAAGTCTTATTAAAAAAAAAAGGTGATGTAGACTTAGTGACATGCTGCTTTCTTAGTGTTGACAATTTTTACTTAATTTCTCATTCAGATAAATTCAGGTCATTACAGCCTGATTTGTGCTTCAGAGATTCTTGGCATGTTTATTTGCTGCCCTTGCCCACAATAAGAGGTAGCTTCAAATGTAGTTCCACTTTGAGTTGAAATCTGAACTTATATTTCATCATATCAAGAGTAAAACTGAAATTACTCTGAACTGTATTGATCTTACTATTAATCTTATGTATAAATAAATAAATAAATAAATTCACAGGACCTCATCTTTTCAAACAAATTATGGCTTGTATGCTCCACAGCATAATAGATTAATGTTCAGATTTTCTGCCAGAACATAATTTAAACCCATGTATTTTGATATGATTCGTAGTTATGCTTTGTCTAATTGAAAAAAAGATAATTTTCTTGAAAAGTAGAGACAAACACACGTGTATGTCTATGAATTCTATACCCATGAATAGTAAGCATTTCTATTAGGGGTATCTATTATGGGTATGTATATTATGGGTACCTACCCCTAATAAGTTTTTTTTATATTTCAGTTATAAATTCTCCCCGACTTGGCTTAGTGGGTGAGACAATAGCTCACGTGATTATCAATGCCAATGATGATGCTTTTGGAACACTTCAGCTTTCAGCTTCAGCTGTGAGAGTTGCTGAAAACTATGTTGGACCAATCATTAACGTGACCAGAACTGGGGGAATATTTTCAGATGTTTCTGTGAAATTTAAAGCTATGCCAATAACTGCAACAGCTGGTAAGAACGCACAATAGCAGAACTATGCAGCCTGTGATACAACTAAAACAAACAAGTGTGTAATGAATGCTCTATTAGGTAACAAGCATGAAATAAAAGGTAGTAAGGCATTGACTGTGGTTAGCAAATATGAACCTAAGACCTAGGGGAAAGTTTAGTCATTATCACTGGAGAATCTAAAAATGAAATAAGGCAAATAATTGTGTTATTTGTTTACTTAGTAGCACACCACCACTTAAATGCCCTTTGCCCGCCCCCCCCCCCCCCCCCCACTCCCCCAAATACTATAGTAGTATATGTAAAAACAATTTAGTCCCATGTACATATTTAGAACCATTGTGTATTGCTTAATTGAGCTTATTGGAGAGGCAATGAGAGCTGGGGACTCAGCTGTAAAAAAACCAGGGAAAAAGCTATCGAAACCCAAGGAGTCTTGTACTTCTGAAAATGGGATGTAAACTTCTCCAGTTGGTCGCTGCTGTAGGGAAGGTACATTAAGAAAGGAGAAAAACTATGAAGTCTTCAGGATCACTTAGGCATTTATAAGTTGAGTGCACTGCATTTCAGCTATGTCCAAATTGAATATGTGGGTGGTACATGCTCTGAGAACTTTTAATTTCATTTTTATGTAACAGAGTGTTGTAAGTTAAATGTGTAGCTAGATTTATATTATGCTTTCAATTAGTTTCTGAAGCAAAGCTGTGATCTAGTGTATCACAGATGTTCCTCTAGACAGTTGAGACAAATTTACCTAAACTGAAGTTGACATATAAAATGTGCCCTTTATTGAAATCTACTTTGACAAGGTGCTTCTGTTTTCACTTTTATCTCTTGGAAAGCTGGGCAGCAATTATAAAACAAAAATAGAAACATCTTAGTAGTGTGACCTTGTATACAGCAGACAATGATGGACCTTTTGTAATTACCTCTTGGTCTAACAGTTCAAACTCTGTTTTGACCAAACCAAGTTTCATTTTGCTTCCGCTAGACATCTGAACATCAACAGGAAATAAAAAAAAAAAAAAAAAATTAAATAAAAATAAAATAAAATAAAATAAAATAAAATAATAATAATAATAATAATAATAATAATAATAATAATAATAATAATAATAATAATAATAATAATAAAAATAATAATAATAAAGACTTGCATATATAAGCAACGAGAATATGGGTATTACTGATAATACTGAACAATAAAACATTGATATTATCTGGATTTTATTGTTTTGGGTTTTTTCTTCTACAAATCTAGGTGAGGACTACAGTGTAGCTTCATCAGATGTTGTCTTACTAGAAGGGGAAACAAGTAAAGCTGTGCCAATTTATATAATTAATGATATCAATCCTGAACTTGAGGAGTCATTTTATGTTCAGCTGCTGAACCAAACAACAGGAGGAGCCTTGCTTGGATCTTTGACGAGGGCAGTCATAACTATTGAGGCTTCTGATGACCCATTTGGATCCTTTGGTAAAGGAGTACATATTATCTTTTTTCTGGGGGAGCTGATACTTGGCAACTGAATAAAAACATTCAGAATCGGAAGTGTGGGTGTAGAAAGTAAAGGAAAAGATAAGATGAGCTGAATTAAAACATGTAATAAAGGAGTAGTGGGTCTTTAATATAACAAAAGGATTGAGCCTATTGGAGGCTCTGATTGGTGGCACCAAGCTGTAGAACAAGAGACAGGAGGCAGAAACTGATGCCCAGGAAGTTCATTTGAATATGAGGAAGACCTGTGCTGGTGATGGTGCGCTGGAACAGGTTGGCCTGAGATGTTGTGGAGTCTCCCTCAGTGGAAACATCCAAGAACTGTCTGGATGCACTCCTGTGTCGTGTGGTCTGGGATGACCCTGCTTGAGCAGGGAGCTTGATTCAAATGATCTACAATGGTCCTTTCCAACCTGACCCAATCTGTGATTCTGTGTTTTCTACTTAACATATTCCATGTTACATAGTTTTAATTTATCTCTTCAATAAGTGACATGAGATCTGGTAAGCAGTTCCTTTGCTGGGAATAATTATGAAATTATATTCCAAGACCTTAGAAACCATTCATGTTTAGCCTCAAACAATGGGTATATTGGAATATACTTTTTGGTTGAGGGCTTAATTTTCGTGCTAATTTTCTCTGCAGATGAAAATATGAGTACTGAAAGTTTGCTTTTAGGTTTAAACATGATTAAAAGGGGTTTACCTGTACAACTAAATGCAAGCAAATAAAGTAAACCTCTGTATTTTAGGAACTGATATATTTACTTTCAATTTTATTGTTAATGCACTACATCCCCCTATGGTGTATGTCAGTTTTTCAGAATACCGAATTCATTGTGGAAGAGCCTGAATTTGGATCAGTAACCATAAATCTGCCAATAATCCGCAATGCTGGGACACTGGGTAATGTTACTGTTCAGTGGGCTGCTACCATTCATGGACATCCTGCTGATGATGACTTGCAAGTTGCCATGGGTAATATAACTTTTGGCCCTGGGGAAGCCATTCAGATGTTGCTGTTGGAAATCCTGGCTGATGATGTTCCAGAAGTAGAAGAGGTAAGTAGAGCAGTTGTATCTCTCTTGAATGATATTAGAGTTTTAACTTGTATAAGAGATGTGTGCCCATCAAAACAAGAAATATTATCTCAGGAAGCTGCAACAAGCTCAGATTTTATTTTGCTTGTGATTATTTTTAGAAGTGGCAAAAATTATTTAGCTGCATTATATGTTTTTCTTTTTTTTCTTTTTGAGATTGTCCATGTAGAATTAACTCAGGCCTCCAGCGGTGGTGCTATTGGGTTAGATGGCACAGCACGTATTGTTATACCTGCCAATGATAATCCTTATGGCACAGTTTTCTTTCATCAATCCTCATATCGAATCCAGGAGCCACTAGAAAGAAGTTTACTTGCAAATATATCAGTCAGGAGAAGGTCTGTATTATAAATACAATATGATTTTAAATCTATTTTTTGTTGTTTTGTTGTTTGTTTGGTTTGGTTTGTTTTTTGTTGAGTATTTTTTGGCAATAATTTTAAATGTCATGCCCTTGTATAGTATTTGCATCAATTTCTTGATCTGCCAGCTCTCTGTCTTTTCATATACATTGATTTTGAACTAGATAGATGTCTTCTTGTTAGAAATGTACATAAAGTACAAATGTAGCAAATGTTTGTAGTGTAAACTTGATGTTTTATTTTGCCTGTTAAATTGTCAAGCCATTTAAAGCTGCAAACCAACCTGTTTCTGTGATGTGAACTGGAGGACAAAGTGTATCAGATGTGTGATGGAAGATAAAGTGAAAAGCAGAACAGGTTTTGCACCTGAAATGTGGTATCCTGAGGACACCTCAGAGGAATGATAACAATGCTACACAGCAAAGGCTTTTTCTTCCTTGATAGTCCTAGGAAGACTAAATTAGCTCCTAGAAACAAATGTTTACAAACGTGCATGCTTAACAGACTGCTACTCAAGCTGTAACAATCAAGCTTGCTCTCCAAAAGCCCAACTGCTCAGTTATTCTGGTACTAGCTTCAAGGGAAGTCACTTTAATTGGCACTTGGTAACTTTTTAGCAATTCAGAAGGTGTTAGTTAATTTTGTTCATTTTTATTCTTAACCCAGTAACATACAGAATAATAGACATGCTTCACCAGCTAACATAACATTCTTATTTTAATGTCTTTTAGTGGGGGAAGGTTTGGTCAGCTGCAAATATTTTACAGCACTTCTGACACTGACATTGTAGCTCTTGCCATTGAGCAAGGTGAGGATATACTGGACTATTACGAGTCTCCTGTACAAGGAATTCCTGACCAGCCATCCAAGACCAGAGTGAATGTATCAGCAGCAAATGACCCACTGTATGCCTGTGCAGCTCAGTGCCTAAAAGAACAAGCATGTTCAGCCTTTACATTTTCCAGTGCCTCTGAGATTCCTCTCTGCCTCTGGCTGACAGCAGAGATCAGGCCATTAACTAACATGTCAGGATTATGGACCTACAAGAAAAACATCAGCAGTACATCCATTCTGTTCAGCACACAAGCCATTGCTGGTAGTGACTACGAACCTGTCACAAGACAGTGGGCCATCATGCATGAAGGGGAAGAGTTTGCAAATCTCACAGTTACCATACTCCCTGATAGCCTGCCAGAGCTGGATGAAACATTCACTATATCCCTGTTGAAAGTTGAACTATTGAATATCTCAGCCAGCTTAAAAAATCAACCAACTATTGGACAGCCAAATACTTCCACAGTTACCATAATGATGAATGGGGATGCCTTTGGAGTATTTAAGATCTACAGTGTAAGCCCCAATGCAACAGAGAAGTATATTGAAGTAGAAGAACGCCCTCAGGCCAACGTGCAGCTAATGATACACAGGACAGAAGGCAGCCTGGGACAGGTGGCAGTGGAATGGCGTGTTGTTGGTGGAACTGCTACCCCAAACTTGGATTTTGTGGGTGTTGGTGAGATTTTGGTGTTTGCTGAAGGTGAGGCAAGGTTTAGCACTAACTTCTCTTGTCTAAAACTATAGAAAACACAAAACAAACACACGAACAAAGACCACAAAGACTAAAGTAAATAAATAAATAAATAAATAAATAAGGATGAAAAGTATAAATATTTTAGTATTTTTTAAAGAAATACTGCAGTATACTTTATAAAGATAACATTTTTACTAAATAAATAAGGAATAATATTGCTGAAATAGTTGTTGTATCAAACATAATGAAAATGGGAAAAGGCCTAAGTGATCTTTTCTTAATCTTTAGTCAATACAGTACAAATTTTTAATGATACATATATATTTAGATTATGAGACTGTATTGATTTCATTACATAACGGGATAGGTAAAAAATTGCAAAGAAGAAAAATCTGTGGCAGGCATTATTTAAGCACTGTGCAACATGATGGATGCATTTTATACTTTAGAAGTCTGAGAAGATTGAACAGTTGCTTTGAAAACACTTTTTGGGAGTGTAGTAAAGATTCTTGTGTTCATTTAGCAAGCTAGATCTGAATTCAAGTGAAGGGTTGCCAGGAGGAATTAGGAAACTGGCTTGTAATTATATTAGAGTTGTAAGTTTACTTAAAACTATTTTCAAAGTACTTTGAAAGGCAGTATAACAAAAAAATACATGCATGTGGCAAACTGATATAATTATTAGTATAGGTTATGCACATACAATGACCAACAGGATTGTTTTGCAGATTGTAATGTATTAGAGACTGATAACTGATTGTGTTTGCTGCTTACATTGCCATTCTTTGATATTCCAGAAGACAGGTAACTAATGCAATGACAGTCCACTCTAATGCATTTGCTGGTCCAGTAATATGTAGTCAAATTTCGTGTACATATCTCTGCATGTTGTTCATCAGAAAGTGTATTCACTTGGTAATTCTTTTTAAAATAATTATATTCTCATTTTCTAATTAAAATTTGAAAGCTGGAGAACTTAGAAAGCAAATAAGAATTCTAGGCATTCAGAAGTCATGCCAACATTGTAAATTTCTGCAGAGTATCTTTGCTATACAATATAATTTGTTAATTATATTGCCTAATATAACTTTTCATTTGTAATTTAATAAATTTTCATAGAGACGTAACTATTAGAGTAGATGATTGCATCTTTTTAAAATGTGATTTTCATGTGAACATCTAAGTATGCGTATGTTCTACTTTTAGGTGAAACAAAAAAGATGGTCACTCTGACCATTTTAGATGATCCAGAGCCGGAGGATAATGAAAGCATCATCGTCAGCCTGGTGCATACTGAAGGAGGGAGTAGGATTCTGCCCAGTTTTGACACTGTCACAGTGGTTATCCTGGCAAATGACAATGTGGCAGGAATCATTAGCTTCCAGACAGATGGGAGGTCTGTTATTGGTCGTGAAGGTGGGTTCTGTGTGTTGACCACATTCAGTTTGTTTAACATGAGCTTCCATCTATGTGCTTTCTGTTGGTAACCATTAAGTGACTGTGTCACTGTTCAGAGAATGACAGCAAACAGAGAGTAACCACATACTTAGCACTCATTTCTTCGGATTTTTAACTCTTGCAAACATAACACTTAAATGATGTGGCAGAGATGAACAGGCTATTTTCAAAACCATATTTCACTATTTTTTCTTTCCCCTCCTTCTTCTGAAAGTTATGCTTTGTTTTTATTGGCATTGCATTTCATTGCATTTTTCTTATAGCATTTCTCATTCATTTATACCGTGTTCCAGAACTGTCTGTAATCCCAATCATACAGACCAGTTGGTAATCTTAAGCAAATATTATCTATTATGGACTTAAAATTAATTTTAAATTATCTAGAAAATACTCCCACAGAATAAAATAGGAAAAAAACCTTCCATCTTTTTAAAGCTTTTCTTTATATTTTTTATGGTAGCTCATTTTAGGAGTGTCACAATCTTGATGTCATCACTTAGTCATGACTTTTAAGACCAATAATATTTTGATATCTAGTGTCTACTAGTGCTTTTAGAGAGCATGTTTCATGTTTTATGTAGGGTTTGTACAGTTCTGCATAGGACAGTGACAATACAAATGGTGGCTGCTCTCGTTAGCCTTTGCTGGAATCTCAGTTCTTCAGTTTGTAATTCTCAGATATTTCTGATATGTAAACTGATGGGTGGAGAAAACTAGCAGAAATCTTCTGTCCAGGAACATGTGCACTGAAATTTTTGCTGGATAAAAAAATCTGTCTCAAAAGAACATAGTGTGTTTTTTTCCTATTATGAAAGGACACCATATGCTTTTGGGTTTAGTTTAGATAGTTGTGTCTATTGTGCCCAGTTTCTGTCCTTTATCACTCCACATTAATGGTTCTGATCTGCCTGACAAACCAGCTGCAGTCTTGCAGTCTAAGAGCAGCTTTTAATGAGCCCAAGAAACTAATACAAACCATCTCATTCCCCAAGGTTATGAATACCTTGTATACTTTCCATTGGTTAAAGATTAGTCATAGCATGCTGAAGCTGAAAGCTTTTATCTGGACCTGAAATACTCTGCTACATATAGTTTGTATATAGTGCTATAACTGAAAAAACCCATAATTTTAAAAGGACATTATCTCAATACAAATGTTAATGTTTTATAATTTCTTAATTAATCTTTAATAATTTATTGTCATTTCAGAGATATTAAGTATCAAATGAAAATACATATCTAAAAGAAGTAATTATGGTGTTTTTTCAATGTTTATAATATTTAATTAAATGGTCTAACATCCAGAAACTGATAACATTTTTCAATTCAAACTCACATAAATGGGACTCTCAGGTGACTACAAGTATTTTTTCACATGCACTATGTAAAGTCACAAGACACTGCAGATGTTAGGAACATGCCTATTCTATGCCAGTTAGCTGCTTTAAAACTGTGTATAGAGCATGTATTCTTCGTTCAGTTCACAGATACTGCTCTTTGTTTTGTGCATGTTTTGATAGCAGTTATGCATATGTACCAGGTACCTTTATATTTTGATACTTCTTTCCACGAATGAATTAAATTCATAAAAACCCATGAGGAAAGAGTTTGGATTTGTGGTGGTTTTGTTTCAATAATAATAATAAAAAAAAATAATAAAAAATTATATAACTACTGGGAAGTTCACTATCAAAAATATTAAGGTTTTAGATAAAAATACTTCAACTATGATTCATATTTTTTGTTTTCGTTTGAACAGTTGAATTGTAGAATTAGAAACCCCAAAGTATTGCATTTTGTCCTTTGTGCCTAGGAGAGCGACTGCAATTTCATATTGTAAGAACTGCCCCAGGACTGGGAAATGTTACAGTTGAATGGAAGATAGTTGGACATAACGTACAACAAAATTTTGAATACTATTCTGGAATTCTCTTCTTTCCTGAGGTGAGTCCACAAGCAAATCAAACGGCTAAAAGAGAATATTGTAATTCGAAGTGAGATGATGAAACAAGTATGTTTTTAAAGCAGTCTTCTTTGTCTTGATATGATTAAACTGCAGGGAATTTATAGTTTTCAGTATTTTAACTTGAAATTTCTTAAAGATATTGCTCAAAATACATATGATAGAGTGGCACTACTTGTACTCTGTACACTAATGACTAGTCAGTTTATCAATAACATTTATAGGGGATATTGAATACAACATTATATGTCCACTTGCTGGATGACCATATTCCGGAGGAAAAAGAAGAGTACCGGATCATCCTATACAACATCAAAACAGAAGGTAATGCAGAACTACAGACTGCTATATCTGCTATAACTAAAATTGCCATTTAGTGGTGTAATAGTTTTGTGTGTATGCAACATATTGGAAGTGTAGGACTAAGAATATTGAAAATATTGCAAACTGTGCAAAATTTGTCCACATTTTATTGAAACAGACTTGACGCTTCTGTGTATGTATGTACACGTATGATACAGGTGTCATAAAACAAATGGATATTTTTATATTTTTAAACAACTTTTTCTACCATATTGTCTTTCTGATCTGTCTGAATTACAGGAGGTCAGAATATTTTACTCTTTCATTGAAATTATAGTGAGAAAAGAAGCATGAGACCCATCCCTTCTGAAATACCCTTTGTTAAACTGGAATTACTCTCTAAACATCAAACTAACTTGACATGGGTGGTGTTGCTGATAGGTGCCTTGCCAGCTTGCCTTAAAAATTTGTTTACTCTCGTGATCCTTCAGGATAAGCATAAATCAATACAGTTATTCATCAAGGCAACACTTTCAGTAATTTCTTAATGGAATGATTGACATCTTGAATATAAATTTTTATAATGAATTCCTAGAAAAACTTTCTCCTTTTACAATAGAATTTGTTTAGGAAAGTTCATATTTAACATTGTCTCTTCTGGTTTTCCCATTTCTTAGTACAGTCTTGACCTATATACTTTTTATGTGTACTATTTTTGTTGTGATTGAATATTCCTGTGCTTGTTATAGAATGCAATTATGTGTACAATTCACACCATCTGTAAAATTCAGTGAGCATATGTGTTTGGTTTGATTTCATTCTCAGTCTTACTGGCTGTTGTTTGTACATAGACAACAGCAGTAATGTAAGACAAAACTTAATTTACCTAACACTAGTAACTGTAGTCCATTGATTATTTTACAGGTGTTTCTCCTTCTGGTGCTGCTGTTTTGGACAGTCAAGGATATGAAGCGGTTCTGACAGTAGAAGCTAGTGATGAACCACATGGAGTACTGAATTTTGCTTCTCCATCCAGGGTAGTTTTACTTCCAGAGGAAAACAAAACAGTTCAGCTTTTTATTAACAGAGAATTTGGATCTCTAGGTCTGTATAACATCTCCAAAGGAAATTAAATTTTGTTTTCAAAATCATTAGAAAAATGAAAGCTATGACAGGGAGGCTAGAAATTCTGGAAAATCTTGGATATAGTTGATGTTTTCAGAACTTCTAGATGCATTACTGAAGATTTGGAAACTGAGTTGTAGTTAAAACTGAAGCTATAGCCTTTAATTCCACAGCAAGGGATCTGGGAGCTATGACATAGCTAGTTGGATGTTAGGGTTGCACTTTTACGTCCCACACATTTGACTTCAATTGTTAGTCTGTCCAGAAGAAAAAAAAAAACATGAGAAAAGAAACCTATATGGAATTATCATTCCCACATCATCCCCTCTATAAACTATCATATTCTGACAGTTTAAGAATATCCCATGGAAAAAGTTGCATTGATGCCTATGAATTCAGCTTGTGCCTCTCCTAAGAAATCTGTATTTCTTTTCAATTCAATTTTGTTTAAAATCAAATTAATTGGTACTAACTTCAATAATGTGCTGTGCAAATATTTTTTTGGATTTGTTTCCTGACTATTTTGACTTCCACTGAGAACATACATAATCATTTTCTATTTGAATTTTTAAACTATATTGAGACCTCAGTAATAATCTCTCTTATTTTTTCTTATCTGTTTTGAGGTGATCAGTTGAAACAAACATTCAAGATGTGGAGACACTACAGATTTGTAGAGGAATTTAAATGCCATTTTTTTGTTTTCCCATTTGTTTTTTAATGTCAATCAGTACCTAGATTACCTTTTGAACACTACTTAGAAAATTATTAATTTATTCTAAGTATCCATTGTAAATGTAAAATCTCTCAACTGAATTCCATCTTTATTTATAAAAACTAAGATTCTTTTATACCCTATGTTTATTTTGCACAGATTAAATTTCAATTTAATTTTTCATTTTGTCTCCAGGATCACTGTCTTTAAATTTGCAATTTGACTTACTCTGCCAGATTAGTGAGATATATTTTTATTATATATAAAAAAAAAAGTCTAGTTTTTTCTTTAGTAATATATATCAGCATGTCCCCTAATTTTTATCCTCTTTCAACATATATGTCAGTCTTTCTGGGAAGGAAACTAAATTTATAACTCTATTTAGAGCCTTTCTTAGACATCAGTCGTTCCTGAAACACTCTACTTCCCTTGACACCAAACCTGGTATTAATAATACATTAGATGTCCCAGGTATGTAATGTAATATTTGCAGTTCACAGCACCTCAAATATATGAATACATTGGGTCCTAATGCTTTCTGAGTTCTTGCTCTTGGACAAATCATTAAAGGCTGGACTGAAAGAAATAAATCCCATTGCTTTCAGATTAGTGTTTTTATCCTCTGGTTTGTAGTTAAGCTTTTCAGTTTTTCAGCGAGCATTTGGTCTATTTTCTTTGTCTATTCTAGTGAGCATTACATAAGAATTGAAAAAAAAAACCAAAGTTTTTTTTTTTTTGTCACATTTTAAACAGGTGCTATCAATGTTACATATGCCACAGTTCCAGGATTGGTCTCCTTAAGTAATGAGACAGAGGGGACCTTGGCTGAACCAGGAGCTGATTATGTAGCTGTTTCTGACTCAGTGATTTTGGAAGAAGGAGAAACATCAGCTGCCATAAATGTTACTATTCTAGAGGTAAATTCTATATCATTTCACTACGTAGTTACTTGTTTGACAACTGAAAAGGACTATTGAGGAACTTGAATCTTGCAAGCTGTATTACTTGAAGCTATCAATTTTGTTGTAATTTAGAAAGACTGCTTTGGTCTTTAATGGTAAAATTACAGAAAGACAAATAATAACAGAAAACAGTACTACTTACAGTAAAATAAAATTTAACTCTCTCATTAAGACTTTATTTTCTGATATTCAGACCAATGTGATTCATTGCTTGCTACAGACTCTTAATTTATCAGTGGTTGCTATTTCTGCTTTTAAAATTGAGCAGAAATTTATTCATGTCTCATTCACTGTCACCACAGTCTTTTCCATTAAATATAATATCTTTCTTCATAACTAACATTTTATGTAAAAATTTTCCAAGAAAATGGAAACATAAATTAATTCTAGTGTTGCTATGGGGTTAGAGACTTCTAGTGTGTTGCTTTTTTGGCAAATTCTGTGATTTTTTTATTAAAGAAAATGAAAGCATATACTGGATTTGTGTTTTGTAGGATGATGTACCAGAAGTGCAAGAATTCTTCTTGGTTAATTTAACTTCAGTGGAACTTGTTATGAACCATTCAACTTCCTCCCCACCTAGACTTGGTAAAACAACTTACAAACAATTATGTTCAATTTTATTTTTATATCAGTTGAATGCACATTGTATTACTCTGCCATATCATTATTGCACTTACCACTTCCCAAATAAGCCAAAATGAGACAGAGTATTCTGCAAGAAACATTGTAGAACATCAAACATAGTTATGATTACACTGGTTCCTTACTTTTCAAAGCTTGGTAGAAATTATAAGACAATTTTCATAGAGGAGTTATTTAATAATTGTTGGAGAACACAGTTATCTGAAAAGTTGCATAGGCAATGTGTTAATGAGATTTTAATTTCCAGGTAAATATGGAAACAAATATTTACAGAGAATTCCTTCAAATAGTTTCTTCGCTCACTCTTTCAAAAGTATCTTTTTATTACTCTTTATCAGATTTAGGAGTCATGATCTACTGTATTCCTACTCTTCCTACAGAACTTCATTTATTGTTTGCTTATTTAGGTCTTCATTCTACTGCTGAGCTCAGTAGCATAGCTGCCACTGGCTTTAAAGATGGTTGGGTTATCCTGTGGCACCAGTGACTAATTACACTGATTATTTCTAACTTCTTCTATGATTTCTTTTTCCCTTTCTTTGCATGCGTATTGCAGTGACAGAGTTAATTCGTTACAGACTGAAAGGTAACTTGCAAGACTGATTGCTGATGTGTAGATACCGAGCTGTGATTAGTCAAGTCTAAAATTTAAAACATAAGAAGAGTAACATTTACTTACATTATCAGTAAAGTAAAAACACTGATTTACTTTTTTCTGAGTGCAGTATAATCTTACCTTTTGCCATAAGTGGTTAGCAGTCTGAGTCATGATCACTTGATGCTGAGGTACATAGGATGATGAGATAACAGTTTTAATCCATGAGGCAAAAATTTTTCTTCATTATAAAATGTCACAATTAATTCTGTTATCAGACTATATTCTAATTTTGTTTTCCCTTTTTGTGTATTTCCTTTGTTGTGATTGAGAATTCAAATCCTTATTGGTGTAATACATTTGTTTAGGATTTAGGAATGCCATACCCCATAGAAAATCCTTAATGTAATTCTAGGTGTCTAATATCAAAGGTGATAGGTGTTCTGCACATAATACTGACTTTCAGTTAATCATACCTATCTGGAATATATAATAAATTCTGTCCCTGTCTTGTGCATGCAGTATGTGGTGTAGGTCTGGCATGTCAGTGACATACAGTTAAACACATGGAATTTCAGTGACCTTTATTTCTGATCTGAGACTTCATGGATATGGAGCAGAAACAGCAAACATCAGGACAATGAACATGTTTTCTTCATGCTCCTCTTGCTCCATCCCATCATCTAGAAAAGGTGGAAGAAAAGGACCAACTCTAATACAAAAGTGCAAAAAATTACAAAAAGGAAAAATGTTCAATACTTGAGAATGATGAAATAAAAATGAATAAACTTAATGGATAGAAGAAAGACTTAAGATGGGGTAAAATAGCAGGAGGGCATCAGGGGAGGGGAAGGAATTCAGATATGAAATAAGACATCTGATGTTGAAAGCAAAGCATTATAGATCTTGAGTGAGTTGATCAGACTGTGACATGATGAGGGAAAACACCAGTTAGGGAGCTGAAGGGTCTATATGCACTGTATCCCTATGGATTTCTAAAACTTTCTGCTGTCTGTGTAGAGGTGCTACAGCTGCTGCTAATGTTTATTACCATTTCATAGTGTCAGGTTTGGATTCATGGCGGTGATCTTCTATTCAGTTTTATCTGATTCAATAGAAATCGTTCTGATGGATCTAAAATAGTATATTTACTACAGCTTTAGGGGAGTAATTTCTGTAGAAATTGTCAGTCTTCATTTATTTTTCAGTTTTTATTGAAAGTTAATTTACATAAATTGAGATAGTCATGTGATGTTATTTAAACAAAATAAGGCATTATTTTCTCAGAAGAATCAAGTTCTGACTGTCAAGTTCTGGTCCCTGAAATTAGTGGAAGTTAATTGCTGGTATTAATCTATTGCTTAGTATTTTCACAGGGCAATACATGAAATAATCTTACAGAGTTATTGTGAAGACACGTGTTTTTCTGTAGTAATATAATGCTACAATACATAAACTAACTAAAAAGAAATTTTTTTATTCTTTTTTTAATAGGAGAATCTGTGGTGTGTGCCATTAAGATTTATTATCAGGCATTGAAACATGAACATGAAACGATATATACTGGATTTATTTTTTTTTTTTCACTCACTTTCCCTCCTGTGTTCAGAATGGCACAGTCTGTAAAACATTAAATGTCATCATAATAAAAGTATACAATGAATAAGACTTGATGAATTAAGATTTCATGAAAAATCTTGCTTTTGTAATTTTCTAATTTTTCTGTGCTGTGGGTTTTCTTCAATTTTTTTTCTTTTTTCTTTTTTTTTTTTTTTTAATGCATTAAATGTAATGGTGGTAATTTAAGCCACTGTGCTGCAGTTCTAATAGTAAGCTAGTAAGGACAGATTTTCAAGGCTTTCCAAGTATCCTGTCCACTTCATTTTCTCCTCCACATTTTGGAGACAAAAAATTATGTATTTCTTCTACAAAATTAGCAAAGATATGAAGAAATGCTTCTGTAATTCTTGAAAATAATGAAAATTAACTCTATTGTTCTTACATGTCCTTCTCTTTTCCTTTTTAGATGTGGAAGGTTTAGCTTCTCAAATTGTTATTGATGCTAATGATGGAGTAAGAGGAGTAGTTGAATGGGAAAGTACCAAGTAAGTCTTGTCACCTTGAAGAACGTCCTATGGGAGTTAATGATTAGTGTTGCCCAATTATTTTCATTTTCAGTTAACAGTAAAACTCCTATTTACAAAAGGAACAGATGTTTGAGATGACAACACGTCATTCAGTTCAGTGGAACTGGAAAAATAATTCCCACACTAGAAACCAACATTTACAGTATATTTACTCAGAAATGTCATGCTACCATGTATTTATTTTCACTATCATCCTTTGGTATTGTAAACTCCCATCACTCTCTCAAGCCTCCATCCAGTGCCCAAGCCTTTACATCCATGTAAGCATGCACACTGGCATCTCCCACATATTTTCTCTGATTTCCAGGAGCTAGGAAGAAGGCATCCATGCTTGTAGACAGGCTTAATCCCTAATAAGTAGGGGAAAAGGATCCTCTAGTTCAATTTCATTTTGATAAGAAAAACAATATTGTAATGGTTGCATTATACAAGTGGTAATGATGCTTTACTGTAACAGTGCCTTTTTCTTAAAAGGTAGAGGGGATGATTTTAAGTGAAAATATAACAATTATCTACCATCTTATTAAAAGAACATGCTCAGTGAGCACTGAGAATTTGTCTTGGTTTTTGTTTTAGTTTTGAAGTTAATGAATCTCATGGGAATCTGACCATAATGGCATACCGAAACAAAGGATCTTATGGCAATGTGTCTGTGTTTTTTTATGCCCAAAATTTGGAAGCACAGCTGGGTTTGGATTTTAATGTGATCCCAAGGGTAAGAAACAAATTTTAAATGTAGTAGTTTTCATTTCTTCAATTTCCTCAAAAGAACATCTTATTTACTCTGCAGAATGGTCACTAGTACAGCTAGATTTCACAATCTGTTTCAGTTGCTCTGATCATCTAAATAGTGAGATAGATGTAGTCATCTTATTTTAATCTTTCTTTCTTTTTTAGTACTGAAGCATTTTTAAATATAAGACACATTGTAAACTTTCCAACATCTGTTTCAAATACAATTTTGCTTAGACAAGAGCATATAAGATGTAAGTTTCAATATTTTTTGCAACAGAACTTTCAAAATGAATTGCTCTTGCTTGTCCTCACTCTGTACTGTGCTAAACTATTTAACTGTTTTGCTTCTTTTTCAATCAATTTATAAGGAACATAGAAATTACTCCTCTTCTTGCCTGTTCTTTCCTCCCTGTTTAAGGCAACTCTGGTTTACCTTAGTTTAAAATTCCTGTGTGTATTATCAGCTATTGAATATTCAATGCTTTCTGTGTTTCAATGCTAGACTCTTTTCTTTGCTGATGGAGAAAGGAATAAATCTGTTGTTGTTGTGATTTGTGATGATGATATTCCTGAAGGTGTTGAGAAGTTCCAGTTAATTCTAACAAATCCCTCATTTGGCCTGGAATTAGGGGAGAACACAACAGGTAAAACTTAGTTTTGATGTTCTCATTCTTCAGAATTGTCACTTTAATTTCATTCTTCTGAATAATCATGTTTTAGAAAACACCAGTGTGCTCCTATGGTAAACTGTTAAACAAATTTGGAAAGTTCTTAAACATCCCTGTGAAAAATGTAAAACTAACAAAATAATATGCAAAATAAGGAATGAGAAAATGCAAAAGCTGGATGCTTTAATAAGAGAGTCTAGATTCTTCCTTTCTAGGAATCTTCCTAGGTAAAGCAAAATTCTTACATGTTCTGTTAAGTAATATAAAAACATAAAAGCCATATACATATATTAAAGAAATAATGGATTTATGTATTTATTTATTTGTATATGTATATAAATATATTTCACTCTGTTAATTAAAGCATATTTCTATTGTTTATTTCTCAAAAGCCACAATTACTATACTTGCCAATGATGATGGACATGGAGTTTTATCATTCAATAACAGTGATCACTTCTTTCTAAGAGAGCAAACAGCTCTCCATCTGATGGAAAGTGTTGCAGTATTAAATATTATTAGAGAACCTCCTCAGGGAATATTTGGAACAGTGTCTGTTCAATATCTTGTAAGTGAAATTAATTCTTCTGAGCCATCAGTGGATTTGACCCCTTCTCAAGGATACATTGTTCTGGAAGAGGGAGTCAGATTTAAGGTAATATGATAATTATAATGCAAAAAGTGAAGAAGGCTTTTTTAAAAATTATTTGGAAGATTTCAGCAATGTTTGTGTTTTTTCATGTATTATTTTTTTTTCTTTTCCAGTTTAGCAGGTCTGTGAGACTTAGGGAGTAAAAGACTTCTCAGTACAGTCTTTAAACATGATTTATTGCAGAAATAAATAGACATCTAAAATGTTGTAAGCTCATTTTAATTCCTGATTATTTTAGTAATCTGTCATTCCTAAATAATTTTTCTAAGGCAAAGCTACATTTACTACTGAATTTTTACCTCTTTTGTAATGGGGAGAGTGACAGAGAAAACACCTACTTCTTTCTAGACAGTTCTCTGCTGATTTGAGACCACCTTGAGACAATCCTATTCTTATCCATCATGGTGCAGTAGAGGTAATAAAGCTTCAAGAAAAGAGTATTTTAAATATTCCTCTATTGCCTTTTTTTCCTTCTTTGCTCCCAGTACCAGAAGTGTAACTACCCTGTAGCCCATGAGATAGTTCAGTTGACAGCTAAAGTAAAGCAAGCCCAACTTGACTGAGCTTCATTAGGGGATCAGTTAGCTGTATGGGGACTATGAATTACCAAGGAATATGAGGAATAAGCACAAAACAGAAGTATGAAAAAAGGATCAAAACCTGCTACATTTCAGAAGAAAGAGGGGGAAGGAAAAATAAAAAGAAAGTGGATATGGTCACGTTATTGTTGCACTACTGGAGGTCACCAGAGGACCTTTAGAACCCCGACCTGAACATGACTTTCTCTTGCCTTCTCCTGTTTCAAGAGCTGCTGTTGTGCCTCCATGCTATCCAGAGCTGTACAGAGAAAGAATAGAAACTGCAGCATGGGCTGAATAGCATTGTCATTGTTAACTGTCAAGTCTCAGAGCTTTCTATGCTTGTTTTCAGACACTGCATATTTCTGCAATCCTGGATGAAGAACCAGAATTGGATGAGCACTTTATTGTCACCCTGTTCAATCCGACTGGAGGAGCCAGACTAGGCACCAGAGTGCAAACTATGATTACGATATTACAGAACCAGGCTCCACTGGGGCTTTTCAGCATCTACCCAGTTACAAATAGGTACTGAACCCTCATTCAATTAAAAAGAAGGTTTTCATATTCCATAGAGATGGTTTCCCTTTATAAAAAATTAATACTCAAATTGTAAAATTTATGATATTAAAAAGTAGACTATTTGTGAAATACTATTACTGTTGTACAGAAGACCAGAAAAACTTAAAATGGACTATTCACCATTAGAAGCATTGATTTCTCTGTGCATTTTTACTTTCAACAGTACTTCATCGGTCCCCAAACATTTCACTAATAGTAATCAATATTAGGAATTCCCAGTGTCCTGGGAATCAGAAATTTTCTAATTTACCTATTTATTTAAGCTTGTGTAGGATACATCCTCACCCAGGGCTGTTTTTCAAAACCAAATGAGCCATCTTGTACAAGTTCAACAAGTGGCCCCTGGGAATCTCCTGAGGTTTAACAAGACCAAGCAAAGTGCTGCACCTGGGTCAGAGCACCCCAGTGCAGGCTGGGGATGAACAGATCGAGAGCTGCCCTGCCCCAAAGGGTGCTGGTGAGGGGCTGGACATGAGCCAGCCACGGGATCTCCCATCCCAGAAAGCCAAACGTGTCCTGGGCTGCATCCAAAGCCCCGTGGGCAGCAGGGGAGGGCAGGGGGGTCAGACCCTCAGTGCCTTTCTGGTGAGTGTGCTCGTGCAGAGCTGCCTCCAGCCCTGGGGTCCTCAGCACAGGAAGGACATGGAGCTGTTGTGGCAAGACCAGAGGAGGCCACTCAGTTCATCAGAGGGATGGAGAACCTCTGCTCTGAGGAAATGCTGAGAGAATTGGGATTGTTCAGCCAGGAGAACAGGCGACTTTGGGCTGATCCCATTGCAGCTTTGCAGCACCTAAAGGAAACCTGTCCAAAAGTTGGAGAGGGACTTTTGGCAAGGGCATGTAGTGACAAGACATGAAGGAATGGCTTAAAGCTGAAAGACAGCAGGTTTAGATTAGATATCAGGAAGAAATTCCTTACTATGAGAGTAGTGAGGCTCTGGGAAGAGAAGGTTGTGGATTCCACATCCCTGGAGACTCAATTTCAATGGAGCTCTGAGCAACTTGGTAAGTGGAGGATGTCCCTGCTTATGTCAAGAGCATTGGAACAAGATGATTTTTAAGGCTCTTTGCAACCCAAACCATTCTATGATCATATGAGTCTATGATATTGAGTGATATTTTCAGAAATAATTCAGCTTTACCCATATAGTTAGTGTGTTGAATTTCAGGCTAATTTAAGATTTTTTTGAATTTCCCATGGTTTTGTCAAAGTATTGTGTGAAGAAACATCAGGAAACCTTAATTAGTATTAGTCCATCACAGAACAAACCCAGTATTTTCTTTTAATTGCATTTTCTGTGCTGAAAGAGTACAGTAAGAATCCTATTTTTATACTATAAAAATAATATTTCTTAAAATTTATTTTCACAATTCTCAAATTTAGGACAAATATCTTCTCAGTTGAAGAAGCGAACACTACAATTTATCTGAAAGTTTCACGGAGTAATGGGCTCAACGTGTCTGTGAGTGTTGAGTGGGAGACGTTGTCGGATACTGCATTTGGCATCAGTACGTTCACTTTATTGAGATCATCTGTTGCTGTTTTCAGAGTGGAGATAGCTACAGAGTAACCAAATATACAGGAGATATATCTTTGAAATGAGAATTCACCTGTAATACTTTTGTGATATCAAAATTCATTAGAGAAAAGATCTTGGCTGCTTAAGAGTCAGCTTGTCATCCACCACTGCTGCCAGAGTTTCAACAATCTCTATGGCTCTTCATGTTGCTTATACATTTTCACAAGACCTTTGATTTATAAAACTTGTTCTTTACTACCTGTAGTTCTGGACTTTTCTAATATTATATAAAAGACACCCTTTTCTCTATGTGTTGAATGAATAGGCAGTCTAAGAATCTTAGTGCCATGTCTACTTCTTGTGATGACAGAGAATGAGGATAAATACCTTTTTAGTTTTTTTTGTCACTTTTTTATTTCTTCCTATCTAGTTAATTTTCTCAAATTCCAAACTGAGTCACTCTGAATCACACTTAAGTTGCCTATGCATCTCCCATATGTAATAGTAATATATGAGAAATTAATTTTTTGTTTAACTCCCAGTACAACCTCAGTGCTGTACCATTTCCATGTATTTACGTGCACTTATTCTAACTATTTAGAGACAACTCAGAATGTAGTTTAGGCATTTAGAGCATGACGCTAAGAATGTCAAGATTGTGGGTTTGACCATTGTATGAGCATTCACTTAAGAGCTGGACATGATAATCCTTGTGGATCCCTTTCAACTCAGAATATTCTGTGATTTCTAATACTAGATTTGGTTTTAGCAAATAAATAATGAAAATGGTGCTGTAAAAGACCTTTAAGATAAATACTTTTTTTCTATTGCAGGGGGTAGTATCAATGTTCTGTCTGTTTTGCAAAGCTTTGTGGAAGAGTCGGCAGTTAGCTGGTGTTTCTTTCCATCGGACGAATTCCTGTATGGTGTGCTGTTGCGTTCGCCTCCAGCTGTGTTTTCTACTCTCTACCAGTGGAAAGGAGTTTTTGTTGCCATTGAGGTAAATGCCTGCTTACAGACACCAACCATGCTTCTTAATAAAACCTTGACATTTCAATTCTGCATTTTTGTTCCTCTCTCAGAATTTCACTATGTGGAATCCTAAAAGCTGTGTGTCTTTCCAAATCCATGCCTCTCCCTACCTTGTGATTACTCATGGAGGAAGCAGTCGTGGAGCTTCCAACAGCAGTGTGTATGCATTCATGCCTGGACGCAAACTATTGAAGGTAAATCTGTGTTACTTACAAAACCATTAAATAATAGGGTTAGAAAGGACTTTGTGAGGCCCTTCTGTCTAGCCATGTCTTGTTTCGGGAAACAAATGTTTTGGTGAAAAAGCTCTGTTCTCAGCTAGTTTGGCAACTGAGCACTCTGCATGAGTCCGTGATGTTAGTTACTGTCCTTGTTTAGGCCAGAATGGGGTTAATTTTGCAGTAGCCATGAGGGGACATGGCTGGAACCCAGAGGTTATTCTATTCCACCTCATGTCATTTGCTGGGGACAGAGGGAAAGGGGCCCTCCTGGGGGATGGGGTAGCGTGGGCATGGTTCATGCATTGATGGGCTGTGTGTAGTGAGCATTTTCACACGTGAATCTTTGCCTCTCTTGTACCCTCTCCCACTATTATTGTTGTTTTCACTGTTCATTTTCTCATTGTGTTGCTGTTTTTGGTAAGTTGTCCTTATCTCAGCCTTTGATTTTCACCTTTTGTGCTTCCAATTCTCTTCTCCATCCCACTGCAGAGGGAAAGGAAGAGGCAGCATTTGGAGTGTTTCAATGGGAACACTAAATTGAGAAATACCATTCCTAAACCATGACAGTTATTACAACTTGTTGTCTAATGATTTTTACAGTCGTATTTTGAGGGTGAGATATAATGCTTGGAAATTGTGGAGCAATTAAGTAGTAGAGAATTTTCTGAAAAATGTATAATTAATATTAATTTTGTAAAGTCACCCCACGTATATTTTTTAAATTAAAAATTACATCCATGACAATTTGTGTACATTATTTTATATATGTTTTATATGAAATTTTACAGTTTTTTAAAAGATATGTATGTATAAACTTGAACTGTTTATTGTATATGTGTGTATGTATAAACTTGAACTGACTTCCAAATACCATTTTTGCCACATTTTCCTTGTAGCTACAGACCCTCTCTATTACGGATACCACACTTGTCAAACATTTTGCTGCAGATGAAGAAAACTATTTGATTTTTGTGAGTGATACCACCAGTTTCAGTTCCATCCAGGTTAGAATACACTTACCTTCCATGGCTTTGATGTAGGTAGTTTGGTTTGTTTTCAGTTTTAAATAGGAAGGAAATATAGAACTATAGAAACTGAAATTAATTCCTGAAAAATTAGTTGTGTTTCTGTTACAGATTTATAAGACATAAAATTCTAAACTTGTTTAAATGTTAACAACACTCCTTGCATTAATATGTAATTTTGACTTGGTTTGATTATATTGCTACTGTCATTTCTGTTTTGAAATCCATTACATTCAAGAGCAATAGGAATAGAAATAGCTTCTGACCATAAACCTGTTCATCTGAAGAACAGGCACAGGTACCTGTAGTAAGGTACTTATAGCTGCTTATCAGTGTGCTTCCACCATAATGTAGGATCCACCACAGAAATGAGGAAATCAGCTTGTTATAAGTATTTCCAGTTTTTCATGAAATCACTTTATTTATTTTTCCTTAGTGCTTGTTATAAAATATATAATACAATATATTTTACATTTTTACAGGTTTTCCAGTGGAATAAAGATATATTTGTGCTGCATCATCAACTTCCACTTTACAGAGCTCTGAACATTGCCTTGTTTCCTCGAGGAGGCATTATGTACTTAGTAGTTTCTTTGTCTAATACCAGCCAGAATGTGCTCTTGTACCAGTGGCTGAATAATGAGTTTAGGAATCTTCATCAGTTACCAGTAAAAGAAATAAAACATATGGAGGCCTGGACTTTTGGATCTGATATATATTTAATTGTTGCAAAAGGTATTTAACAGAAAACAGACACTGAGTTTGCTAAGTATATGCTGACTTGTTTGGTAGCAAAGGCATTTGGAGTTTAGATAGAAATTAAAATATTACTGAAGGGTGACAATTTGCTGAAAAGCTTCTTATCAAAGTAATCTGTGTTTTGTCCTTCAGAAAACGAAAGCATTGTGTTTGTTCTCAAATACTTATGAAACTAATGAAATATTTTCCCAAGAACAATAGAAAATAATAACTCCATTCATCTTGCTACTCATTGAAGCCTTTCTAAGCTTTTCTGAGCTTTCTTATACGCAAAGATCATTCTTCAGCAAAGTTCATTTTTATTACAAGTATAACACTTTAAACGTTGCTTTATGTCTGCATCCCTATGACTATTTTGAAGTGTATATTGCAGTCCATAGATTTCTTTGCACTTGACTGTTGTATGCTGGGGTTTTTAGTGTTCTCCTATGTGAATGTGTGCAGAAAAGCCCTTAAATGAAGACATGGAATAAATCATCTAATGTGATATCATGCTATGAAGTTATGCAAGTAAAAAGGAAGATACAATCACCAGCCACTTAGAATTAAAGCTGCCAGTCTCTGCCTTTGACTGGCCACCAGTGTGTGACTTAATTAACAGGTAGCAATATAATGTAGGGTTTGTCATTTTTCTCCTTTGTAGAAACTGGAAATTCTGAAATTCTCATCTGGGAGACAGGACAGTCTACCTTCAGACACTTTCAGTCTCTTCCAGTCTCTGCTGTAAGAAATATCCATGTTTTCATGCCTCCTTCAGGTTTAGGTAAGATTTTATTTATAGTACTGGAATTGAAGAAATATATGCATTCAATTTTCATATTATTTCTCAGATTTTAAGAGATACTTTAACAATTGTGCTTCCAAGGACATTTCTGGTATTACAAGAACTTTTAAGTGTATCACTGAGAATTTCTTTTTTTCTCTTCCTTTCTCAATTTAGTTCACATCCTCATCTCTGGTAAGGACACAACAACACTGTATTCCTGGAACTCAGAAGGGAACCAGTTCTCTCTGACACTGGAAGCTCCCTATGCAGATCATATCACTTCCACTACTGCAAGGTCTCTGAACTCCAGCAAGAGCTTGATTGCTCTTTCTATAGACTCCATCTCCCAGATTTATGAGCTGACAACTATCTCCAACCAGTCAGACTTTATACCTAGGTAGGTTTTTTGGTTTATCTGCTAGATCTTTCATTCCTTTTTCTGTGATAATCTTTTTATTACAGTGGAGAACATTATAGATACCTCTGTGTGTTGTGTTTATTAACACTAGGGAGAATTTTTCACTGGTAGCCTTAGGATAAGCTGAAGTCAAACTTCCCACAATTTGCTTTAAAGAATGGAATAAAAGGACTTGCAGTTAAACTTGGTATTAAAGGTTTCATTTAAGATAAATTAAATTACATTACATTAAAAAGAAATATCAGTTACTATATGTTCTATTGTAATTAAGAAAAAAAAGCAAACCAAACTCTAGTCCTACAACCTTTAAACCTCAGTGACTTACTCAGGAATATCACCAACAATTTCAGCATCAAAAATGCTCTTTAAATTTTCAGTAGTGCTTTTGAAGTTTGTTATTCATATCCTCAGTTTATAATTACTTGATGTGTTTGTTTGTATGCTAGTTCAGGTGAATTGATATTTGAGCCTGGGGACATGGAAGCTGTGATAGCAGTCAATATCCTGGATGACAGCATCCCAGAGGAGGAAGAATGTTTTAAAGTGTGGCTGAAAAACCCTAAAGGAGGTGCAGAGATTGGTGTTCACAGTTTCGTTAACATAATTATTCCTCCTAATGACAATGCCTATGGAGTCATTGCATTTGCTCAGGTAAAACTTTAAAGGTAAATTATTAAAATATGTATATATGATTTCTGAATAACAGAAAGGAAACATACTAGAATTGCATGTGATGCGATTATTTTTCTAAAGTCTTATAGTAACCTGAGACAGAAGGTTTAGCATTGATACTTGGTTATATAGGCAACAGAAACTCAGATCCAGTCTGTCCCTATTGTGGAGTTTTTATAATCCCCTTACATTTAGAATAGCCCATTATTTTATCAGTTTCATTTTGCAGCAACCTAAAAAATTAGTTTTCAGATGGCATATATGATATCATCATAGTCCCTACTAATTGGTTAATCAAGGGAATTAAGTAAAGATTCTTATCCTCTGAAATAGTTAGGCCACAGGATGAGCCCATCTGCCTGAACAAAATAAAAACTAGAGAAAATGTCAGACTGAAGGTATTATTTGGAGTTGTGATTCTTAAATCATCAAATATTGTAGAAGTTACGTAAACAGATATATGAACTAAATGCCTAATAAATATATAAATCACTGAAGAAGAATCATTGAAAGGAAACATTGGATCTAGACTTGTGTGAGGAGGAGGAATTATAGTAAAGTAACAGCAGTAAATGTATGTCTGTCTTGAAAAGTCTACATGTTTGTTATCTGCTTCATATGATTAGGACATAAAATACTGTGCTAAAAAAAAAACCAAAAAACTAACAAAAACCATTCAATTTTTGCCTAGGATGAAGAGGTGTGACATATCAAATTCTTACATTTATGAAATTTGGGTCTGTTGAATATTAAGATATATAAAATGTAATCAATAGACTTGCATTTAGCTGCTGATGAGTAGATTAATTTATTCATGCCCAATGTCTCTGGCCTTCTTTAAATACTCTGTTCCCTAAAGAAACTTTTCTTTCTAAGAAATTAATGCTTTGGTTCTGCTGTTGTATATCTTTCAGAGTTCTTTATTTAAGCAAATTGAAGAAATGGAACAGGACAGCTTGATCACCCTGAATATTGAACGTTTAATAGGAACATATGGACGAGTTACAGTAGAGTGGATTGCTAATGGGAGCATAAGTGATGTGTTTCCAGCTTCAGGAATGGTATTTAATAATATCACTGCTATTGGGGAAGCACTGACTATATTGTCTCAGACAATAGATTAAGATGTACTGAGTGAGAAGGACAGTGCATGTTAGATTGTCCCACTTTTCTCTTAATCCCTGCTTCCGGTCCTTTCCTGTGATTCTAGAGGTTTGTGCTTCTGTCTGGCACATAATACAGTGATATCACTTTAGCACTTCTAGAACCTGATATTGCAGTGCTGTCCAGGCACTGGAAATGTGTATCTGTAGTATCCTATTCCCATCTTTCTTTCTTCCTGCTGTGACACTCAGCTACTGTGTCAAACCATTTGCATAGGTAGGAATTTGTGAGTGTTTGCTTTTTGTCCTGACTTTCTCAATACAATGGAGAATTTAAGTGGCCCAGCAGAATATGACAAGTCCCAGTTTTCTATGTTTCTGAGACTTTGAGATTCCCAGCCATGTTAAGACCCAGTTTTTCCTGTGGTCAAAGCTCCTTATATGTCTTAGGACTGGCAGGAGCCAATTTCTGTAAATCAAAGTCCTCCACCTTGTGGCTGTCTGTAGCAGAAACAAAGCCAAAAAAAAATTAAGAGAAAAATAAATTTACTTGAAATCCAGGCTGCCAAAACAATCATACTGAAATTTTTTAAGTACTCCTTGAGCATTCCAGCTACATACCACACAAGTACACTGCATACCTATGCAGGCAAGAAGAGTCAGAAAAGTATAATGTTAAATGTAAATTTCTATTTGTCCTACACGTTATGTGTAGCCTAAATGTTTATAGATACATCTTCCTTGTTGAAAAAGACCTAATCAAATGGAGGGCCCTTTATTAAATAAATAAATTATTATTAAATAAATCCTGGAGTGATTTTATGATACTTCTCATTGAATTTAATTTGAATTTGAATTTTAAAAAAAAAAATATAGATAGACAAAGTGTGTATCAATCATTTTACCTGAAGAAGAAGAAGAAAAAAAAGTTGAGTAGCCATTTCTTCACATAGCAACAATTTTAATAGGTATTACATGTTCATCCTTCTTTTGATATGGATATATATGGTGTGTTGACCTTACCTGTCTAAAAACCACCAACTAGTTCTCTCTTTCTCCCCCATCTCAGCAGGTTGAGGAGAAAATAAGGTGAAAAATCTTGAGATAAAGGCTGTGTAATAAGAAAAGAAAAAGCCATTGTCTACCTGGATTTTTCCAATGTTTTTGGTGCAGCTTGAAATAGCCTTCTTCTAAATAAACGAATATGTTATTGCTTCCCGCAAGGGAGTGGTGGTAAATAGGTCCTTTTCAAATTGACAATCTGTCACAAGTGTGGTCTCTCAGGGATCAATATTGGGCCCAACAGCGTTTAATATCTTCATAACTGATGTGGGTGATGAGATCAGGTGTACTCTGATGAAATTTGATGATGATACCAAACTTAGTGAGGAAGTGGAGACTTTGGAGAGCCACCCAGTAGGAAAACCTGGGTAGGCTGGAAGATTTATCAGTAACAAGTGTTGCACTGTGAAAAACATAATCCAGGAGTGCAGCACACACTGGCATCTAGCCTGACTGGGGAAAGCGACCTGGGGATCCTGCTGGTTGATAAGCTCAATATAAGAGAACACTGAAACAATCCACCAGGATGTTTCTGGGTTGCATCAACAAGGCCACTCCCAGCAGAGATAAAGCAGTCATTAGCCCACTCTACTGAGCACTTTTTGGGCTACAGTTGGAAATCTGTGGTCAGTTTTGGTCCCAGTTATAGAAAATAGATATGGGCAGGCTGGTGGGGGTCCGGAGCTGGCCACATGTCGACAGACTGGTAAGCCTGTCATATGAGAAAAGGCTGAGAGAACTGTTCAATCTTGAGGGGAGAAGGTTATGGGGAGACCTTATGTTCAGACCGTGTTTCAGTATATGAAAAAGTGGCTACAAAGGAGGAGACTTACTTTTTACAAGGTGTCACATTGAAAAGACAGGGGGTAATGGATGCAAGTTACTCCTGGGGAGATTCCTATTGGACATAAGAGGAAAATTTTTCACCATGAGGAAAGTCATCCATTGGAATAACCCTCCCAGGAAAGTTGTGGGCTCCCCAAAACAGACACTTTTAAGATTGAGCTGGACAGGATGCTGGGCCATCCTGTTTAAACTGTGGTACTCGCAAGAAAGATTGGGCTAGATAATCCTTGTGTTCCCTTCCAACCTCATATTCTATAAGATATGAATGTGTGTATGTACATGGATTTTATAACTGACAGAATTTACTGAATAAAACTTTGGGTTTAACTATGCTGACGAGAAATTTGACTTTTTTCTCCCCCTCCCTCTAAAACTTTAGATTACATTTTCAGAAGGTCAGGCCCTGTCCACAATCACCCTGACAATTCTCGCAGACAGTGTTGCAGAGCTTTCAGAGACGGTGGAAATCACACTCACCCGTGTTACCACTGTGGATGTTCAAGATACCACAAAAGGAGCTGTCATTGATCCTGAAAGGGCAAGAGCTGTACTTAGCATTTTACCCAGTGACTCACCGCATGGTGTGATTGAGTGGCATATGGAGTCCCTCTTTGTTAAAACCACAGAGCCAGAAGGTAAGTCTGTTTCTTGATTCTTAGGAAAGAATGTATGGTTTTGCAAAGTCAGTATTGTTGAAGTTATAACACCGGTTACATATATATATATATATATATATATATATATATATATATATATATATGTATGTATGTATGTGTATGTATATATTCTAGATATATGTATCTCAGCAGTTTTGTATTAGTGTAGCATAAATATCCCTTAAAATATATAACTATGCTATATTTCACATTGCATACATCTCTATTTTCCAGCCATTCTTGTTTGAGAAGTTGTAAATCACTAATGCATAAAATACTTCTGTTTATATAAAAAGCAGAAGATGCCTGTTTAATGGGATTGCTATATTGTTTAAAATAATTTACATAGAAAGACTTTCCTCTTGAAGTGGCTCAAAAAGAAAAGCTTTTTGCTCGGAGGGCTAGGGGAAGGAAGGAAGCAGAGCTGAAGTGAATTCCACTTCAGGATAAAGGTGTTACTTTTCTGCTTGCACTTTCATGTTTGATTTAGTTTTCCTTCCAGGCAAAAGTTGAAAAGGAACTCCCAGGAAGTTGGCCAGAGGAGAATTGCCATCATGCTTAGGCTTCTCTCTCTCCTGGCTCAGGGAGCTAGCTGGCATTCTTTGGGGCTGTTCCTGCAGCTACCTGATGGGCTATTCATACTTGAACAACCCAATTAGAACTTTCTATTTAATATTCTGTCCATATTAGCAAATTAGATATGCAGAAATTACTTTTTGCATCAGAGAATATTATCACAGGCAAAACATTCTAACATGTTCTATTTTAGGTGAATTGCTGTTGCCCATTTTTTAGCACCTAGAAGTAACGTAAAGGGATTCTGTTGATTTCTTACACATTATAAGCATATATGCTTTGAAGTTAGGATTTGAGGACGGTTCCTAGCTTCCAGTGGTTCTACAGTTTGGTTTTGTTTTTTTCCCCAATCTTTAAGTGTTGCATTTTTCATGAATTATACACAAGTGCTATCAGTGAAAGAGTATCGGGTTACAGTAACTGGTTTAAAGTACAAGCCTGTTTACATTTTATGTGTTTCTACTTCTCCAGTCCTAAATGCACCACTTTTAGCCAGCTTAGGTATTTCATAATTTATTGGATAAAATTACAAATCTGCCTTCCCAAAAGGGTGCTGAGCCTGACTGATACAAGTCTATTTAACTTTTTCAATATTTAAGTTGAGGATATCTGACATTTACAGCCAAGATGACTACCCTCAATACCTCTTTCTGTCTCAGAATCAATAGTGATGGCCTAGGCATGAAAGGCCAGGCAAGCTATTGAGATGGAAATTTGGAAACATAACTGAATCAAAGTAGAATTTTCAAAATAATAATCTGTCTATCACACATGAAACTGTATATATTTCATATCTTATTATTCTTCTAGATCCAGTTTTTTAATGCACAGTACCTCCAGATGTAGGTATTGTTTTGTGTGTTCACACCTGTTTTGTGTGCTCCTCTGCTTAAGCCTTTGAATTATCTAAGACCTGTTGTGTCACTGAGCAGAACTGAAGTGGACTATAGCAAGCAGCTTCAGTAGTTAGGTGAGCTGAAAATCAAGCAGTCCAAGGGTTAAAACAGGGCTTCCATAGGGCTCCATCCTAGTTTCAGTTCTCTTCAACATCTTCATGAGAGACTTGGATGCAGGACTCTTAGGAATACCAAGTTTGCTGACAACGTTGAACTGGGAAGAGTTCTTGACTCCCTTGTGGGCAGAGAGGCCCTGAAGAGAGACCTCAACAAATTAGAGACACCTTGACAAATTACAGCACTGAGCAATCCCCAACCATATGAGGTTCAGCAAGGGAAAGTGACAGATTCTGCACCTGGGATGGGGCAACCCTGCATGTATGGACAGTCTGGGGAATGAGATGCTGGAAAGCAGCTCCATGGAAAGGGACCTGGGGGTCCTGGTCAGTGGCAAGTTGAACAGGAGCCAGCAGTGCCCTGGCAGCCAGGAGGGCCAAGCGTGTCCTGGGGGACATCAGGGCCAGCATCTCCAGCCGGGCAAGGGAGGGGATTGTCCTGCTCTGCTCTGCTCCGGGGCAGCCTCAGCTGGAGTGAGAGGGGCAGTTTTGGGTGCCATAGCATTAGAAAGACATTAAGCTATTAGACAGCATGCAGAGGAGGGCCGTGAGGATGGTGAAGGCCATGAGGAGAAGCCATGTGAGGAGTGGCTGAAGTCACTTGGTCTGTTCAGCTTGGACAGGATGAGACTGAGAGGACACCTCATTGCTGTTACAACTTCCTCATGGGGGGAAGAGGAGGGGTGGGCACTGATGGCTGTGCTCTCTGGTGCCCAGTGACAGGACTTGGGTAAATTGCATGAAGCTGAGTTCAGGCAGATTTAGGTTGGATATCAGTAAAATGTTTTTTACCCAGTGCATGGCTGAGCACCAGAACAGGGTCCTCAGGGAAAGTTGTCACATCACCAAGCCTGACAGAGTTCAAGAAGTGCTTGAACAGTTCTCTCAGGCCCATGGTGTGATTCTTGGAGTGTCCTGTGCAGGGCCAGGTGTTGGCTTGATGATCCTGATGGGTTTCTTCTAACTCAGCATATTCTATGGCTATAAAAGAATCATATCTTTAATTTTTTTTCCTCTCCTTACTATAGGGCAGGAGAATTCAACTACTGTTACTCTACTAATTGTTCGACAGCAAGGATTTGTCGGAGATCTTTCCATTCAGTTGAGCACTGCACCAAACTTTGAACTCCCCCCCTCCAACCGAGCAACAGAAAATGAGGATTATATACTGGAAAAGAAAACAGTCATTATGGCAGAGAATGCAACAACAACCTCTGTCATAGTCACTATTTTGCCTGTGAGTAGCCTAACAACTTCTTTAGCTATTAATATCTTCTAAGGAAATGGAAATGGTACTGATTTTATAGTAGTAGTATGACTTAACATTCTAGAAATGTCTGTGCTGGGACTCTTGCGGCCACCTCTTTCAAAAAAACTTTCATACGACTGGGAATGAGACAATTTCTTTGTTTTATTATAGTCTCAAAGTTTACTGATAATAATGAAAAATGAAAAAAAGATTATATATATTCTTTAAATATATTTAGAATGGAGATACTGATTTTCAAATCATGGGTTGGTTTCTGAGATCTAGCTAACTTTCTTTTAGATAGCATAACAGGTGACAGCCAGCACTGCTTTCCACTGTTCTTGCAGATCTGGAATCAGATTTGTCAGCTTTGATTTTAAAATCTCAGCAAAAGTAGTATTTTTCCTCCTTCATATAGTATGAAGGAAGGGATTTGTTATATGGTCCCAAATGCTGAGAAGTTTTGAACAGTGAACAACCTACAAGTAGTCAACTATATTATAAACTTGTAATGTATCAAGAAAAAAAACAAAACCAAAAAAAATCCCTTTTTTTTCAGGACAATATTCCAGAATTACAAGAGGGATTTATAATCAATATTACTGATGTGCAGCTGATCACTTTTTCCTCTGGAGGCCAGCCAAGTGTGAAGAGACTTGGATTAGAAATAGCTGAAATAACAATTGAAGAAAATGATGATGCCAGAGGAATATTTAACTTTAATGTTACAAAGGTAAATAAGTCTGAATTAAAAACATGTAAAGTGGCATTTGAGCAAGACAGTCTGATTTCTCAGATGGCTTCTGAAAGTGTTTGATAGGCTTTATGATACTAAATTGTTCTGGGTAAAATGGCCAGATACCAGACAAACAATTCTTTCTTAAGATGTTTATCACAAATAATATACAACATTTATTATGAATCTGGCAGTGCTGAAACTATTGTCATAAAAAGTGATCTCAGGAAGTCATCTAATACAGATTTTTGCTCAGAACAATGTCAATGCTAAGACCAGATCATTTTAAGTAGTTATGTATTTACCATTTTAAGTAGTTACGTATTTTTTCATTTATTTTTAACTGCAAGTCAACTTGAAAAAAAACCAAGGAAAAAGAAAAAGTTCGTTGAGACACTCTGCAGTTTCATTTTCAATGTACAGGATATCACTGGAGCTGTTGTTGGTTATGAGGTACCACCACCGCAGAATATACTGAAACTCCCAGTTGTTCGACAGGCTGGGAGGTTTGGATCAGCAACTCTGTACTGGGAAGCCATTCATTCAACTGCCAGCTTTGAAGACTTCACACCATCATTTGGAAACCTTACATTTGCAGATGGGCAGGTATTCACTTCCTGAAAGTTTACCTGGCTGGGTTACCAGCTTAATATTTTTTTGTGTGTTTTCCTCTAGCAGAATTTTCACTGAAATCCTATTATTTATGGCCTTATGTACATTAATGATACTCCCAGCTTCAGTTCGTTAACATGGAAAACCAGAATATTTACAAGCATTGACCAAATAGGCTTGTGTGTCTTTGAGACTTCGGCAAGTCAGGACATAACTTCTAATAATAAACCCTTTTACACTGAAAATTTGTAGCAAAATCCATCTACACTAAAAATTCTCAGAATAAGCCTTCTTAGCTTTGTTCTACACATAATTTTAAATTTCTTGGTACACCTTAGACTACTTAGTGTACACAAGGGATTTTGATTTTAAATGAATATAAGCATTCCCTTTGGCAAAGGGAAGGATATATATATAGTGTGCAGAATTTTGACTGAATATTGACAATATTATCAACATACACTTTCTACTGATTACCAAAGCAGAGCAGTCTTCTGGTTTTAAAAAATTAGATTTAAACTGACTGACTTAAAAACCACTACTGAAATTGTATCTTCTTATTATAAATATACAAGCATAAAAAGGAAAACGAACAATTGAGCAATGTCTGTTTATCTATTACTAGATAAAATTTGCCTATTTGAATTTTTTTCAAGCAATTCACATAATACTATAAATGAAACTTTTTTGTTTGTTTGTTTGTTTTTTTCTTTTTAACATTCCTACAGGCTACAGGAGAAATAGAAATTACAATAATAGATGACAGTGAAGTTGAATTCCTTGAGATATTCAAAATTGCCCTGGTGAGAGTAACAGGTGGTGCAAGACTTGGGAATGACACCCTGGTAACTGTTGCTATTCCACCAAATGATTCCCCTGTTGGGGTATTCAGTTTTGAGCAAAATAATGTGAGTTTTAATTAAGTTGCATTAATTTCTGCTAAAGTTGAAGAGTGGGTTTATGTCACTAACATATAGCTGATTTTTATAAGACTTCACTGCAGTGGGGGACCTAATTTCATTGAAATGATATTAGTGCCTATCTTCATCTAGCAGTGTAGGATGGTAGTAACAGTGAAAGTGCTGCTGCATAAACATAGATTTCTGCATGACTGAATCAATTTAATTCCCTATACTAACAATTCAGGACATCCTAGGTAGGATTTTTATGGTCTGTATAATAATCTGCATTACTGAAAGTAAAATGAATAAAGAAATTATAAAGAATATTTCATATTAGTTCTTTCAGTGCTTATGCTTTCCATTTTGCTGGTGCTGAGCCTGCTGGTCACATTGTAATTGTTTTGAATCAGAGAGCATACAGAAATTACTTGAGTGACTAATCTTTGCTAGCAGAAATCAACTCACTCCTTACACCTGTTATTTTCTCTTCTGTTGTTCAGAACTGTCATTGATGATGTTTTCTGTTGTTTACCTAAAACACATATTCATGTCATTTGACATCCTCAATGCAGCTTCTGACTTTTTTAATACATCCTTTCTCACACCTTCCTTCTATTTCTCCATCAGGTAACTGTGAAGGAACCTCAGACATCTGGTGACTCTGCTGCTGTTGTTCTGCTGAATGTAAGCCGAAGTCAGGGAGGAAAAGGAGAAGTTACAGTGTTATGGATTCTTGAGGAAGCAGCCAGATATGATCTGAGCCCTCTAAATGGTACCCTTCATTTCAGTGAGGTATTTCAGACATTACAATAACTTATTTACTATTAGATTTATAAATTCTCCTATTTGTGTGTATTTGTATGGTTGTTACGTGTTTTTAGAAGTAGCGAGTTACTAAGTATTATACACTAGACAAAGGTCTGTTTGAACTGGTGAGATTAGCAGTATTCAGGCTTCTTTCAAGCTGTAAAGGAAAGCTGACAAGCTCTTTTAATGCAGCATAATGTAATTATCAGAAAGGTAGCTCTTCAAATCTCTACTGTTTTTTGCAATTTAGAAAAAGGAATTGAAATCTAATGAATGTAAATAATGACTACAGAAACACTTATTCCACTACAATATCAGGCATCCTAAAATTTATATTGAAAGGGTGAGGAAGAAAAATGGATGCTCAAAATCTACAGATTAAAAGAAAAACCAAAAAGCACCATAATAACTTTCAAACTAAACAGTGTTATTTAATTTGTATTTCATGGCAGGTAAAAACTCTGAAGTCAGAATCAAAATATTGGACACTGATACTATTTTAATATTGATATTTTACAGTCTCAAAATACTTGATGAAGAAAAGTATTTTAACGGAGCATAATCTATTTTGTCTTGGTACAAGCTTGTTTTTCATTAAATAAATAGACATATTGATTGTTTTACTTTGAGTCAGATGGAAAACATTTTTCTGGTAAAACCATGAGTATTTGGCAAAGTTTTGCTATCCTTTCTCTACTGGTAGGCTTTAACATTTTGTCTTGAACTTTTATATATGCTTACATATAAGCATACAACTCTGTATGCAAGGTATACTAAATTTATGCCATGTGCATACTAGTGTGTGTACACTATACGCACACACATATATGTATGTATATATGCATACATGCACACATATATGTGTATAAATACACATATAGTATATATTATATATACTATACATAATATGTAATATGCATGTTTAATATATTTATGTGTGTGTGTGTGTGTGTGTGTGTGTGTGTGCATATGTGTGCATACTACTTTTTACCATGTGTATACATGTGTCACTTCCCACTGACAGAGATATGGATTAGGTGAAAAAATTCTACTAATATATCTAATCTTAATAATGTGTTAATTCTTAGAATATGTGCATACTGTTGAATATGCAGTTTCTGTATAAAAATTTCCTCTAAGTTGAAAACATCTATGTGAATACAATTTCAAAGGAATTTCAATCTTTATTTAGATAAAAATAGCAAGGGTATTTTTAGGGTGGCACAGAATGTTTGAGAGACAATTTTACTGCTTTTTAATCTGTGGGAAGAAATTTCAGCCAGATCGGATATCTGATATTTAAAAAATACTACAGAATATATCAAGCATTCCTAACACTTGACATATTTTTAAAAATTGGTTTTAATACTGTATTTTGTTGAATTTCATTTAATGTATATCCATGTCTTTCTGGTCTTTACATGATGCAGACTGAGTCCCAGAAGCTGATTATTTTACATGCAATACAAGATGGTCTGCTGGAGGGGAATGAAACATTTACCATTCAGCTAGTCTCTACTGGTGATGCAGAGATATCCCCTGTAAATGGTAAAGACTTAATTCAGTATCTTCTAGTTTTAGATATACTATATGAGAATATTCTAAGTCTGTTCATACTGTTTTAGTCTGCAGTGCTTAAGTATTTTGTGTGGTGCTAGTTGGTTGCAGTTTTGAATGTCAGTCTTTTTCCCTAAGTCCCTTAAGAAGAAATCAGAGAGTTCCACAGGCCCTCTATGAAGCTGATGCTTAACCACTCATGTCGTGAAACTTTCCAAGGGTAGCTCATTGTTTAGTTTTCACTTACCATGAGAAGCATTGTTCTCTTCATAGGTGTTGCAACCATCATTATTTTGGGAGATGAAGGAGCTTCTGGGGTGGTTGGGATAGCCCATTCATCCCAGCACATTTTGATTGGAGAACCTTCTGGAAATTATAATGGAACCGCTCTTATTAGGTGGGTACGTCTCTCATTTTTTCAAAGAAGGAACAACAGCCCAGATTCAAAACCCGTGAGACTCCACATTTGGCAAGAATTAATTAAGAACTTAATTTTATCATAATTTCTATAATCAGAGCTATTTTAAAAACTAGGTGATTGGTTTTAAGGAAAGGTATATGTATGTCCTTTCAGTATTAATGGGGATATCCAAATATTCCTCTGTCTTCAAGTTATTTACAATGTCAATGCACCAAGGGAAAAAGGATTCTAATCAAAGGAAGGGGTAAGGAAATGTGACATTTGAAGGTGCTTTGTGCTTTCTAGAATTTGATTCAGGATTTGTGCCTGAATAGTATTTCAGCAAATTGCTGTGTTCTAGCATGAACAATGTGGGGAATGGGGTTTTTGGTGGAAACAAGATGAAATTGTTTCATTCAGCCAACTGAAAAGAGAATGAAGAGTTTGAATGAGAGAAGAATCTTCTAAGAGCATTGGAAAAAGCTATTATGACACTTCCAGGAAATATAAAGCTACAGAACAGTTTCTGCTACTGGCCCAAGAAGCCCAAAAGACAGAACGATGCTTTGTGCAAGAAGCAGTTCAAGGTCATGCTATGTGCAGAATGTGCAGACAAATCTGTACTGTGACTTATTTCACCAAGCATTATGTTATTAGTAGGGTTTTAGACAAGTAGGAGACAGTACGTATCTCAGAAAATCACAAGGTATTCTGGCGTCCTACATCTGCCTTATAGATCAAATTGCTCCTGCCATTACCCTGACATCCAATTTCCCTTCTATTTTGCTTCTATATCTGGAAAAAAATAAAGATATCAGTTTTCTGGAATCTCTTCTGGAAACAGAAGAGAAATCAGTTTTCAGATCCCAGCTTTGGGCTGCACATGGAAAGAAACTTGAAAGACCTCCTGATAAAAATACAGCTTGATGTGTCTCCCATCACAAAGGGGAATTTCAGAGTTGTTCTGAAAATGCCTGTAAAGGGAATTATCATGTTCTTAATAGTGATTAAGTACATTAAAACTCAAGCTTTCATAGTGTTGATAACATTTCCTCCATGCACAACAGTAAGATGTTGTATCTCTGTATTAGATATTAAATACTAAAGGTAAAAATAAAATCTGTGTTTGTGTCCTTACCTGCAGCCTGGTACGTGGCCCAGGGATTTTTGGGGAGATCATAATATATTGGAATATAACACCTCCTCATCAGACAGAATTTATTGAGGTATCGGGGACCTTGACCATGCGAGATAGGCAGTCTGCAGCAGTTGTTCTAATACAGGTATATGAGAGATCTGATACCAGTAGCTATTTCAAATAGCTTTCTTTTATTTTCTTAGGATCTTGGTTAGAAATTAGTTAAATCTCCTTCCCAGGGAATGGTTTAAAGCCTTTTAGCTGTTGGTTCTTTTCTGTAGGCTGTAGATGACGACTGTCCTGAGGAGAAGCATTACTACCAGTTTCAGCTAACCAGAGTCAGTGGTGGAGGACTCATAAATGAATCTAGCAGCACAGCAAATATTACCATGGCCGCCAGTGATTATCCATATGGAGAGTTTACATTTTCCCATGAACTATTGCAAACAACAGAAGACGAAAAATGGGTATTGAATTAAAATTCTTTCTTACATAAAATTACTGATAGATATCAACATGGTTGCTAGAATTATGTTCAGCTTTAGAAAGAAAATAAATTAATCTCTAAAATGACTGAGCCTATTTGCTAAATAATGTGTACTCTGTACTTGATAAATCATATTGTTGTTAGCCAACAGAACCATTGAAAAGGTGCCTTTAGAACGTCTCCTGAAGGCAACTGTAACAGAAAACAAAGCCATTTTTAAAAGAAAATGTTCTCTTTTCCTCAGGTTAACATCACTGTTGTGCGTTCCAGGGGATCCTATGGCAGAGTGCGTCTTTGCTTTCAGATAATAAATGGGACTGCAGAGGAAGGAATTGATTTTAGTCCCACAGTAAGGGAAATGGTTTTTGAACCAGGGGAGAAAAGTAAAATTATTTTGATTGAAATTCATGATGATGACTTTCCTGAAGGCCCTGAAAACTTTTCATTGATGATTACTGAAGTGGAACTCGAAGGAAGGTAAAGTTAAAATTCCTAGTTGATTTGTTACAAGCAGAAAAGCATACTAAAGAAACAAACTTTGGATTCTGATCTACCTGAATAAAGTCAGTGCTAGACATTTCTTCTGTTTTACTGTAAAAAAATTTTAACACAGCTATAATTGTATTCATAATAAAAAATGAATGTATGGTAAACCAAATTATTTTAACATAAAGATGTTGCTGGTTAAGATTTATTAAAGCTTTAAATGCATACATTAGATAGAAATTGTCAAGTTGCAAGAAATTCAATAAAAAGATGAACTGAGAAAGAACAATTTCTTGAGAAAGAACAATACACATTTCTAGGAATAAACTACTTTTCTTGCAAACATTATAATATGAAAAAATGTGACAAAAAGTCTTCAGTAGCAACTGTCAGAAAATAAAGTTATTTGCAACAGACAAATTGTCACACACACATCTTTATACTTTCACAAGTAGTTTAAAATGTATTTTTATGTTTGTTTGGTTTTTTATGTTCTTGCAAGGGGATTTGATTTTACTGTAAGAGAGAATGGTCTACAAGTGGACCAACCACCAATAATAGGAAATATCTCCACAGTATGGGTCACTATTGCAAAAAGTGACAATGCTGAAGGTGTCATAGAATTTGATCCACAGTATGTCCTTCTACAGGGTAAGTTTACCTTAAGTTCTCACTATAGTTTAGAAGATAAGGCTACGGCATGAATTTTCAAATAACATAACTTTTCTCAATTATTTTTATAGTGGAAGAGGATGTTGGATTAATCATGATTCCTGTTTTGAGAAAGCGCGGAACTTACGGCAATGTCACAGCTGATTTTCTATCTCGAAGTATTTCTGCACTTCCTGATGGTGTTGACTATGTCGTTCATAATAATACTGTAATTTTTTATCATGGACAGAACCAGTCTTTTATTTATGTCTCTATTATAAATGATGAAGAAAGGTAATTCAGTTTTCAGATATTTATTCACCAATTTACTTCTGATAAAGTCTTTTTTAGCATGCACTAAAAAATCTACACATACGTATGTATAGAGCTGGAGTTGAAGAACAAATTTCTGCGGAGCTAAAAAGTCACATAAGGGAGAAAATCACCTAAGGAGTGGAAAAAGAAGCTGTTGTATTAGAGTCATTATTCCTGTTAAATAGTATGCAATCAAATACAGTTTTGAATTACATTATAAGAAATGTTGGTGTCAACAGTACTACTATGAAGAATAAAATATTTTTCCATGTTTTTGTTTAACTTAACACTAGTATAAAATAGAATAATGATAGAATTTCAGAATGGTGATATCTGATATATTTTTATTTCAGATATCACCATTCTATTCAAATAGAAGGAATCTTCTACATTGCACCTATGGAGATGATTTGTTTACTCCTTTAAACAGATTAGGTTGGATGCATGATTGAATTACTAAGTACAGTTTTAATATTTTCTTTTTTCTCTCAGATATCTCAGAATGTCTTTTTCTTTTTCTGTGCAGTGAATTTGAAGAGCAATTTGAAATCCAACTGACAGGAGCCACTGGTGGAGCAGTGCTGGGGCTCCACCTGGTAAGCCAGGTCACCATTGCAAAAAGTGACTCTCCCCAGGGCATGGTCCGATTTCTCAACCAAAGCCAAATTATTCTCCCCAACCCTGATGCAACCACAACAGTGTCACTGGTGCTGGAAAGGACTGGGCGACTGGTGGAGGCACAGGTGGGTCTTGCCTGTCAAAGACTGAAAGTTTTCCAATGACTATGTCAAAAAGCTCCTGCATTTTGCTTTAAGAGCTCTCTTAGAGACTGATTTTTAATAGGATGATTACAGATTTTTATTAAATATTAATTGCATGTAGCTGCAGTATAACAGAAAATGTTACATCCTTTTAAAATCCTCTTTCTCTTCCTGCTTGCCTTCTTTTATTATGGTGTTGTGTACATCATTTTGAACTATCTCCTAATCCCCCAAAATTATAGTTAACTTCATGTATTACTACTAGTTTCATTTAATTCAGGAAATTGCTTACTATGAGTTTTCTATAGTATTTTTTTACTCTATACAGTAATAATTTTTAATAAATTTTTAACTCTATACAGTCTTCACTTTTAAAGTGAAGGTATATGTGGGCCTTTCACAGTCTTGTCAAATAAGTGGAAAATCTCCATTAAAACCATGAACTCCTCTTCTCTATATACAAAAATTTCCTCAGTCTTTGACTTTTTCTAGGAGTTGTTGGAGAAAAGTGGAAAACACTTAAGTTACCAAAATAATAATTGTCAAGTCCTAAATATGACCTCCTTAAAAGCAGTCTAATTTGTGGGAATTGCTGGAAATGCTATAGCTTTTAATTAGGCTGAAGAAATATGAAGGCTTCATAATTTTTTTCATAATCTGAAGGATTAAAAATTTTTACAACAAAAAATATTTGTCATTTTTAGACTTGATGTCTCACTTCAAAGAGAAATGGTTTTTATCATGAGTACTTATGTGGGAAGTTTTGCAAAACAAGTGATGAAAGAGAAGAGAAATAGACACTGGCCTGTGTGATTCTTGCTATGTACTAAATAAATCTTTGTTTCTTTTCTATTGCTGACATCTAGAATTTAATAAACTGGCATGGTGACTAACACTTAAAAATTCCCATTTATAAATGGTCAAGTTTACTCTTTCAAAGGCTTCTGTATTTTGCCCCGTAGAATTAATTATGACTGTGTTGTATCCTGTATTAACAGTAAATATTTAAACATAGCTAAGTACTTCAGGTATTCTGTCTCTTCTCCCCTTGGGATGCTGTTTTATCACCCCTCTAAATCTGAAACTTATCTCTTCCACAGATTAACTGGGACATTTTGGGACCCAATTCAGAAGAGATTTTATCTCCTCTGAATAGTGACATTGGTGACCCTGTGAATGGATCATTCTATTTTGAAGAAGGAGAAGGAGGTCTAAGAACAATTAATCTACAAATCTATCCTCATGAAGATGTTGAAGTTCAGGAAATCTTCATTATTCGACTGAGTCTTGTGAAAGGTGAAACAGAAATAGATCCTAAGGCAAACACCATTACATTAATAGTAAGTTACTATTGCTTCTCTTTCTTCAGAGATTTCTGTTGATATTGGTTTTTGTCCTGCAACGATTTTAAAAATTAATTACAATGATTACTAAGTCATTTGGCTTTTTTGACCTTCTTAGTGCTTTGGTATATTATGTTCAGTTCTGAAAGAGAAAGGGCAGAAAATCTGTCAGTAAAAATTGGTATAAAAGTGCTGAGCTGACTCTCTTATTTGCAGCTTTCTGGAGTTCTCTTTGGAGAGAGCATTGGTTGAATTCACATTTCTATATGTCAATACGTTTGTCATCTGTTGTGGTTTAAACCCACCTGGAAATTAAGCCCCACTCAATTGCTTCCCTTCCCCTACCTCCTCTTGTGAAAGGGAGACAAAAAGCAGGATTTCTGAGTCAAGATAAGAAAAATTTACTTGAAAACATCAATGAGATGAGAAACAAACAGTAACAACAACAATATTAATGACAAAGGTAGACAATATGAAGGGTGATTTACACACAGAAAGGTGCTCACCACCAAAGCTCCACTGATACAAAGACAAAATGTCTTTTTTCCCCTGAGCAAACTAAAAACGAGGATGGACAAATCATCCACATACACTCTCCTCCACAAAGCCTGAGACAGCAAAAACAGTGATGGACAAACTCTCCAGGCTGGACTGCTTGGCCTGCACCAACTATCATGTGTGTGTGGTAGATAATAGAGATCTGGACATGCCCACACAGCACCAGGCTCTGACCTCTCAGCAGTTGCAAGTAGGATATTGTCACTCTTAACATCTTCTGCAGAGGAAGGGAGAAAATCTGACTTCTCACAGTGCAAGAGAAATGCAGAGAGTTATCAAAGACAAATCAGTGCTGTAGGGATACAGTAACTAAGGACATATTTATAAAGCTGCTATAAGAAACCCTCAAAACAAATCTCTCCTAGAAATTGTATTTTTATTTTATTATGGGGTCCATAAGGTGTTGATGGAATTAGCTCTTATTTCCACAGTCCCACTCAGGAAGTCAGGTTATTGTGGACCTGATTTTTCTGAGTCTGAGAGAGTTCCAGCCTGTCAGTGGGGCTGATCTGTTCCCAAGGGAAAGTCTCTTGAGGGCATCTCTCTCTCGCTCAAGGACTATTTTTGTAAATAATTTCATTTTTTCAAAACAGTTCTGTACAGCTGTGATTGGTGTGTTTTTCTCTTGTCCCACCAATGGGACAGAGAGGCGGTGTTCCCTTTACCAGTCATGTTAAACCTGTATCGTAACACCCTATAAAAAGCTGAAAAGTTCAGATAATAAAGTTTTCTGATCATCTCGCTCTGGCTGCTGTGATTGAATTCACACTTCCACTTTGTGTCCAACGGTGACAGGTTACCCCAAATTCTTCATGTAGTGAATGGTTCACGCAGATGGATGTGGATGAGCTCTCTTTCCCATAGTGCTGAGTTTGCAAAATGATAGTTTTAGAAGAGATTCTGTATACTAGCTCATGGTGCCTGAGCATTTCCTGCATAAAAATCAAAATATTCAGATGCAGCATATGTAATAAAACTCTGTTCTTTTCCTTCTTAGACAGGGGAACTGGAAACTGAAAAAGGGACATTTTAACCTTTTTCTGCTGTTTTTAAAGCTAACAGATAAGTGCCCCTGTAACATCCAGCAGTGAAAATCTCAGTGGTTCAAACAAGAATACAACTCACAATACATTTCTAATTTTTTTAATGTTTGTTTACCTTTTTACAGATAGAGAAATTTGGTGACCCCAATGGAATTGTACAGTTTGCTCCCGAATCATTAATTGAGAGTAACTATTCAGAGCCCTCAGGAGAAGAAGGGCCACAAAGTATTACACTGTTTGTCAAACGAATTCAAGGCATTCTGGGGAACATAACGGTATTCTCACTCATTTCCTAATAATATTATCTGAAATCATCCTCAGTGTCAATGTATGGAAAAGTATCTCATTCTGTGCCTTTCAATTGCTTGTTTCTCAGATTAGGTTTTTTACATGTTGCCTTTTAGACTGAATTTAGGAAGGGCTTAGCCCTAGTACTTGTGGTGTGGTGAGTAAAATTCAGTCTCCCTTGGTCCAGAGGAAATAAAAGAAAAAAATATACTGCTATACTGCTCTCAGTTTCTTTCTTCCTGTTTGCTTTTGATGGGAGAACAGAAGAGACAATACTTTCATAGTGAGTTGTCTTTGATATCATTGCACTTTATTTTTTTAGACAGAACCAGACTTTCCTGAACCATCACGCATATTGTTTTTTACCTTGTTTAGAAATCAGTGCTTTAACAGGAACTCATTTAATTTAAAATAAATTGATCAATTAATAGAGACATCTGCTGTGTTTAATGAGAGTTCTCTATTCCTTTCTTTTGTGAGGAATATTGGAAACAGAAAAAAACCATCCAGGGTGTTATGGTGTGAAAATATAAATAATTTTTGAAAAATGTTTATAAATTCCACATAGTTTTCCATAAATCTCCTGAAACTAGACAAAGGAAAGATTTTTATTCATAGCACTGTTAGTGAAATAACACACTCTTTTGAAAGGTAGTCTGTGATAGAATATTCTTCCTATGCATACCCAAAACAATTTTTATTTTACCTATTTAAAAGCAGTCTGTTCCGTATCCTATCTGTACTGAATTCTGAATATGCAAATTTCTATCTTTGGAGGTAATTTTTCTTTTATGTTTTTCATTTTTTTATACTAATTTCAGGTTTACTGGGAAATACGTAGTGAATCTGACATCACAGGTGACTTTCTTGAGACAGAGGGATCTGTTGTCATTGCTGACCAGCAGAGCACAGCTGAGATAACTATCTACCTGTTACCTGATGAGGTTCCAGAACTGGATGAAAACTACGAGGTACAGCTGATTTCAGTGGAAGGTGGAGCAGATTTAGACCATGAGAAGGGAATTTCAAAGATCACAGTGTTTGCAAATGACGATCCTTATGGAGTGTTTGCCCTGTACTCTGATCATCAGTCAGTATTGGTAGAAAAAGCCCTGGATCGCTATGTTCAGATTAATGTAACTCGGCACGCTGGGGCATTTGGAGAAGTGATGGTTGAGTACCGTGTCATATCCCCTTATGATGAAGCACTAATTGAACCTGAGAATGAAGTGGGATTCCTCACAATAAAGGACGGTGCCAGCTTTGGAGTAAAAAGAGTGCCAATAAGCAACCAGGTGTGTATTACTCTTTTAGCTCCTATGGTATCAATTGTATCCGTTTGTTTCATCACAATACAAATAAGACACAAAACTCTCACTAGTATCCACTGTGAAGAAGCAGAAAAGAGAGTTTTGGTGTTATGAATTTCCTCTTTATGGAGTAAAACTGGATTTGAAATCATATTTTCTGATAGTAATTGCAGACACTACTATGCCTGTGTTCTGATATTTAATGTTTCCTCACATTTTTGTTTTGTGTTACTATCAGTTCAATATCTTATGTATGCAAATATTTTCATAAGTTTCTTCTGGATTGTAAATGGTGATCTGTCACCTGATTCGTGACCAATGAAGAAGAAGCTAAATGTACCTGCAGTCTTCTGTGTTTCCTTGTTGTTTGTCATTATTATCACAGTCTTACTTCCCCTCTTACAACCATCTTAAATATTTTTAATCATAACAAAATAAAGCTAAGGCCCAATGTATCAGATACAACTTTTTAAAACGGCAATTTTAAAATGTTTGCTTTACAACCTCACATTCCAGCAAACTGCTGGCAGATTATTTCACAATATTGATAGTTTAACTGTAATTCTTTGGGAAACATCAACAAAACACTTGTTTTGAAATTTCTGCTTTGTATGTAAGCAAACAAAATTTGCAGGTTGTTTTGTTAATTATTTGAACTGTTGGATAGCGTTATTTTAGTGGAATTAAATTTCTATACTTTTAATTTAATTCTCTCTCTCAAAGGCATTTATTTTACTGGGCTTGAATTTTACTCTGGAACTGACTAATGTAAGCCTGGTTAGGGGAAGTGCCAAGGAAGTGCCTAAAATATTGGGAATAGCAAAGTCTGTTGTGCTGCTTATTCCTGAGGAAGCTGCCAATTCACAGGTCAGTAGCCTGATTGGGTTGTCTGTCATGTTCCTACCACAGAAGAAAGGTACACTTCACTACAGAGGATACCTACTATAAGAATTCAGTGAAGTTTTCATTGTAATCAATATGATGGAGGAGATTTTTCCTGTTATTACTTGCACTGTATGTTTTTCTTTCCTCTGATACAAATTCTTGTAGAAATGTTTTAATACAGTTGGAAAAGGCCTCTTCATCTATAAAATGTAAGTAATGTAAATATTTATGTGAAATGGGAGTTCTAAGACTTAAAGGAAAATAAGTAAATCTGGACAATGTTTCTGTAAGTTTTATGATTCAGTATTATGTGCAAAAAGAGACAGAATATATGTAGGTGTTAATGCAGATGTCAGTAAATCTGGTAATCATTGAGTGATGAATTTTCCTTTTGTCTATTTTGAATGAGAGTGAGAAAAGATAATTTTCCTACTTTGATAAGATATATGTGCTACCATTCCCTTTTTTTATGTCACGCAAAAGCATGATGAGATTTTAACTCTTAAATTTGATTGAAGTTTTTGCTTAATGATTTTTATTATCTTGAAGCATTGTTTTGGTTTTTAATTTACAATGGAATTTAAGTCAAATAGTCTTTCTGTATACACTTTTTATGGGAATACTATTATATACCATATTCTACCATTTATCATTGCTTTTAGATGATGGAAATTATCTTCACCCCTATTTCCTGCTCAGAGAAAAAGAAATGTAGATCACAGTAGCAAGAATAATTTTGTGAACAGTGTCATGGGGCAACAACTTACTTTTCATTGGATACATAATTAACAACTTATCTTAGACCTAATTATATGTGTATATATATATATATATACATACAGAGAGAGAGAGAGAGAGAGTAGTACAGTTATTACATGTGAGGTAATAACCTGCACTGAGGGCAGGCTTGATTTATTTTTCTTCTAAACCAGAGATACAGAATGATGTAGTCACTGTTTTCAGGACTGAAATACCACTCATGCCTTTTCCCTGCAATCTAATTGCCAGAAATCTAAAATTTGCAAGTATTATTAAAGAGGTGCGAAGGAAATATATATCTGTATATACATGCACATATATTTATATGTATGGACATGTATTTATCTATATGTATGCAGTCTTAAGATGCCCATTTTACAAAAGGTACTATGCTTTCATGTATGTTATTGTCCATTTTTATTCCATTTTTTGATAAAATCTACTGTGTTTCCACAGGTTGGCTTTGAATCTGTGATATTACGACTTACAAACATTGTAGCAGGGACAGGCCATGCTGTTATAACCAGAAGAGGAGCTTATGGCTCTGTAATAGTTAGCTGGATTTCAGGATGCCCACCAGACCTAGTCACTGACTCTGTTATACTAGGCAATATTACACCTCCATTTGGTGAGTAATTAGTGCAACATATTCTGTACAGCTACAACGACAGCAGCTATCACAGTTGCATAAGCGATGACACCACCTTTTAGTTCTTTGTACCCTACATTTGTGCTCTTCAAGTTTCCTTTATTAATGAAGAGTCATTGGAATGAAATAGCCTGATCCAATTTTTATCTGTAAGGGCATATTTACTTCATGAGAAAAAAAAACAACTTTTCTTCATAGACGCAATGCTATGCAACTGAAGGACAGCTTCCTATAGGAAAGGCCTTTATCATGAAAATTTATTCACCTCAATGGAGTGGAATTGTGACTAAAGCACTATGCTGGTGTATTTCCAGGTAAAAAGAGAATTCACCTTTAGTAATTTTTACTTTCTCAATCATTCTCCTTTCAGGTACTGTTGTATTTTCCTCTGGGGAGAAAAGTAAAGTAATTTCATTTCAGGCTACTCCAAGCCTAAATAAACCTGAGACATTTGCCATCACTTTAACAGCAGTGCACAGCAATGTGTCTGGAGGGGCTCGCCTGAGGTAAGAATATTGCACTTTTGAGTTGCACTGATGCTATAAGAATTATGACATGTATAGAGGCATATACCTCATACAAATCCCTATTAAATTATAGGTAGCTATCAAATTGTAGTTGCTTTTTTGATAAATTTCTATGTCTTGTCTCACATGTAAACAAATACCTACGCTACTACAGATATGATCTGCCTGGAACTGAGGCTTTTTTTCAATTCCAGTTTCCTGACATTGGGATCTGAGATGCCTGTAATATATCTAGACATTCAGGAAAGACAGTTAGGTTGAAGAACCAAGATCAATAGTTTTAACCAGGAGCCTGAAGAAAGAAATAAACTCTTCCAATTTTCAGTGTCCCTAAAAATCCATATTTAGAAGATCTTAACTGACAAACATTATTTAAAATAAATCAAATTTAATTAGAAATGCTCTAAAAATGCCTAATTTATATTAAACTCTCTTTTTTTTTTGAAAAATTAAAACATTACATTCAGCATAGTTTATCATTTCAGTTAAATTGTTATCTGTTCTTCAGACTTTTTACTCTTCCTTATTGAAGATGAAAGTGTACAAAAAAATGGGCATAGATTGATACCATATGGAGAAAGGTATTGGCTTCACCATGTTAAAATTGTACTAGCAGATATGAAGGAAGTCAGGAGTGAACCAGATGCCTAAGCTGGCCCTTTCTCCTAGGCTTGTCTATCCTTGAGTGCTCAAGCATGTGTTTACTGTGTGAGTCAAATACCTTGAGTGTATGAGAATAACCTTTCCTAGAAACCTTAAGACTGCATCCCACAAGACGTAAAGCTCACAGTTACTTCTAGAGTTTTTTGGCTTCCAAAGTGGTGGAAGAGTCTCATCTGTTAGCCAAATCCTCTCACAGTAATTGTGCCATTTGATAGCCTCTGGCACTGAATAATGGTTCAGTTCTAGAGAAGGGGATGACACAAGACTTAGCAGAGACAGTCTAATATTTTGTCATAAGATGGGTATACATTTAATGTGAACAAAGTACAGCTTAAATTTATACTGATAACAAGACTCAGATGTAGAAAAAAATACTTTGAGTAATATTGTAAAAAAGCAGTATTTCAAAGCCTTATTGTGTATTTTAAAATAACTTCCTGCCCTTCTCTAGCATCCTAGCTAAAACTGTAGACTGCTAGCAGCTGTCTACTTCACAGTTTTCCCTTGGTACAGGAGGTTTGTTCAATGCTTAAAACTATTATTCCTTGCAGTGGCTATATTATACTCCTGTATTATGTCCACAGTAGGATGACCTACTTTCCTTTGCCTCTCCATTATGGTCAGTAAGACCATATTTCATGTATCATTTACTCAGTATCCTGTCTTGACTTAGGGTGCTTTAAGCCCATGGAGGGCTGCTTAATCCAAATATTACAAAAGCAACTTTAAGGGGACCTCTTTATGTCTTGCTTGGTATGGTTGTTATTTCTTCCTTCTACTGTTATGCTTTTTTTACTCCACTTTCTTGCATCCATCATTAATTGCTCACTGACAATTATTATGTTTGATTGTTCTGCTTTTCATTATTTGTATTTCCACTATTAATGTGATTTTGTTTCTGTTTCAGATCAGGATTTACGATAGCTTATATTGAGCCAATGGGGATCTTCCAGTTTGATCTTAACTCAAGATCAGTTTCAGTTGAAGAAGATGTCCAGGTAGTCAGACTACATGTTCAGAGATTGTTTGGTTTCCAAAGTAATCTCACTAAACTGACATATCAGACCATTCCAGGAAGTGCCAAACCACTAGAAGACTTTATACCCATCTACAATGGAGAGCTTATGTTTTTACATTTTCAGACAAATGCAGTGATAGAAATATCAATAATTGATGACACTGTGTCTGAAATACAAGAATTCTTTTTTGTAAATTTGACTTCTGTGGAAATTCTGGATGTTCAACCTGCAAACCTTGACTGGAGTCCCCGTTTGAATCCAGCTTTCAGTGTTGCAACAGTTAATATCCTGGCTAATGATATTCATCATGGAATACTAAGTTTGGGACCAGAGTTTGTTTACGTTGAAGAAGATACAAACAGCAATACCTCCAACAGAGCAGTGCTTCAGATCAGAAGGACCAAGGGATTTATTGGTGATATTAAAATAACTGTTAAAACTTTTGGGGGAGTGAGCGCACAGAGTGCAGTGTTTCCTTTTGAGAATGTTTATGGAAAATCAAACTTCTCATGGGCAATGGAAGGAGAAGATTTTGAAGAACAGACAATCTCTCTGATTTTGCTGGATGGAGAAAGTGAAAGCCAGGTCTCCATAAAAATTTTTGATGATGATGAGCCTGAAGGACAGGAATCATTTTATGTTTTCCTCTCAGATCCTGAGTATGGAGCTCAGATTGTGGAAGGAAGGGATGAACATGGATTTGCTGCTTTTGCAACAGTAATTATTTCAGGTAATATTTCTCACAGGGCATGGGTAAATATACTTGAATTAAATAACAGTAAACAACTATATGTTCTTATAGCAATTTTCATGTAAAATTGGAATTCTATATGATAATAAGCAGGGTATTCTATTCCCAACACGAACATTTTCCAGATGAGGGGAAGCACCTAATACATAAAGTCCACTTAGCTTCCCTTAGCAATGTAACTCAAAATACATCTATAGGTGCTGCTTATCTCTGTTCTTGTCCTTTATGAAGGGAGAACACTGAGCATAAGTGTTTGTGTTGGAGATGGAGTAGCATTGCAGGCTCATTTGTTTTTTTGCCATTTTCTTGTTCCAACAAGAACAACTTCTTCCTCCTGGGATGTGAGATTCCCATCTCAGTAGATCTGTGATTTCCAGATACAAAGAATAAGTGGGATAATTTATGATGCAGACCTATGACTGTGAGAAGAGTCACCAATTAATTTGTGGTATGAAAATTAAAGTGTCCAAGAGGAACCTGTTAGAGAAATGCTGGGCTTCCATTGTTTGTTCTTGGTATTGTACAAATGATTCTTTCTCACAGTACTGTAGTGCTGTATTCAGACCAAAATATTTTGTATAACTGTAAATACTGACCACTTCTTGACAGTTTATGGCACAAAAAGATATTTTTTTATAATAATAAGATATACTGCCTTTTTTTACGTGGTTTTTTTCTAAAGAACAAATTATTTGTATTTTGCTACTTCAGGTACTTTGCTTTCCAAATTCCAGGATGCTTTAAGATTCTTTTACTTTTTCTTTTACCTTTTTTTTTTTTCTTTCCTTTTCCTAACAGTCTATGAAACATGATTTTGTAAAAGAAAATGTCATGGAGCATTTGAATACAGGAAGACATAGCTCCTACTGAGACCATAAGATTACCTAAAAGAGGAGAGGCATAAAAATTTACTGACCCATTATTTAAATAATGCATTATGGCAGCAGTGCTTGATATGAGACAGTGAATATAAATTGAAATGAGGTTTAGCCTGAGTATTTTCTTCTATTCAGTACAGAGAGCCAATGGCACAGGTTGCCTGGGGAGGTTGCATGGTCTCTCTCCATCCCTGGAATTTTTCCAAGCCCCAAACCTCTAAGCCATCTGGTCTGGTTTCAGAAATAATTCAGCTTTAGAAGGGTTTTAGACTAGAGACTTAAAGGGCCCTTTTAACCCGAATTAAATTGGCATTCTGTCACATGTATTTCTTATACTTTGTATTTTTAAGTTCATTGACTTTTACAAAGGTACAAAGTATAAAAAACAGTTTCTGTTTTCATTCTTTGCTACTATGCAGTTCATATCTGCAGGGTAGACATTCTCTGCTTCTGGGGATGGAGGACAAGGACACCAAGGAAGAGTTTTTCTTTCAGTCATTGTGCTACTGTGAGAAAGTGATGTCAGAACTCCAGTTTCCTCTGTCTTTTAGATATCTGTCAGACTTACCAACTGAATAGATACCAGTCCAACCTGCTACATAGATTAAGTTTTAGAAAGAAGTTAGGCATTGGAACAAATTTTAGGCTAACTCAGTTTAGGCTAATCAAGAAAGCAAGGTACAACATTACTGGGAGTTTTGGGTATTTAGGTAGGCTTAAGGAATCAGTGTGGGTATTGAGAACTAGGATTAAACTGTGCTGCTGGATGAGTGTAGGAAGTCATCAAGATCATATACAAAACCAGATCATATGAAACACATTCTCTTCATGTGCATTGTCTCTAGTATTTACCACAGAAATGGTAATTTACAATGAAATTTACACAGGAACTGGTTCTAGCGAACCAGTTCCCCAGCTGTGCACGTTCACTGCAGAAGTATGTGTATAGACACAGGTTGGAATTCAAGCTTGTATTGAACACCTCAGAAGTGTGTTAATGTGCTCTAGAGTTATACCCACAGTACGAAGTGTCCATAAAGTTGGAACATGAGACAATAGATTAAGGAGAAGGGTCAAAGCATGCACCTGCATTTAAGTGTATAGATAAATACCACAGGTTAAATATTTGTTCACACAAGCACATAAGCAAAAACACAGTTTCTGTTCATCTTAATATATATATTGACTTTTAGTAAGCTGTGGAGTGGAAGTAGATTGACTTTTCAATTCCAGAGTAAAGCCATCACTACCTGCAAGGAGAAATCCTTTAGAAGCATGATTTTATTGAGCACTGTAAGACATTCGTTTCCCCTCATTAACACTGGGAATTTTTATCTTCCACTGCTGTTTTTCTGAAGATACTTGCATTCCCCTGAGAAAAATGTGGTGTCTTGCAGCTCAATAGTTCCACACATAGAATTAAAGATGCAAGAGAAAAGTCAGTGTAATAATCTGTGAAAATGGATGGGTTCAACCACATCATGGATAGGATGAATAAGAAAGCTTAAGTTATGTCACTGGAAGCCCATCTTTATCACATTACCTTCTTTATATGTTGAGGCCCATTTCTGTCCAGAGAGAATGTTTTGAGATTCATGGTAAACATAGCTGGAGGGATTGTCTCATAAAGGCATTATAGGCAAGGCTTTTGAGATTATTCTGGAGATTACTGTAACACCTAGTCTCTTGAAGTCAAGACACACAGAGTTCAGTCAGTTTGTTGAATGCTGCTGAAAATACAAGCTTACGTGCAAAAATGGTGCCAAGACTCTCATAAGGAATTTACTTTCAAAAATAGTTGTTACTACTCTATAGTTAAAAATAAAATTTAGAAATGCTGTATTCTAAATTTGAAATTCTAGAGTGTAAATTAAGAATGGAAATATTAAGAGAATTGAGCAGCATGCTTTGACATACCTGACTGCATTTTTAGCAGTTGTTCATATTAAAAATATAATTTACTCTCAGCTTAACTTTCTTGCTTAATACTTTCATGGACTATTTCCTACACAGGAAGCGATCTCCAGAATGGTATTTTGGGATTCATTCCAGAAGTACAAAGTGGCCTGATACTTGATGAAGACTCAGAAAACAGAGAGGTGCTGCTGACTGTCGCACGGCAACCAAACAGGTGCAGGCAACAGCTGATTCCAGTGCTCTTCCCACACTCTGTAATCACTCTGTAATATGTTGTCTTGAATCACTGGAGCTACTGTTAGTGGAAGAGGTTTTCATCACAGAGCTTTTTAACAAGTGTCTCATTTAATAGCTTCACAGATTTTGGCCACAGGGCATTTAAATTGTGAATATAATTAGGTCTGTCACTTTATTGATACAAAGCAGAAACAGGAAAAACTCAAATGCTTAGCATTCTGTACTGTAAGTTAGCAAGTGTGAAGGTTCTGCTTAAGGTAAAGTATTTGCACTCCTAAAGGTGTAATTCCAATTCTCACCTCTCTGTGTAATGTAAGTACCTATGAATACTGCAAGGAGCAGTTAAGCAGTTATGTGTCAGTATGCTTATGTCTTCACTTTTTTTCTAATTAGCACATATATATATATATATATATTACATTTATGTGTACTTTAAACAAATATGCTCAAGTATGGTAACCCTACACTTACAGGAATGACAAATTCTACCTGGCTTTCCAGGCTAATGGTTACTATAGTATTTATGAAAGTACTTGGGCACATCCCTGCTTTCCAAGCACAACTGTCTCTTATTCAGATAATTGCATGTTACCTGAAACAAAAATTAAGAAGCATCTGGGTTCCCACAATTTCTTTATTTTCTTCTTTGGTTACCTTTTTTTTTATCATCTAAAAAGATATTAGATGAAGAAATGTTAAAAAAAAAAAAACGAAACTATTTTTTTCATTGTAAAGCTGTTGATTCCCTATTGATAAGTTTTGAATAATAACATCAAGTGTATGGTATGTCTGTGGCTTATGTTTCCTAAATCCGTTCTTTCCTTCAATACATGCATATTCTTCTCTTTTGCTTATAGGGCTTTTGAAGATGTGATGGTCTTCTGGCGTGTGACCTTTAATAAAACAGCTGTTGTCCTTCTGAAGGATGGTGTGAACTTGGAGAATGAGCTTGTATCTGTGCTGGGAGCCACGACCTGCATGGCAGGTCAAACAACGTGCAACATTTCCATTGAAATAAAACCTGATCAGGTAAGTAAGTATTGCTCATTTATCTACAGCATTGAATTGCAATTTGTCAAGATGAAAAAGCTCTGGTCCAGAGGAAATGATGCTTAGTTTGAGAATAGTAACTTGATATCTGCTTGCCTTCTCTTGAACATGTTTATTTATAGTCTTGTACTGCATCCATTGTGACTGGTAAAAATTTGAGAAGGAAATAGGTATTTAGTTTGAAGAGTAAATTGCAGATCTTAGATTTTATAAAACAGTAATAAAAAAGAATGGAGTTGTTTCAGTGAAATATTTGGTCATATACTCTTATCCTTCACACAATAAGTTTTTCTTCTATCAAAGCATTTCTTAGGGTGGTTTATGGAAAACATGTTATAAGTAATATTTCATTGCACAAAAAAACCCTTCGAGTCTAACTTGTGTGTAATTTTAAATTCCTAAATCTAGCGCAGTGATCTGTGACAGCTCATAAAACTGTGTAAGAATCTCCTAGTGTCTAAATATCTGTCCACATCCACTTTGTGAATAGTGAAGTTCAATTTAGGAGCCATCATCCACTAAATTGCATTTGTCTAAGTCTAACAGCCTTGCAAGACCCAGCTGGCACTCTAAATTACAGACATGATTGTATTAACACAAAATACAGTGTTCAGTCATGTTTATTGAGAAGGAAAAAATATTTTAGTGTGAATAGCTAGTGGTTAGAGTAATCCCTTAAGAAAGGAAGGATTAATGTTTGCCATTCTTTTAAAGTTGGAGAGTTTTAAATTTTCTAAAAAATTATCCTAGCACACAGGCTAGAGGCAAAGCCAAAGTCTGGACAGTGGAAAAACACTAGTTGGGAAGATTTCCATGGTTTTTCTGACTCAGTTCTAGAAAATATTGCAAGATGCTGTATGTGGGAAATAGGTATTTCCTGTTTAGGAAACAGGATGCATTCCCTTAGTTCACTAAGAGGGCCATTTTCCTTCTCCATCTTCAGATGTTATCTTTACATTACAGAGCAAATGAATAGGTGTATAGGACACAGGATGCCCTGCTGAGTAAACTGAGGTTATGACCTTCCATAGACCGAAGAAGTGATATCGGTATTTAATGACAGCAGTGCAGAAGCTGCAGACACATGCAGATGTGCCACATGAAGCACAAGCCTGTGCCATTCCAGCAAGGGCTAACAGAAGGCTGGAGCTCCCCATTCATTCCAGTATGATTGCACCTATCATTACTCAAAAACATTTCATTTAGAGAACTACTTAACAATTTAATTGAAAACATATGCTGTTTATCCCTCCAAATATTTCCTAATTATTCTTCCAATTCTTCTTTCATAAGTTAGCTTGTAGATTAGTAGTAAATGTGTAAAAAAATGATGAAGTAAAAAATATATTAAATTAATACTTTACATTTTTGTAGGATACATTCTCGCTTTTGTAAGTTTTACTTCATCAGCAGTATTGACTTTATTAGCTAAAAATCCTAGATTTGAAGTAGGATTTCCAAGAATTCAGAGCTGAAACACAAAGCTTTTTCATGTAGTGGGTTGACCCTAGCTGAATACCAAGCACCCACCAAAGCTTTTCTATCACTCCATTCTGCAGTTGGGCAGGAGAGAGAAAATAACAAAGGGTTCATGAGTTGAGACAAGGACCAGGAAAGATCATTCACCAAACATCATCATGGGCAAAATAGGCTCAAATTAGAGATATTAATTGAATTTTTTGCTAATAAAATCAGAGCAGGATAATGAGAAGTAAACTAAGACCTTAAAACACCTTCCACCCTCCCCTCTTCCTTCCAGCAACAAACAGATTTGCGAAATGGGGTGTTTTCATAATAATGAAATTTCATCACATGTTGTTCCTGCTGCTGCTTAGGAGGAGGAAGAGTCTTTCCCCTGCTTCACCATGGAGTCCCTCCAACGGGAAACTTCTTCAGCATGAGTCCATCCCACAGGCAGCAATTCTCCAGAAACTGGAGAACATAAGCATGGTCATCCTTCCATAGGGTGCAGTCCTTCAAGGACAGGCTGCTCCCATGTGAATGCCCCCCATGGTCACAAGTCCTGCCAGCAAAAGTCCCTGTTCCAGCGTGGGCTCCTTTCTGCATGGGTCTGCAGATCCCTGCCAGCAACCTGCTCAAGTGTGGGCTACCCATGGGGTCATAACCTCCTCTCAGGCATCCCCCTGCTCCAGTATGGGCCTTCTCCATGGGCTGCAGGTGGATCTCTGCATCCCCATGGATCTCCATGGGCTGTAGGGACATAGCTGCTTCACTATGGCCTGCACCGTGGACTGCAGAGGAATCCCAGCTTGGGTACCTGGAGCACCTTCTTCCCCTTCTCCACAAACCTTGGTGTCTGCACAGTTGTTCCTCTTATTTGTTGTCACCCCTCTCTACTCTGGCCGCAATTCTGACCACAAATGGTATCAAAATGGTATTGCCTAAGCTCTGAGATTTTCAATAAATTCAGTTAAGTGTGCTAATCTTCTGAGTTTTTAATTTCTTGTAAAACATGCATAAACATATAAAATGTTGTATATAAAATGTTTTTCAGAATTTTAACTGAGTTCAGTACTTGAATACAGGAGAGTTATTATGTAAATTAATTGCATTTTCAAAATTGCATATTTAATTCTGTGCAGGTTTTCCAAAAGTGCGTAGGTAGGTACAAGCCTTTTTTTAAGGTAAAAAGAAAGAGCAAATTCTTCATAAACTGTACATCTATGTAAATCCATAATCTGGAATATATCAGTCTTGGAGAGTTTACTGTCATGTATGTCAAATTTACAGCCACAATGCCTGCTATTAAAATAGCTATTTAAATAACTACTTTATGCAGTAAATTCCATGTGAAAATCTGGGATTTAATTATTGTGCCTGACAGAGTGAGGCAGTATTGTTTTTAGGATACATTTTACTGTACTTAGTGTTCATTTCTGGAAGCATGCTTGTGGGAAGTGTTATTAAGGTGATCCACTGTGTGTACAACATAATACATAAACATTTTTTTAAAGCTGAAAGTTATTAATAGATCTTATAATGATGTGAAAATCATCCTTCACTTACAGGTACCAGAATTTGAAACTTATATTTTTGTTGAGCTGTATGCTGTAAGCTCAGGAGCTGCTTTGAACAACAGTGCCAGATTTGCTCTTATAACTGTCCTGGAAAGTGATGCTCCTCATGGTTTAGTGTATTTTGCTGTGGGATCTCGATTTGCTGTGGCTTATAAGAAGACAGCTTTAATCAGTCTGCAAGTTCTTAGAGACTCTGGTACATCAGTAACCACAATGGTTAGCTACAGTATGCAGGTAAGACATTATTATTTAATTTATTTTATATCTTTTTCTGACCTTTAGGGAAGCAGACTTCTAGCTCTTCAGGTAAGAGTAGTCAGGGGGTTCCCCTGGGAAACTGCCCTCAGCTGACAGATTTTTTAGAGGGTCTTTCATAGAACACATGAACTAGCAATGCCCAAGAGCAAGAAATCGGGCAATGAAGGCAGGAGACTGGCATTACTGAGTCAGAACTTGCTGGTCAAACTAAAGAGAAAGAAGCAAATGCCCAAGCAATTGAAGCAAGGACAGGTGAGCTGGGAGGAGAACAGAGATGGAGTGTGAATGTGTAAGGCAAGCCAAGGTGAAGCTGGAAGTGAACCTGGCAAGGGGACACAAAAAAACCAGGAAGGGCTTCTAGAGGTATGTTAACCAGAAGGGGAAAGTCAAAGAATGTATTTCCCCCAATAAACAATGCTGGAAAACTGGTAGCGACAAAAGGCTAATGGACTCAACAACTTTTCTGCCAGTCTTCACTCACAACCTTTTTTTCCTACACCACTGAAGTTGATGGACAGCAGGATGGGGGAGCAAGTGTCTCCCACTGTATGGAAAAATCAAGTTCATGACCACCTGACAAAACTGAATGTACAGAACTCCATGGGATCTAAACTGGTACATCCCAGAGTCCTGAGGGAATTGGCTGATGTTCTTGACAAGACAGTCTCCCTTGTTATTTGAAAAGTCTTGACAATCAGGTGAAATCCCTCATGACTGGAAAAGGGGTGTTACTATACCCAGCTTTAAAAAGGGAAGGGTAGAGAGGAAGACCCTGGGATCTCCCAGCCAGTCAGCCTCACCTTTCTGTCTGGGAAGATCATGGAACAAATCCTCCCAGGAGGTCTCCTAAGGCACATGGAGGACAGGGAGGAGATTGCTGAGAGCCAGCACAGCTTCACCGAGAGCAAGTCCTGCCTGACCAACCTAGTGGGCTTCTATGATGGGGGATTACATCAGTGTACAAGGGAAGGGCTACAGATGTCATTTCTCTGAAATTCTGTAAGGCCTTGACAGTCCCCCATGACATCCTTCTCTCTAAATTGGAAAGAAGGATTTAATGTTGGATTTGGATGGACTGTTGTTTGATGGATAGCAAAGTGGTTGGATGGTGACCACCAGAGGGCTGTAGTCCGTGGTTCAGAGTCCTGGTGGACACCAGTGACAAGTGGTGTCCCTCAGGTATCTGTGCTGGAACCAGTGTTATTTACTGTCTTCATTAACAGTGTAGATGAAGGGATTGGGTGCAAATTTGCAGATGACACCAAGCTGAGGGGTGCAGTTGACACTCCTGAAGGATGGGATGCCATCCAGAGGCACCAGGAGAGGATCAACAAGTGGCCCCTGGGAATCTCATGAGGTTTAACAAGACCAAGCAAAGTGCTGCACCTGGGTCAGAGCACCCCAGTGCAGGCTGGGGATGAACAGATCGAGAGCTGCCCTGCCCCCAAGGACACGGGGGTGCTGGTGAGGGGCTGGACATGAGCCAGCCACGGGATCTCCCATCCCAGAAAGCCAAACGTGTCCTGGGCTGCATCCAAAGCCCCGTGGGCAGCAGGGGAGGGCAGGGGGGTCAGACCCTCTGTGCCTTTCTGGTGAGTGTGCTCGTGCAGAGCTGCCTCCAGCCCTGGGGTCCTCAGCACAGGAAGGACATGGAGCTGTTGTGGCAAGACCAGAGGAGGCCACTCAGTTCATCAGAGGGATGGAGAACCTCTGCTCTGAGGAAATGCTGAGAGAATTGGGATTGTTCAGCCAGGAGAACAGGCGACTTTGGGCTGATCCCATTGCAGCTTTGCAGCACCTAAAAGAAACCTGTCCAAAAGTTGGAGAGGGACTTTTGGCAAGGGCATGTAGTGACAAGACATGAAGGAATGGCTTAAAGCTGAAAGACACCAGGTTTAGATTAGATATCAGGAAGAAATTCCTTACTGTGAGAGTAGTGAGGCTCTGGGAAGAGAAGGTTGTGGATTCCACATCCCTGGAGGTGTTCAAGGCCAGGTTCAGTGGAGCTCTGAACCACTGATCTGGTGAAAGTTTTCCCTGTTCACTGCAGGGGCTTTGAAACTGAATAGTCAGTCTTTAAGATTTTTTTCAAGCCAAACAATTTGTAGAATCACATATTTTATGATTCATTTAATAATTAAATAATTGGTCATTCTTTAAAGTAAATATGACTGTGGTTAGCATATTTTTCAGGAAACAGTCAAACATTTCCTGGGCTGAGCTTCTTTGGTTTTCCACTATTAAAAGATCTTTTTCTCATTGCATTGTCAAGAATGTTTTTTTTAGCAGTATTTATTTAGCATTTTTTTTCAGCAGTGGAGTCAAAGATTATGGTCAGCCAGGCATCTAATATATTTCTTACTTTGTTCTAAGGCTCTTGTGAGCCTTCAACTTTTGAGGCTTTTTCATCTGTAATTAAGGTTTTATCTTGATGCATATGTATACAACATCCAGACATGAGGACGCTTGCTCTGTTAGGGCACAAATTTGTTTTACCAGACCATACTTAGGAAAAGAGAAATTTAATCAAATTTTATTCAATATTCTTGGAGTACTAAATAAAAAAATTGTTCTTATCAAAAAGAGCATGTGTTAAAATAAATTTTATCATCTCCACTCATTTTTGAGATGTTTATGTTTTTAGCACAAGACTCTTAGAGCTGTTGACACTTTCTTCTTTTAGATGCATACCTCATTCATTATTATTGCAGCTGGTGATATTTCTCTCCGCCACTTCCTTAGTGTCTGTAAATCCAGCATCAAGGCGCAGGCTACAAGACATATTCTTTCAAGTTTACCATCATATTGGAATAGTACTTGGCCTCATCTGCTTTGAATATTTATGCTTTTATGACTAAAATCATTATTTTGAGGATGAGTTATTATAATCTTACCATTTATAATAAAAGGTCCTGCATTCTGTTGTTATATTGAATGCATGTCTGTTTCAACAACATAGATTTACATGGTGTTTCCATGCATTTATTATATTGTAGTTGGCCAGTGTTTCAATTAGATTGTGTGGTAACAAAGTTTCACATTTATTCAACCTAAGAATTCACTATAATTTAGCTGTTAAATGGAAAAGAAATTGCTACTGCCCAGTGTATATTTAAGCTAAAGTATAGTGGGCAATCTCTTATCCATTTGTAATATTTATAACCAACCTTCGGACATTTTTCATTTTTGAGGATGGCCAATTACTTAAGCATTGGTATTATTAGTAGCTTTAAAATAAGAGGGCACAGAAGACAGGAAGGCAGTAACTGGAAACTGATGTTTCTTTCATCCCTACAAAGGTTTCTTAGACATTGTTCTTGTCACTAGTGCTTTTATTACTGCTTATTTCCATTTTCTAGTTCTCAGTGTGAAGGGATAAACAAAAGGAAACTTCCCCTTGGAATTTTCACAGGTGAAGTGATCATGTCTAGTGCAATTTTGAGCAGTTACATGTTGCATTGACTTAGTAGGTTCTCCAGTGAACTCAGAAAATATCTGACTCATTCCATAAATAAGGTCTACCAATAAAAGCTAAATATTTTCAAATGGGGTCTAGTATTTCACAAATGAAAATCCTCATTTTATTCAATAGGAGGCCTTTTCTTAGGAGTCAGTATACAAGATTCACTTATTAAATTAAAATGTACTTTTGAAAGATAATATAGCTCAGAAAGTTAGGTTCTTAAGGAAAGTTTATTGTATTACCAGATATAATGTCAAGGTTATGGCATGAGACAAAAAGAACAGGACTTTGAAGAATGAAACAGTAACTGCAGACCTCATAGAAGGTAAAAATAATGTTGCTTCCCAAGGAAATAAGGTCATGTAGCATTAGTAGATAGATTTATCTATCCGCCTTGCATGTGTTGCTCTGCCTTTGTTTTAAATGGATTATTCATCTTTTATGTATTCTGGGACTAGAATATCATGAATTGATATTAATTTGGAAACAGATTTCCAAAATATTTGCTTTGCTTTAATTTTATTTAGTTTTCTATGTATGTGTAATGTTTTTCTTTACAATAAAGTGAGGAACTTTGTGCTGCAGTCATGGTCTTAACATCAACCCTTCTAGAGTTCACATATGTGCTAACATTTCTGTAGTATTTACTCACACAGAAAAGTTTCATGGTTTTAGTTTAGGAAAATAAAGAGTGGGACCCTGTTTACTAGTGACAATAAATATAATTCTTCTTCTAGGTTTGATGAATTACTAATTCAGAGAGGTAATTATTTTAAATGTAACTGTTTCATCACTCATAACTGCTTTTTGAAAAATGACTTCTTTTTAATACGTTTTGATTTTAGCCATTTAAAATATGTTCTACAGCAGGTGATTTTGAACAATTATGTCTATCATAATGCTACCTAAAATTCTTTTGTTTTTTTTTAAGGAGCTACAAAAACCTGAACCTATTGGACGGACCTTCATATCTCCAGCTGTGGCAGGACAAGATTTTGCCAGATCTGAAGGTTTATTGACTTTTGAACACGGACAGAGAAATGCATTCCTGGATGTGACCCTGACTCCAAAGACAGGATCTTTAAACCCATTTCCTAAACGTTTCCAGGTTGTACTTTCTAATCCCACAGGCGGTGCCAGGGTAGATGATGTGTATGGTGTTTCTAACATCACCATTGTCTCAGATTTGGACTCCTTGCCAGTTTGGGGACTGATTGATCAACTGCATCAGCCTCTTGATGACACCATTTTACACAAAATCCTTCAGAATCTGAATGTCAAAGTGGCTACAGAAACTACAGAAGAGCAGCTTACTGCTGTGGTGCATATAATAGATAAGGTAAACACTTTCTGTTCTTTCTTAAATGACTAATAACATTAATTAGAGTATAATAATGCAGCAACACACACACTCACACACGCACACGCACACGCGCACACACACACACACACATATATATATATATATATATATATTTAAAATAAGGTAGATCACATCCACAGCAGTGACTTGGAAGCACAGACTGCAAAAGTAAAAGTGGAAATTGTCAAGTTCCACAATCAAGGAAGAGTTTGCCACTAAGTAGGACAGTGGCAAGAAATCAGAAATCAAATAGGTTGAAATGAGCAACCAGTATATTTTTCATACATACCTGTAGCTCAAGATTTTCTACTGTTCAATTTTCCCTTTGGTGCTGTTGTTTGATGCTGTGTAGAGCTTATTATGTTTTCTTGACTTTTTTTTTTAATTATGTTTTTCTTGACTCTCAGGTCACACCTTTGGTTTTTTTAGGCCTGGCACAACCCCTGCTCATATCTTCACAGCAGACTGCAGTCAACACACAAACAAATCTTACTAACTGGAGTCTGCTGGAGTCTTAACCAAGCATCACTCTTTTTTCCTCCAGTAGCTTAGGGAAGTGGGCTGTCAGGGTAGCTGAGTGCTTAAGCATTGCACTAAGCTATATGTAAATTATGAACTAGTTTTATGGTATTCTGTCTCTTCTGGACTCTTGGAATAATGTACAGAAGCTGGAAAGTTTCTAAATACCTAGATATAAATATAACAGTATCCATTAATTTTTGATTGTTGCCACACAGAAAACAGAGAAAATAATTTTAAAAATTCTCAGGACTCAGCAACCTTTGGTTAGTGGAAGAATGAAAAATGCCACATCCTTTCTTTAATAATCAAATGACCTAGTAAGCATATCTTTATGTAGTTTTGACAGACTGTGTCTTATGCCTTAGAAACAGTAATCAGGAGCTGGGAAAAATATTCTGAACTTTCAGACTGAATATTGGAATCACAGTAAAGGTAGCATTGAAAATAAGGAAGTGTTACATGCAGATTCCTTTGTGTAAAACGTTGCTTGGTTTCTTCTCTCATTAGGTTACAGGTGTAGGTGAAAAACTGTTACTCACTGATAAAAGCAGAAGTCTTTTCTATGAGATACTCTGTGCTCTGGCTAGCCCAAAACGTGAGGACACACAAGGATACAGCCTGCTTGCTGAGGTGACTGAGAAGTTTGCTTTTTCTCTGTTGACTGGGATAAAGTGTGGATCACCAGGAGAAAGGTTAGTAAGCTTGAATTCATAATATATTTTGCAAATACATGACAACTTACCAATACAGAAAATGTAAATTGTATTTTCAGAAAAGGGACTTGTCTTCTATCTAGTATGTTACCCATATGTGAATGTGTTGTCATGGTGTCATGGTCTTACAAAGCACTGTGTCATAGTGCCAATATATCGTCCTTTGTAAGATTGGGTGTCGCACATAACTGTTACTTTTGTAGGGGTATATGTGGGAACATGAGTCAGGAGATCTGGTATGTATTGACCCACCTTCAGCTCAAATATTGGCTGGAAAAATATTCCTTGTTCTTGCTGAGAAAATAATATGTAATTGTATGATGCAGAGCTGTGTTCTAAGCCTTAGATGAAGATTAGAACCCAAAATTTCTACTGGTATTTTGGAATTTATATGTTCTTGGTTTTGCACACTTGAACATTTAAAAATTTTTAAAGCTACTCATAGTTTCAAATTGCTAGTTTTGTCTCCAAGGGCATAATACCCTCATCAGGCTAATGGGCAGGGGAAATAGGTGACTGAAGAAAGAGATTATTCTTTTTTATGAGACAGATGGTTTTAAACACTGTGTTTCTCCCACTGAGGATCTATTAAGCAGCTGGTGGTGGAATACGTGTTCAGTGTTTAGAACTTAAAAGTTCAAATTCTTTATTCCAAGTGTTTTTTGCATCATCTGTTGGGGAAAAAAAAAACAACAAAAAAACCAAACCAAAACAACATCATCCATTGAATTCCTCTCCTGCTTTTTAGACTCAGTTCTACATCAAGTTGTAAAGATGAGCGTTTTGACAACTTAGTTCACTATGGATAGGATTTAGTTGCAGATCATAAGGAGCTAATCCCAGCGAGGAAATGGAGAAGCTGAAATATGTAAAAATTCAGACCTTTTTTTTTTTCGCACAGAAGCTGAAACAGTGTGCCAATTAAATATCACAAGCCTAAAAATGATGAATTAATAAAGTAGAACAAATCACAAATACCTTTTAGACTCATTATGCAGTGTATAGTGAAGCTTCGTCCCACTTACCAGCCCTATTGCTTTTCCATTTCCACAGAGGCAAAAATATCCTTGACAGCTGCCCATATATTGCAATAATGGCTCACAGCTGGTTTCCTCAGCAAATAAATGGACATAAATTTAATGGAAAAGATGGGGATTCCATTCAAGTACCTGAACATCTACTAGAGGTGTCTGTAGTATTATCATCTTCCCAGGAGGAGAACTGTGAATCCGTGCAGTTCACAGAATACAGCAGCCAGCAGTGGTTCCTTACTGGAGATAAAGAGCTTGCCCTGAAGAACAAGGTTTGAATATAATGCATTTTTCTTTTCCAAGAATTTGTTTTTAATCTAGATATTACTTAAAACATAATAAATGTATTTAATATAATATGAACATGTTTATGGTCCTCTCCGATTAAAACTCCGATTAAAACTGTGTTGAATCTTAATACTAAATATATCTTTACATTATACATGGTTTTTCAGGTTTTTTCAATGAGCTTGAAGGGTCGGAGTTCACAACCTTTGAAAGATAGCAATGAAGTAATTTATCGTATTTATGCTGAAGGAAGTCGGATTGTTCCACGGAAGTCTCTATGTCTGCTTTGGAATCAAGCTGCTGAAAGGTTATTTTATTATTGTATTTAGTTTTCCATTTTCTACCAGGAATCTGTATATCTGTGTAAAATGAGATAGGTCAAATAAAATAATTTGTAAGTATAAAATAGTTCCATTTCATGGTTTTTTTCCTTAATTTTTCTGGCCATTTTAACGGTACATAAAACTTTTCTTATAATAAAATGAGTAGTTATTCTAGCTCAGATATTTCTCAGACTTCTCCCCTTTTTTCATCAAAATATCATTTAGATTGTATAATGATGCATGAAGTTACAGTGACAGTCGATAAATCCCAGAATTGCATCAATGAATGTGTTAATGATTTGGAGATAATTATGTTCTGTTTCCATTTGAAGTCTAGTTGGTTTAGATTCAATTTCATTAGAACAACTAGATGATATCAGCCTGCTTAACTGTTTCTCTTAAGGAGGAGATGCAGTGCATCTGCAATTTACCTGTATGCTCTCCTTTTATCTAGGCACAATTTTCAGTAGAAATGGCTAAGGATATCACCTGTGGTATGCCTTATCCTTTTTCCAAACCACTTCAGCAATACTCAAAAAAAAACCCTAAAACAACAAAAGCAAAAAAACAAACCAAAACAAAAAAACAACCAAAAAACAACCAAAAAAAACCAGCAACAACCAAACCAAAACAAAAAACCCAAAACAAAAAAAACCCTGAATATTAATTTCAAGCCAACAAAGAACAGTGTAAAATGTTCTCAGTAGTGGGGTAAGGTTATTAAGGAAAGTTAAGTAACAAGTAAGTAAGTTAAGTAACAAACTCTTTGAAAAGCCAGACAGACTTAGAAATCTAGCAGAAATTTTAAAAATATGGCCACAAAAATTCTCTAATGAAAACAAGGTTAATTTTAATATATTTACAAAGATTAAAAAACAACCAAAAACCATAAAAGAGCAACATTTTAATCTCATGTAAATGTGGTATTCTGGACACTGCATATGAAAGATTGAAAGATGAAGAAAACAACTCTGCAACAGTTTAGGGAAGTTGATATTCCAGGAATACAACAAATTTTTTTAAGTCTGCTTACCATGTGAATTACACAAGTCCATTTCCAACTTTGTGAAATTGTTGTTTTGCAGCTGGCTGTCTGATAGTGGGTTCTGCAAAGTGGTTGATGACACATCAGATTATGTGGAATGCTCCTGTTCTCATATGTCTATTTATGCAGTTTATGCCCAAACAGATAATTTGTCTTCATACAACGAGGCTTTTTTTTCTTCTGGATTCATCTGCATTTCAGGTCAGTTCATTTATGACAGTTTTCTCACTAATAATAACTGGTGACCAGTAAAACTGATTATTAACATTTTTGGTAGCTGATGGCAATCTTTTTATTTAGTGGAATATTGAATGAATGTTAACTAACTTCATGTTACTAAAGGTGCCATCTTGTCTGGTATTTGCACACTGACAAATTTTGCCACTGCAAAAAAAATATCAAGCAGAGAAATATCACAGAATCAACTAGGTTGGAAAAGATTTTTGAGATCATTGAGTCCAACCTAAGACCTAACACCACCTTACCAACTAGACCATGGCACTGAGTGCCACATCCAGTCTTTTCTTAAACACCTCCAAGGGTGGTGATTCCACCACCTCCCCAGGCAGCCTGTCCCAGTCCCTACTGGCTCATATTTTGTCACGTAGGGACAGCCTGCTCCTGTGCCTTCAAGATTTCTTTCTTGAAGTATGTCCACTTTCCTGGATCCCTTTGCTTTTGAGGGCTGTTTCCCAAGGTATGCTCCAAAACAGCATGCTGAATCCCACCCTCTGGAAGACTAGTGTAGAAGTTTTATTGAAGTTTCAATATCCTTGTTTCATCAAATATTAAGAACTCTGTTATTTCATGGTCACTGTGCCCCAGAGGCCTCTGACCACCACATCTCCCACCAGCTCCTCTCTGTTTGCAAACAGCAGGTCTAGCACAGCCCCACCCCTGGCAGGCTCAGTCACCAGCTGTGACAAGAAGCTCTCCTCCATACACTCCAAGAACCTCCTAGAATGCCTCTTTTCCACTGTGTTGAGCTCCCAGAAGATGTCTGGCAGGTTAAATCTCCTACAAGAGCAAGAGTTGGTGATCTTGAAACATCCTCCAGCTGCTTATACAATAATCTCCTCATCCTGGTTGGCTGGTCTATCAGAGACTCCCACCAGGATGTCAGCTTTCCCTGATTCTTACCCATGGCACTTGATCTTCTTGTCATTAATCTCAAGTTCCATGGTGTCCAGAGCTTCCCTGACATATAGAGCCACCCCTCCAAGTCTTCTCCCTCTCCAGTCTCTTGTAGCTTGTAGCTGTCTTCTAAAGAGCTTCAAGTCTCTTGAAGAGCTTGTAGCTGTCCAGTGCAGTGCTCCAGTCCTGCGAGTCATCCCTCCACGTTTCTGTGATGGTGACAATGTCATCGCTTTCCTGCTGTGCCATGGCTTCCTGCTGCTCCTTGTCACCCACACTGTGTGCATCCGTGTACGTGCACTTCAGCTGGGCTGCTGATTTCACCCCTGACTTTGGCTTACCACCCTTGGGCTCATCTCTGGAGTGCCTGGTTTCATCCCCTTCCCCCTTCACACCTGGTTTAAAGCTTCTCAACCAGCCCTGCCAACTCATGGGCTGGAATCCTTTTGCCCTTGTTAGACAGATGGAACCTGACTCAAGCAGGCCCGGTGCTATAAAAATTGCCCACGGCAGAAAAACCAAAATTCTTTTGATGGAACCAGCCCTTAAGCTACTCATTGGTAATGTGGGTTTTCCTATTCCTTTTATCATTCATCCCTGCTCCTGAAGGAACTAACAGAACCACACCTGTGCTCCTGCCCCACCAACCAACCAACCAACCATCCAACCCACCAACCCAGAGCCCTGATGTCCTTTTTAGTGACCCTGTACCCTTTGTGTCAACATCATCACTGCCAATCTGGACAAGCAGTAGTGGGTAATAATCAGGGGGCTGATATCCCATACGTGGGCCCCAGGAGGGCAGCAGACTTCCCTGTGGGATGGGTCTTGTTGACATAGAGGAGTCAGTTCCACTCAGAAGAGAGTGACCTACTACAGCTACCCTTCTTTTATTCTTTATTTCCTGAGGTTGTGATCCATCTGACAGACAAGTGCACCTGGGAGACTCTCTAGACAGATTTCTTTGTTTACTGTCATCTGCCTGAGCCTCTGGACCCAGGGCCTTGTGCTTATTCTGTGAGGGCTTAATCACCCGGGAAGGTGATGGGGGTCCGGAGGGAATTTTGCTACCTCTCCAAGTAGGTACCCATTTCCATTCTCCCCATCTGCTAGGTGTCCTCCTGCTGCCTGATGGTAAAAGGAGCAGGGCTCCTCTGACTCCTGCCGAGCTCCTCTCAGGGTTGCAAGGCTGTAGCTCCACCAGCCCATTTCTCTTTTGCTCTCCCTATGACTCCTTAGCCTTTCCACTTCTTGCTTAAGCCCTGCCACCAGACAGAGTAGATCATTCACCTGCTCACACCACACACAGGTGCCTTTTGCACTGTCCTCTGGTACTCCCCCAGGCTCAGACACTCCCTGCAGCCAGGGGTCTGGAGAGCTGTGTCCTTCCTGGGGCCTCTGTTTGCCTTAGCACACTTCCGACGGCAGCAGCAGCAATGGCTTTTGACCATTTGTAAACTGTTGCTGGATCTAGTCAAGTCAGTGGGGGAAAAAAACCCCAAAAAACCCAACCAAAACACTCATCTAATATACAACCCACCATCAGGAGCCAGGAGAGGAGCTGCACCCCTTCTGTCCAAACTGCTGTGCCATGCCCCTGTTTGCCTGGTCTGGGTCAACAATCTCCCTAGGGCCATTTAAATCTACTACATGTGGCACACCCCTTACTTGTCTGATTGGCTGTTTCTTGAGATGCTTGATTGAAAAGAGATAACATATCATTCATTTGGGGGAAGAAACTTAAAAATCCTAAAATCATCTGTGCTGCTAGAAGCAGTACAGTCATCCTCTTTGTCAAATTTCTTTGATAAACTTAGCTGGAATTTACACTCAGAAGTGATAACTCAGGAGAGATGGATTCCATTACACTCTTCTGCCCAACTGCTGGCCAAGATCGAGGGAGAAAATCCTGGGAGTTTAACCTATAAGGAACATGACTCTCTTCAACAGCAGCCTCAACAGCGTAAGTCCCAAAATGCCAAACAGGAAACAGGGGATCTAAATTCTAAACTCAACTTGGCTTCTGAAAGAGCCCTTCATATTGCCCCTGGGTTCCTATTATATTGAGCAACCACAATTTATAGTAAATTTTTCTTAGAACCATAGAATTATTTAGGTTGGAAATGAACTCCTGCATTTATAGGCACTAAGAGTAATGGGCTTATTAAGAAAACATGCTAAATGCAATTCTTGACTAACCCTCTTAAATGGGGGTCTGGGTGTGCTCTTTGTGAGGCTAATGACTTCTATATTAGATCATCACTATATGAGTAACAAAAATCATACAAGAAGCTTAATCATGTATTTGTCCCTTCTAAGCAAACTGCCCTAACAGGTTAAATCTAGGCTCCTTAATTTTTTTAAAATGTCAGACAAGGAAAAGAAAGACAAAGAAACAGAAGAAACCACTCAGGTTTTTTACCTGTTATACACAAATTGATGGTTATATTTAAAAATAAAAAAGAAGATTTTAGCACATAAAAATAAGTGTATTTTAAGGTACGGTTACTGGATTACAAAGGAAAAACAAGTAAGTTGGTGGAAAAAAATACTGTAAAATTCAAAATGCTATAGAAACTGAAGAAAAAAATTTGCAAAGCTAAGAAAACATTTTGCTGAATTGGAAGCAATACAGATGTAGATAATTGCTCAGAACTAGTCCTTTACTGTAGTCATATGTCATAAAACTGTGTTTTAAAAATGAAAGTTGGGGGGTTACTTTGAACTTGAGGCAAATACTTTCCAATCCTTTCAGATTTTTTGACTGGTTGAAGATGCTTGCTTGTGTGATGATACAGTTTACTGGATTTAAATGAATATTTTAAAAAACAAATAGTTTTATTTTTAAGAGTGATAAGGATATTGTTCATTTATCTTGACATTTCCATCTAGCTCTGAAGAATATAAAAAAGAAAGAAAAAAGAGAGATCATGTAGATAGTCATATAAATATCAATAAGTAATATTGGAATACTTAGAAATAATACTTTCAGCAATTATTTATTTCACTCAAATCTTACAAATCCTGCTAATTGAACAAATAGTCAGTCTCAAGACCAACATAAAAGATCTGCCTTGATTACCTAAATTCCTGCCCTGACTACAGTGTGAGAATGCACAATTAACTCTAATTAACTCTGAGATTTAGTTGTGTTTTCCTTGGTGCCATAACTTTCCTAGAATCCTTTTACCAGGAACTACATGCTGGTAGGAAAGGGCCTACCATTTGTGTTCTGTTCATGTTTACAATTAATAAGTGAAATAAAAAGTGGTGTTGTTTCTCCTGAGTACTGCTACAACAAATTTTTGTGCTCAACACAGATGAAATGGGAGATTGGCATTTAGAAGGTTATAACTATTTGCTAAAATAGTGCTACACAACAGGAGGCATTTTTTATGTAACTTAGAACTTCTTATGTAATTTAAAAAAATTTTTGGATGCACTAATGTGGATACTGAACAGTTACCCTTGCTTTGTATGTAGCTATTATGATAATCATCCATATCATGCAGAAAGTGACACAAAAATGCTTTTCAAAAATTGCTTGTTTACATTATGAAATAATTTCAACTCCTATGGGGACATTAAATATATGTTAGTACTTGAAATAAACTCATGAATGATCCCATTGTGAATCAAAATGAACATACTCTTTCTCTAAGGTTGGTTGGTTGTTTTTTTTTTTAGGTAATCTGCACCTTTGAGAAACACCTGCTGAATGATAGAATAGAAGAGTTTATTAGTTTAAGCTTACATATTCCTTTTTTTTTTTTTTCCTATTTTCATTGTCCTTTTTCTGTAGGTTTCACTTTGGCTATCATCTCCCACCTTTTCTGCACCAGGTGTGCCATGTTTGCAGCTAAACTTCTCACTCACATGATGGTTGCTTGTTTGGGTACTCAGGTAAGAAAAAAGGCTCAAGTTTCAAAATGTAGAGTAAGTACATGTTTGATTTCCTTTTCTTCACTTTAATGGCCATGTCTAAACAGACCTTCTTCCGTGTAAATGTTTTTTGAAAGTGTTAAGTTTCAACATATGACACTAAAATTAGTCCAGTATTCAAATCCAATTAATCCACATATTCATATGTGTTGGGAATTCAAGTGAAATTACACACTGTCTGAAAATATTTAATGAAAACTGATGGATGATACAACAATGAGAAGACAGTCTCATGTGTGCAATGTTGTGATCAATTCTAACTTCTGAAAGTTTTCTTCTGTTTGGGCCTACAGGCTTTTCTAACTGTGACCTGTTTTTTTGTTTAAATATCCTGCATATTAAGGTTTATATTTAATTTTGATCTCTGAAGAATAATTCTGGAGAACAGTTCTGTGTGATGTGTAAATAATTTTAATTACAGAAGTATAATTTGTATGGTTGTAAGTAATTGTGTCATTCATCCTCAATCCTTTAAATACATGGCTCTCCTGATCTCTTTTCCTTTTGCTGTGCAATGATTTTGAAAGTTTAGAACAAAATTTTTGCAAGAGGATTTTAGCAGGGTAACTACTTAGCTATTGAGATAGTTTGGATAGGAATTAAAGACAGTTTGGCAGCAGCAGCTGTCAGATAAAGTAAAGTGGTTTTAAGTAGGAGTGAAAAGAGGGTGTTCAACGAGGGGGAGCTGAACTACTAGCTAGCTGTTCTGAACAGCTGAAAGAAAATCTTTGTGCAGTTCCTGATTTTGTGATATGTTGGCCTGTTGTGAACTAGCTTGATCAGGTAGCCAAAATGTAACAGAAAACTCCGTGTAGATGATGTAGGTACAGCTGTACCCACATACAAGCATTTGGTCACTGTACATATGATTAGAAATTCACTATGTAATTGAAAATTTTGTGGGTTTGCAAACGAATGATGACTCTGTATGACAAGTATTTAAGACAGTTTTAACTAAGAACTTACTATGTAAAAATCAGCACTTAATAATTAATACTTTAAATACAAGGAAAATGTTAGTATTTTCCATTTCTAGCTACTAATCTTTAGGCACTACTAGACACTGGATTTGTAGCTATTAACTCTCAAGCCACTCTAGAGAATGAAGAAGCTCGCTTTTCTCTGTGTGTTTATGAGGAAAAAAACCAAAGCAAACCAAAAAAACCCAACAACATAAAAACCAACTGGGAAGCTTTTTCAGGTAGCTCCACTGTTTTGTACATACATACATAATTAGGTTTTGTCTAATATCTACACTGGACGTTTATAAGGTTTATAGTTTTGGGGTTCTTTTCAAATTGCTACCAGTGAGTGCACTAGTTACTCGTGTCTGTAGATGGCAGTCAAATCTTTCCAGCACATTGCTCAGAAACCTGCTGTTGCAAGGCTGTGCCTGCTCTGTAGTTGCTCACAATGGTTCATTTCTCTGTCAGTGATGGGGAATGGTGATTCACAACATTCAACCTTCATTTCATTTCATTCTTGGTCCGGGGCTGCCTCCATTAATGGAGCACTTATAAAGTATTCAAGAGTGGATGTTTCACCATGTGTTTGGTGGAGCTCACTGGAAAAACAAAAAGGCCTAGATATTTGTAAAATGTATTTTATTCCTTTCAAGCATCAGTTTGTGTAGCAATACCCTAAATGCATGAAAGAAAAAATTGCTGGGCTGAGATTTTCATTTTTGGAGTTAATTTAGGTGAATTTTTAAGTATTCAATAAAATTCAAGTAATATGAGAGCATACTTCAGAATGTCTCTATACTGTCATACTAGTTAATAAAATTCTTCTTTTCAGAGCTATAAACCTAGATTACAATCTTAATAGGAGCCATTGTTACAGCTACCATGCTTTGCCTGAGAATTCCCAGACAGAATGCATGAATAAGCACTTTATATATGGCTTGTTTGTGTATACTCAGCTTGATGCAACTTGTCCACATTAAATTTCAGGGGCCATTTCCACAGTACATGCTGAGCATTATAAATGACATGAATGTATGCTAAATTCTCCATTTAGACTTTTTGTGAGTGCATGTTGAGCTGCTTTGCCTATATGCAGTAGCAAATTCTCTGGAAAAGAATTGAACATTCACAATCTGTCTACAGCAATTACTGTGTACAAATGGCCTTTTATTCTTATGGGCAGCAAAGCAAATTTAACGTCTAGTGGTCAAATAAAAAAAAAAAAGGCATAGGGGAAACTGTGTTTTTGCAAACAAAAATTTAATGTTTTCTGATTCATCCTGTCCTTAAGCTTCTTGTACACTGCTGTGATGCACTTAGCACTGCCTGTCACTGCAATAACTACCAAACTGCCAGGCCAAGTTGATCCTACCACTGACTTTGATGGAAATGCATGATGAAGAATTACACTTACTCTAAAGATTTGAAAATTGTGTTATTCAGACTGAGCAGAAATACAAACATACGTGTCAGTTGCATTTCTCAAGAAGCAATAGTGCATACCATCGTCTTTTTTAAGAATCTTATTAAAAATTTTAACTGCAGCCTTGGTAGAATTGTTGGTTTATTATTTGGACTTTTTCAGATTTTCTTTCTTTTCAGATTGTCTTTCAGACAATTCTGCCAGAAGATAAATTTTAAAGATGTGATAAAATCTCCAAGAAATGATGAAGGAGCAAGATATGAAAAATGAATGAATGAATGAATGAATGATCAATAATAGAGCCTTTAGCTTCTGCCATCCTATAAAAGTGAAACCTTTACAGAAATAGTGAAATGGTGCTTCTGCTGTACTGTTTTAATCTTAACTTTTCTCTTCCAAAATAAGGAAATTCTGATTTTCCCCTACACATAATCAAGCCCAAAAGAAATTGACATATATAACCTGGATAGGGGGAGCTTGCAAAGTGAGGTGCAAAATGAGGTGTCTGGGGTGATTCTCTGTAGCATCCACCACAGAGGCAACTCGTGACAATGAGTGACTGAGTGCCTGCCTCTCTCCTGGCAGTAGAGAAAAGTTTTGATTTTAATTCGGTTTTCCCTTAAGGTAAGCCTGAGCCTTTTAGTCAGCTGCTGGGATATCCTAGGTGAAGGATTGTTTCTGAAGAAGCTGGGAGGTGCAGAGTTCTGCTAAACACCAGGTCTATATGAAATGTGAAACTTCATATACACACATTCACTATATGGAATAGGAAACAACAAATATTTTTATGCATTACTTTAAAGTTAGAGCCCAGTTTCCCAAAGTGAGGGAATTTCTCTTTGAAGAAAACTAGACCTGAGATTTCCTTGCTGTAACCTGACAGCAGCAAATAATGCTGATGAGATATGAACAGTGCTTACTTGTAAGATTTGAGAGGGCACACAGGAAACAGAAAATAACTGTACAGTGATCCAGAATTGGTGCACATATTAGAAATTTGATTTCCATGATAATGTGTTTTGTTCTGTTATTTCGTGATGTGAAATAGTCCAGTAAGAGTTATGAGTGGTATGTAGCCTTCTTCCACCCTTGATGTCAGTATTCCTCTCTTTGGGATAATAAAAGTCTAACATTTCTCATTTATAGAAGGAAAGATTCTACAGATGTCACTAAGAATGAGAAGTGGAAGAGATTTTCACTTCTATTGGAGTATTGGAACGCACAGCTAGTTGAGACATTTGTTTGGTATGTCAGAAAGGAAAGGTGTGTCAGTAAAGTGTTCCTCTGGGTAAGCTGCTTTCACTAGTTCCCTGCATAACATCTGCATGATCACAGAAAATAAATTTTATTTACTTTGTAACAGTCATGCTGTTCCAGGGGATACGATGTCTGTTGCCTAGTCCTGCTGAAAACGCGGTCCCCTGTAATACAGCAGGCAGAGATTTCTGGAGTCTTGCCTGTTTCCTGTGTTACCACAAGAATTAGGACCTAATCCTTTTCTCCAGGGACTATTTTATTACTTTCAAACTGACTTATTTATTTATTAACTAGCTGATTTCAGTAATTCCCACCAAGTCAGAGCACAGTTTGAACAGCTTCTTTCAGAAGCAGTTTCAATCTAATCATAGGTAGAACTACTTGGGAATTTGTTTTAAATAAAAGACAATTTCAGAGTGGACTAGCATAAATTGAATGATTTTATAGGAAAGTAATACATTTTACAATCAATGAGGATTTGTGGGCTAATACCTATTACTCTAAGTTTCTGTTTTTGAGTTTGTAATATCCAGGAAGAATCAGTCAAAGCTGGAGCTAATCAGAGATTTTTAATATAAGAGATTGTTAGCTATATCAAGATTTCAATGACTTTATTAGTTGTATACATGTATGTATATATGAAGACATATTAAAATAGATAGATAAATAGGTAGATAGACAGACACACAGACAATCAGGTGTCCTCAGGTGTTGGATAAGGTAAGGTGTGTGACATCCTTCAGAATCTGGGAGTCAAGAAATCCATACCTGGAGAAGTGGAGTACCCAATCATTAGAATATATATTAGGCACAATTAAACAATGAGTAAGGACCGCTACCATAAAACAACAGCAGATCATTACCTGATTACCCGGATTTCTTGAGAGCAGCAGGCTACTCATAGAACCCTTATTGCAGAATATTTCCCTTCTTTCCAGCAGAGGGAGTCAATTTGCCTGTGAGTCCCATCAAGTGCCAAGTTGCCACGGCTCCAAGAGATTTGATATGATGATGCTGATACTGCAGATACTTAGAGCTAAAGCTCAGACAAAAATGAAAGGCTCTGGAAATGCTCTAAGGGTTTATCTTTGTGGTCTCAGTCTAGGGAGTGTGGAGATGTAGAAGCAGCTGAAAAACCTATATCCTATGAAGAGAGGGTAGTTGTCATGACCAGGTAAATAAGTGTAAGAAATCAATTGGAAATATTCAATTTATGTTACTTGTTTTCATCTGTCAGCAAAGGATTTTGGTCTTTCACTAATAATTTAGGACTATGGAAGTAACCATATATTTTTATGTTCGGTACTTGTAGGGATTTTACTTCTGTCATCCTTGTTCATTTTTCTCATGTTAAGCCCCATGTAGTGTTATACACAAGCTGTTAGTTTTTTTTATAGATTATCTCCTAGGGTTTGCCAAAATTCAGATATATGAGCAATGCTATAACATATGTTAGAATGCTGCTACATTACCTCACACCTCCTGTCCTCACTACAAACAGTCAAATGTTCTGTTTATCACTTTAAAGATAAGAATATGAGATTTCTATCAGCTAATGCCTTCCAGCTCTTTTTTATTATACTCCATTTTTTCCCAACATCACAAGCAGTTGGGGACCACACACACAGAGGAACAGATAGAAACATTCCCAGGTTGCCTATTCACTGCTGTTCTTGGTGTCTTACTGTGAAGCAGGTTATACTGCTGCCTCTCTCTATTTCCTGCTTCATTGTAGTTTTTCAACTCTTTCTCCTGTTTTCTGCCTCCTTTCTTCATCTGCCTTTGTTCTGTCCTCTCCTGTGTGCCATTCTGCTTTAATAAAAAAGTAGTTATCCATTACTTCTCCTAATTAGTAAACCTCCTGTTGCTCTTTTCCCTTCTGAAGGCTTTCCTTAGACCTGCCTTGATGAGGAGTTGCTGTACCTCATAAATTCAGGCCATAGCAACAGCTGTGCTGTGTTAATATGAAGTTTCTAAAACATTCTTAATCTAGCTTATCTTTCAGAGGAAAAAATCTATAGGGTTTTATGAAAAATAGCACTTAGTTTTCCTTTACAGCTTATTAAAATTATACTAACCATTGAATCTTTAAGTTATGTTCTTTCTCCAGCACTATCACTTCACTTGCTTCCACATGCAGGAAAGTTTTAAGGGGGTCTTTTTTTCCTCCAGTTTTGACAGTTCACCCATGAGCTACTTCATAATTTCAAGGCAGCTAATGTTTCATATGCAGTAGATTAACAAGTCCTTTTAAGGACTTAATTTGATTGTTTGTACACATGAAACCAGAGCCTGATCTTGACAGATTCATATGGCAAGTTTAAAGTGTACTGCAGATCTGATTGTTTTTGAAAATAACTGAATATTATTTTCATACATACCAGCTTACTAATTATTGTGGTTAGCTATGATTAAATGTTTTTTAATAATGCTTAATTTAATAATGCTTAATGCTTAAATGATTTTTGATAGTTTAGTCAGTAGGCTGTGATTGACTTTTATATGCTGGTAGGTCTGATTTTGGTCCCATGGTCATTTTTCCTCTTACTATAGAAAGTGCCTTTTGAAAATGACATTACAGAGATTCATAAAAATTAAAGAAACAGATTATAACATGACAGACTTTTTAACATTTTCTTTTTATTTTTAAGATATGTCAATCTTTTTAAAATATAATTTGAAATACACTAATATTAGTGTAGATCTGGTTAGATCCTGAAAAATTATCATGAAAACCTTAAATTAACATTAGGGATGGCTTGGATTGACAGTGAATAATCAGTGAAATGATTGACCAAGAGTTTGGGGTATGTATTAGCCAGAGGGAGAAACTAGAAGTATATAATTTATATGTTCATATACCAAAAAAAAAAACCAACCAGATTGTGTTTGGGCAAAGGTAGATGAACAAGTAGAAATCAACTAAGTACTAAGAAATCAATTATGCAACTAAGGCATGTGCATCATTAGAAATTAACTTCTATAGTTGAAACATTTGCTGGCAATAGTAGAATTTTATGTGGGTCTCAGAGACCAGAGATGGGAGAAAGCGTACAGGAGATAATTAACTACATTTTTTAACTTCACAGTGAAATGGGATAGGAATCTTCCCTTAGTCAATAATTGTGGATTAGCTGGCAAGAAGTAGCTTGGAAAGCGCAGGAATTCAAAGTCTAAAGATTGTCTGTAAGTAAACAAACAGAATTGAGTCAAAGCACCTAGCATCTCATTTACTCAGGGATACAAAATGTCTGTTCCACTCAAAGGATAAATAATCTGATGAAAAGTGTTAGCCCTTTCCCTGGTCCCCCCAGTATTTATCCCTGGTCCCCCCAGTATTTATCCCTGGTCCCCCCAGTATTTATCCTTGGTCCTTGCAGTGTCCAGAGACTTGAATTTTACTGTGTCTGGCAGTAGTTTTGGGCGGATACTGCTCTAGTCTGTGGTGTGGTAGAGAGCTGCATGTTCCAGGTAGTCCAAGCACAGGCCTTCCACCATTATGTAGAAGCAGGTGGGAAACAAGGGACATACAAATGTTTCCACTGTGTTATACAAGGTCAAGTGGCACCTCTTCACTCAAGCTTTTAGGCTTCTTGTGCTATATGGTATACAGATTCAAAATCAGAAAAATCAGCCTTGAAAGTAAGTTAGTAAATAATTTGTGGTTTTGAGACCAAAGAGAAAAGAAAAGATAAATAAATAATAACTGCAGTAACTGAAGCTTTGCTTTGGGATAGGTGGCCTTTTATTTCTTATTGATGTGTTTCCACAGTGAAAAAAAAATTGGGAAGAGAGAACTCAAGTAGCCACACAATATGAATACATCCCATGAAGATGTACCAGTCCTCTAAACCTAACAGACACTTTTTTTTTGTCTTCCTACCACCTCTTTCATAGGTGTGCATGACTCAGCACAACATAAATGAGAGGCAGATAGAGAATTATATAACTGAAATGTACAGCTACAGACCTGTGTGTTCTATGTAAATTCATAATTAAAATTGGCTCATAGTTACTGCGGAAGTATTTGCTACTTCACTGTTCTGTTCACTGTTACTTCTGAAGTATTTTTAAAATATTGCAAATTGTGCTTGAGTATAATCTATGATCAAGATACAGCAGTGTACTTACAGACTATTTGAGACAGTTACATGAGCATTTTCAAAAGGTCTTCATGGGAGATAAAAGACAGACCTCTATCAAAATCTATCTTTAACTTCAACCGAACTGGGCTGTTCGGTTGTCAAAAATCCTTGCAGTCACTTACCTTTGAGCAGAGTTTTGGGTAGATGAGTGCTTAACATGTTCCTAAACCCTCATCTGAATATTTGCCAAGTCACTAACTTATAGTGGTATACAGTGTCCTGTCCTTGACATGGGACAAGTTAAAACAATATCCTTATATAATCTTTATATTTTGTATAAACTTGTACCTTGCCTTTAACTCTATGCAGACTGATATTTAGCCTTAATATGTTGCAGCTTATTACTAACTTCTAGCTGAGATCGGATGTGATGGCAACTAATCTTGTCAGGATAATTATCAGTCTGGGAATCTCAGCTTTCCACCTTTGAAGAAAAAAAGCTTTCAGGATATATTTGATAGTAAACGCTAATTATTGTTAAAATATATTTTATTAACATCAGACCGATTTCTTAAAACCTTGTGTAAATGTGGTTTCACTGGAAAAGGAATGAAATGGAAGGAAAGAGAGAAGTTGAATGAAAGGATTTTCATCATGTTTAGCTTTCAACTAACTTTTAACTTTGTGTTATAAATTTCTTTACTTTAAAATTAGGGATCAAAGGGTCACACTTATCTAACTTTAGGAAATGTTTCTCTCTAATGTGTTCTTAGTTGTGTTTTTGTATTGGTTTAAAATGAAGATAGTTTAGGCAGCTTTAACATTTAGACTGTATTCTGTCTTTGCTCTGTGCCTGTATGCTCAGCACTGCAAAAGGGTAAAATCAAAGGTGAACTTGCTCTTAATTGCAATAACAGATCATTCCTGACATATAAAGAAAGTGCTGATTTTCACTTTAGAAGCATGAGTGGAAAACTGTTCTTTTTATCACAAGTACAAAAAATAAGTCACTCCTTACAAATCCAGTAATAGGTGCAGACTGAGTCTGTGTCTGAGCTTGGCTGGCTCTGGCTGGAAGCAGAAGTCATGAATGTGACACCAAATTCTCATTCTCTTGTTGCCTGGAAGATTTTCCTGCAGATTTATAATGGACTCTTACTAAGTTCAGTCTGGTTTAGACATCCAGAAAGTATACATTGCAGAATAATAAAATGTGATGAGATGTCTCTGAAGATAGCTGTTCACAGGTTTTTATTCTGAAATCCTGCTGGTGTGTGACACTCATCCATACACACAGAGCTGGCAGCTTTCACACTATAGTATATTTCACAACATTTGCTGAAGCTTTGGGTCTTTCAGGCTTAATTTTTATTTTTTATTTTTATATTTAGACCTTTCACAGCATATCAGTTTTCCAATATAACCTTTCTGCCCAAAGACATGTATCACCCTATGCTCCAGCTTTCAGAACAGTCTTATTGGCAAGTGTCCTTATGAAGGTTCACCCCAAGAAAAAGCATCTTCAAAAGATTCTTTGTCTGAAATGCTGAGATGCACAGGTGTTGTTAGTGAGTTTGACAAATGTCAGATTCCAGTAGACTAGTCTATTTATCCAAGGGAAAAAAGAGCACTTTATTTTCCTAACATCTTGAATTTCTGACTTGTAATCTTCAAAATGTTACAATATTCTACAGGATTCTGCTAACATTTAGCTCTGTATAACATAACAGTTGTTCCTACTGCCTAATTAGTTAGTATAGCTCTACAAAACTGGAAACATTTTTTTAAAGCAAAACCAAATAAATGTATTTATTTCTCACTTGTACTTTGCCCACTTAGTTCAGAGTTGTATATGGGTTCCTCACTTGTGACTTTACTAGTTTATAAAGTGTTGCACTATTTGTGATGTTTACAGTATAAATGTCTAGCATAATTATAAATAGAAATTTGAAGAAAGGAACTAACTGGAGGAATTTTTAGTATAAAGAATCCCCTTTCCCATTTGCTCCAGCAGATTACTTTCCTGACTGAACTTTGCACTGAACGTTGTATCACATTACCCTTTCGAACTATTCAAAGTTATTGGGGGCTGTTGATTGAGATACAGACACATTGAGATATGACTCCAGCTTTGGAAGTAAGTCAGTGATGAAAATGGGTTGTAGCTTCACTTGGTTTATTTCATAATCCTGCACAAGAATCACCCACAAGAAATTGTAGCAATGATCCCCTAACATGCTACATAATCCTAGGCAGGTCTGTTCCTTAGAAAATGGGATATACCACTACAGAATTTTAGTCAAACACTGAGAGGACACCAGACTATTAAAAAAAAAAAAAAGCTTTGTAAGACTTCATTTGTACTATCCTGATTTTGAGCTGCTATACAGGTAAAGAATTTAAGTATTTGTAGCTATTATAGCTAGCTTTCAACCATGGTAAAATATTATGCTTTCAAAACATCAGATGAATTTACTGCATTTATTTAAGGGGAGAGAAACACAGTTTTTAAATGGTATTGAAGTTCTATGGAACAAAATAAATGGATAGATTCCTTGTAATTTAATTTTCAGCATTTTTGGTCTGGAGCAAATGTAGTTGGGATGTTATCTAAACTCAGATTTGTCATTCTGCTTCCTAATACTCTTTCATGCCCACTTGTCAACACTTTCTCCTAAGTGCTGTACCTTGTTTTCCTCAAATAAAAGAAACAAATTCATGAGGTTAAGAATGTGTTCTTGTTTGATAACTACCAAATAGTGTGCTTTAAATAATCTAATAAATTATGAGCTGCCATTTATTCATTAATTAAGTGGGTTTTCCTAAATTGGAATGAAGTAGATTAACTATTAATTAACTTTAATTAATCAGGATTAATTATGGCACATTTCCTAAAATAAGTTATTTTGGTCACATTGTTGAACATAATTTTTGATATGGCTAATGTTAGAAGACATTAGTCTTCTAACTAAAATTTGCAAAGCTTTGTGTAGTAACATCCTATGACAGAGAGAACTATTCAGGGAAGTCAAGTGTCACTGATAAATTAGAAACATTAGAAATTAATCTGAGACTATAAGTTTTCTTTTTCCCTTCCTTTCCCAGCAAGACTTCCCTGCACACCAGGTGGAAATCTGGAGACTCAAAATTTTTTCTTGTAATTTGCTTTTAGGCTCAGTTCAGCTTTGTGGTCAGTTCCATAGCATGATGGCCCTCTCTTTGTCTATCACAACCCATCAGGCTAACAGCAGTTGCTATACTGTCAGAAGATACAGAATTTTTAAAAATAATTGTGATTTTTCAGCAAGTGTAGAAGTTTGGTAATAATATGAAAAATTTCTTCAGAATCTATTTTATAATTTGAAAAAGAAAAAAAGAACATGTCCTCTGTATTCAGAGTTGACTTTCCTTTCCTCAGGGTACTAAGGTTTTTTCCTCAATAAACCTGAAGAAAGAACCAGGTATTTGTTTATCTTAGAGGTTTGGAGGTAGGTGTTTTATGTTTCCTTTTTTTTCTTTCAGACTTTGTTGTTGGAATGGGTCATCATAGCACTTAGTGAGTCTCAATTCACTTTGGGAATGGGAAGCTAGTTCTCCTGTATGATAAGATTGTCATAAATATTTCCCTTGTCTTTATTTGTTGCTCACATTTTCACATTTCTGTATAAAATCATGGAAGTTGTAACTCCATGTTTCTTGTAAGTAGACTGCTTCTCTTTCTGTGCAGTTGGTGGTGGTTATTCAAAAAAAAAAAAAAAAATTAGTCAATCAGAAATTTCCTTCTCTCATGTTTTTTTGGTCCAGTGCTTACTGACTTTTGATGTGCTGTATGGAGAACTATGAACATAGAGTGCCCAAATACAGCTGATAGTAGAGTAGGTCTGCATCAGGGTAGAAATTAACTGGTCATTAATAGCCAAATCACAGTACAGAATAAAAAAGAATAGTTAGGATGAGAGGACCTCTAGAGGTCATGTAGTCCAGCTCCTTGATCAATGGTCTCCATTCAAATGAGAGAATACAGAGAGAGCTGTTTAGATTTCATTCTGATCAGCCATTCATATGCTAGGAAGTGGCTTATTTCTTGCCATTCTAGTATTTCTGGGTGGAATTGAAATTCAGAATGGGATTTGGAGAATTTTTTATTGAGATAGAGCTCAGATAGTTTCAAATTATAAATCAAAGTCTTCCAGTTGAAATGGATTATAATTAAGCAACAGTTGATATGCTCTTAATAGTCTAAATGATTCCAGCTAGCAGGTATTTTTCAAAATGTCACATGTAGTGATAACACTTGGAGATGTGATTAAAGATAATTCTTACAGTTTAGCTCTGCAGATCATATTGTTGCCTCCTGAATTTTAGAAAGCAATTTTATTTGGTTGATTTCAGTGGTTATATGGAAGGTATTTTATTGTGTGGGCTATAATTCTGGGTGATGTCTTCACTTTGCTTTCAGAATTACGTTAAACTTATGTAAAAGTAATGTAAAGTTATGTAAAACTTATGTTTTAGGGAATATAAAAACTTAGAGTTACCAGATACTTTTACTAATTAACTAAATTAATTTAACTAAATTAAATTTACTTTTACTAATTAACTTTAAAACATTATTTTCCAAGCTGTTTACAAACAGTTCTTTCACAGTCTAATAAAATACCCGGATTAATTATGTGGCTGCATGTGTATCTGAGATTAAAATGCTGAAATGTTGTGCTAGCGTTTTTTCTTGCAAATCAAGTTTGGCTAAGGCAAGACTACTGTATATCTCTCACAGAATCCTTTAGAAGCCTAATCTCTACCTCCATTTAATTATCCAATCTGTTTCTTTATCTTGTGGCCTCTATTAATGTGATCACATGTTCCTCTCAAATTTAACTTTGATTTGGACTATGGTCAGGTTAATTTCTGCAAATGAAATCCCACATCATGTGAAATGAAGATACAGTTGATATTTAGGCAGCTCAGTTATCATCCTTTTATTAACCCTATTATGATCAGAATTTTTCTTTATTTTTCCTAGAAAAGTGATGAAAAGCGATGCATTGTGGTACAGTAAAAATACTCCTTTTGTTCCTTAAAAATAATCAAAAAGCAAACAAACTAAAATGAATTACTGTATGCTTTATAAATTGTGTTGAAGTTAGTAATAGGATCAAAAATAACATCAGAAAACACTTCTGCTAAATCAAACTGTGTACAGTTCTACATATATAGCTAGTATACTAGCTATGTGCTGCTGAACTTGTAGAGTCACCTCTCTATGCAGATTCTTTGACAATAATTGGTCAAAGGGAATGAAGACAAGTCCTTATGCAGATCTTTGTTATAAAAAACTACAAAAGTTGTCAGCATGGTTACTAATAAATAAAATATGACTCGAGAATAATATTCATTTTTGCATAATAGGGCACAAATTTAGTCTATATCCTTCGGGTATTTTACTAACGAAGTTGTACAGTGACCTATGTTAGCATAGGCTCTGTCCTTTCTGGGTGTTTTGATTGGACAGAGATGGAGCTGCACGAGTGTTTGTCAGGAGCTTTAGCTTTTCTGCAACTGTTCTAGTTGTAAGGGCTCCACAGGAGTGATCTTCAGTTCTGTGACCCTGACCTCCCTCTGCTCCCTTCCTGCAGTAGGGAAGTCTTTCCTCGCCATGACAGCAGCTGAGTTAGACTCCTACTTTGAATAGTTTCGTGAAGGAAGCTATCCCTTTTCCTTGTCTACAGTGAGATTATGTTTGCCACAGTGAATTTAACTTTCCTAAAGGGAATTTCACCACTTCTCTTTAGTGGTGTCTTCATCCTGCTGGTATCAAAACAAAGCAGAACACAATCGGCTTTTCAAGTGCTGAAGCATATTAGCAGAAATGAGCAGTAGTCACAAAGTTGTCCAAGAATAACAAATATTTCTTTTTTCTTTTCATAGAAATTAAGGAAATTAATGTAGCTTCTAAAATGATATAGGGAGAAATATATAATTTTTATCTATACATCTAAAGATGGTGTATCTTGGATCAGAAATTTAAATTTTATATACTAAATTACAGGATAAATCATCAACATTCAAATTACATATAAGAAACTTCTTTTGTAAAAAGGTTAGTTACTTGGCTAGAACAAAATTACTAGATTAGGTAATGAGGTTAATACATTTCTTCAGCTGTACAGATTTTTGTCATTAAATTATCATTTATAATATGACAGTTTAGAAATGACAGTTTAGAAATCTCTAGAATTTAGCATTTCTTTCAAAAGCATTGGTGTGGATTTCTTTCAAGAATTGCATGTATCTGAAAACAGGAAAGAAATTCCTTTCCCTTGAATGAATAAAATATAATAAAAATTTGTTCTGGTTGGTTTTGATATTCATCAATTCATCTAAGCAGCATCATGGTGTCTAAATTGTGACTTTTTTTAAAGAGTTAGAAGGTGAATTGTAAATTATATTCATTGATAGCAAACTGTATGAAACTACATTTGATAAACTATTTAGGTCATATGAGAAAGTTATTACATGTGCTAAAAAACTTATTGTAGATTTTGTCTTTGGGTTGATAATTGCTCTGAAATTCCATATAATACCATTTTGCTTGAGTCAGTTGGCCAAATTGCAGTCATTTCCAAGACAAGAAAAGCACAATAGTAATTTTATATGACTACCTGATCTAATCATAGGTCGACGAATATGAATATTTTTTCATACAGAATAGAAATTAAGTGGTTAGGCTGCAGTTTCTGTGGTCTCACTCATTATTTCTGGCTTATTTATGTTTAGAAAGTAATAACAACTAAGAATAGGACACTATTCAGTAACTCATATTGCCGGAAATGATGACAGTGCTAAATAGATTTGCTTTTTGTAAAAAGGTCCAATTACTCCATTATTAATGACATTATTTAAGTACTCATTAAATGTGACATTATTTAATGGGTTCATGGTAGTTTAAAACCTTCATTAAAGGATTGCTGAGGGGAGCTTTATAATCTTGTATTTTTCCATCCCTCCAGTGTTATATTTCCTACTGCTGCTATAAATTTGGGAACTTTTTCATTTGAACAGTGAATGTGTAATCTCAGGTCGTTGATGAAGGTTAAGATTAGGTAGATTATAGATGATAAAAGAAACTGGAAACAATTAAGCTTCATCAGTTTCCATTTTCCTCTTTGAAATTATTGTGTGATGTCACTGTGATGTTTATTTGTTTTGTGGGCCTTAATATGGCAATTTGCTGTCTTGATAAGTGTGTCCCATTAAATACTACTGAGGTTCAAGTAAAAAGTGTCAGAATACTATCCCAATGTTAGAAACAGGGCAACCAGAAAATTCTGCACTTAATTGTGAATGCATCTTCTGTACTTTGTAGTTAGAGAAGGAAACATACACATACATTTGGCATTGCTGTTAATCCCTTATTTTGAAGAACCATTATTTTAATATCCTAGGATGGTAGGGAAAAAAAGTCATTCATATCTAAAGCTGTTTTCTGTTGTAATTTTTTGTAGCAAGTATTCTAATAATATCTAAAGTTAAATTGGTAATGAAAATAATACCAAAATATTTCTTCCAAAGCTTAGAAAAATTACCCTCTGATAATTTTTATTTTAAATTAAGAAGTATTTTTCATCTGACTAAAGTTTTTTATGTTTTGGAAGAGAGAGTTTACCTACAGTCAATAGCCAATTTCTGTCTCTTTTCCACTTACTGTAAGTTACTTTTCAAGTATTCTCATTTATTTAATGAGGCCTGCTTAGGAATAAGTATCTCAAAATATCAGAATCTAGTTCTAGAATTTGTTTCAGAACTGAAGTACTGATTTTAGTACACTGATGTTGGATGGATCTTGTATTAAGGATACTTTGAAGATCTTCTGTGCATTGTCATTTCTCAGGGATCACCATGTCTGTGAAAAATAAAGCATTAAAGTATAAAGTATGTAAAACTTTCCATATTTTAAAAATTTGTCTAAACTGTACCAGACTAAAAACTAACCTCTCTTTGTGTATACACATATGTATACGCATAGATATACATAAATAAATTCATGTGGAGATGTACATAGATATATTATACATAGACTTAGGAACTATTATAGAGAAAAGAGAGAGCAAAACAGAGAGACTAGGTAGACAGAATGTGTGCATACTTAAATAGATATTTTATTTTATCTTTTTTTTTTAATATTTTTTTCCAAATTTGGAGATCTGTTGATGGTGCCTCTCTTCTACCCTCCTGCTCTTAACGCTGATTTCTTCCTGATACCTTGCCTGTTCAGGTTACTACTTAGAATTTTTGTAAAGCCAGCTTTTCTTTAAGCATTTCAGGTGTGTTCCATTACGGATTTATATTGAAGAAATGTCACCTTCTCTCACATGTGATTGCGCATCCCATCGTTAATCTAGTGATTTAGCTTCTTGTAAGCCTCCCAAATTCATGAGGCATTTCCTCTGAATTCTCCTACTGTGACTCAGAGGCCAGAATATCCCTATTACTAACCTTTGCCAAGCAAAATTTGTTTCATAAGCAGAGACCATTATGTTTTCTCCACAGTAGCTAGTGGAATTTTCATTGTTTTCCTTTCTTCATTCTTTACCAGCTACAGTTTAACTTGTACTACTTTTGTTCTCATTATAGCAATCTCTCCACCCCCTCTTGTTTCCCGCCTTTCTTAACACTGGAATACTGTATTTGTTTGATTTCTTTCCTTCATCCTTCAGCAGTCTCTTCATCTAAGCCCATTTTAATACTTCATTGATCATTACCGTCCATGTGATTTGACCCTCTGCAGCTTTCTCAAAAAATCTTTCTCCTTCTGATATGTCCCTGCAACTCCTGTTATTCCCCACACTAATCTCAACATAAATTTCTTGCAACTTAGCTAAGACTCTGCCAGCTCCTTTTTGTTTAAATGGTAGCCCTTTTAAAGTCTTCAAATTACTGTCACCTTTGTTGCTGGACACTGTAACAACATTCTTTCATTCCATGGGACTCAGTTACAAATACCTTCACTGTGGTGATGAACATGAGAAATTCATCTTATCCATTCCCAGGCAATTTACGGCAGGATTCCATTCAGGTCCAAACCCAGCTTTTGTCTTGTGGTAAACAAGTCCTCTTTGAATTGTCTCATTGGTCTACAATAATTGTGCATATGAATGGGGCATACACAGTTCAGGCATGATTGAAATACCTAATAAACTGATCAGTGAACATTAGAATGGCATGTGGTTTAAGCTGATACACTGCAGGCAGTAGCAATAGGGTAGGAGTTTGTTGTTCGAGACCTGAAGGGCAATCAGACTTGGAAATCTGAAAATAGTAAACAGTAGGAGCTTGGAGGGAGATGGTCAGTCAATCATCTTTTTCCTAAATCTTCTACATTCAAGTGGGGTTTTTTTCAGAACTTTTTTTTTTCCTCTTAACTAACACATTTGTTGTAGGAAAACACGAGGGAATGAGTAAGTTTTAACAGAAGTATTACAACTTTCAGGTTTTTTTTACAAGCTATGAAGTTAAACACCAGAAGAGCTGTAAAATTTCTTGCCCATTTTGATATGTAATACTTATAATTAAGCATAATATAATAAATACTGTGTTTTCTCTTAATTTATTAACCTGCTTTGTTTTTATTATGAATCATGTAGACGTTCTAAAAATTTAAACATGCTGATTTTGCTCATTCAGCTCTTTGTTTAGCCATTTATATCATCTTGGTGACTTAAATAATATCATTGTCTGTTGTTCAGTATGTCTATGTTTAAAAAGATTTTTTTTAATCGACTGCATAAACACATAAGCCTTAGGAGGCTTATGGGACAAATAATATATGTAATCTAAGCCTAGGACTCTAGATAAGGTATATCCATAGTCACTAGCATATGAGGAAATTGTGAGAGCTTTTTTTGTGAGAGTTTTTTTAACCAATGTCCACATTGGTTAAGATAACACAGATCTTACAGGGATATTAGAAGCAGGTAAACCTGGAAAAAATCTTGTACTGCAATGTGCATGCTTCCTAAGGTACCAAAATGTATGAGAGATACAAGAGTTTTTGTTGTGCATGAAAAATTGTGCTGTGGATCTATCTTAAGGAGGAACCTACAGACATAATTTTTAAATACTTAATCTTTCTTTCTCATATTGGATTCAAACTTTTTCAATTTTTTTTTTCATTCAGCATGTACTGCTGAGATATGGTGATCTGATTTTGACTTGTTTTTTTTCTTAAACTTCTAGCATATATGTCTCAGACATATGACAAGAACAAAAAAATCTACCGGGCTCCTAAGCTACCCTCCCCCCCCAAAAAAACCAACACCCCCTCCCCCCCAAAAAACCCAAAAAAAAAAAAAAAAAAACCCCACCAAAAACAAACAAACAAACAAGAAACCCCAAACCAAACAAAAAAATAGACAAAAATAAAAAAACTGAAACACAAAAAACCAAAGTAACCACAAAAAACCAACCCCAAGGTGTGCCAGGTTCCGTGAATGAGAGATAATAAGGTTCAGTGTGTGTGTGCCAATGTCTATAATAAAAAGCTGCCCCACCTTAAACCTCAAGCACTCTTCACCTGCCAACATCACTAGGATTTAGCATACCAAGTCCTGTGTATTCAAAGTGTTGCCACAGGAGCTAATATCTCAGCAGTGTTTGCCAGAGACAGACAGAACCTGCCAGTTTTCAACTTGTCTTCCTTTCCATTCCAGGTATTACAATTGTAAAAGGACTTTGTCAACAGTGCTGCATTCCCTGGCTTTATCAAACAAACTCTGACTTTGAGGGAGGTGCAGCAGTAAACATGCTAATGTCGCAGTGCTGCTATTGAAACTGCTGCCTGTTTGATTTTTCTTTCCTCTTCCCCACGTACCTATCAATAAGCAGGTTCATTTTTATAACTGGCATTTTTTCCAAGCAAAGATTTGTGAGTGTTGACTGTCATAAATAGGTTTTAATCCCCCAAGAGTGAAACTTTAATGTGGTGTTACAGTTCCATATAAATTACACACCCTAATGTGAGATGTTTTGGCATGCCCTGTTCTGAGTATGAATAAAAATGGTTCATTTAATCTTGGAACCTGACTACCAGGCTATAGGCTAGTCTGGGTGGGACGCTCTCTCCACGTCACCTTTTGATGCTATGCCAGTTTGAAACAATGATAGCAAAATTCCTTAGGTCAAAGTGAGGGAGAAAGAGGGAGCATGCCCAGCTAAATGCATTGGGCACCTGTTTAGAAGAGGGGAAATCTCAGTTCTGATTTCTGCTCAAAAGACTGCATGAAAGCCTTATAATAAAGAGTTATTGGAGTTCAAAAATGTACGTCTGCCCCTCAGACTAATCCACACTTTGAAGAGGGTGTGGAAGACAAACCTTTCTGGTTCCTAACTGGATCCTGCAACCACTGACCAGTTATATTAAAGGTCATTGCTACCATTGGAAAATGTGTGGGGTTTTAAGAAATAAGTCTTCTGCCAAGTACAGAAGAAACAGTCCATCTGTGAGCCCTAATCAATTCCTGAATATATTATATAGAATCATGGAATCATAGCGCATTAAGGTTTGGAAGGAACCTTAAAAATCATCTAGTACCAATCCCCACTGCCATGGACAGGGTCACCTCCCCCTAGATCAGTTTACACAAGGCCTTATCCAAACTGGCCTTGAACGCTTCCAGATTTGTGGCATCTGCAACCTTCCTGGGCAACCTGTTCCAGTACCTCACAATCCTCACAGTGAAAAGCTTCCTCCTAATATGTAACCTAAATTTCCCCTCTTTCAGTTTGTACCTGTTATTCCTTGTCCTTTCAGTACAGTTCCTGGTAAAGAGTCCCTCTCCAGATCTCCAGTAGGCTCCCTTCAGTTACTGGAAGGATGCTAGGAGGTCTCTATACGACCTTCTCTTTTCCAGGCTGAACAGCAACAACTTTCTCAACCTGTCTTCTTAGGGGAGATGCTCCAGTCCTCTTATCAACTTCCTGGCCCTCCTCTGGACTTGCTGCAACACTTGCACGTGCTCCTTCTGTTGGGGCAGCAGAGCAGCACACAGCACTCCAGGTGGGGTTCCACAAGAGCAGAGCAGAGGGCAGGATCACCTCCTTCGCCCTGCTGGCCGCGCTCCTTTGGATGCACCCAGAGTGCGTTTGGCTCGCGGGGCTGCGAGCGCACGCTGCCGGCTCCTGTTGAGTTTTTCACCAGCCAGCACACCAAGTCTTTCTCCTCAGGGCTGCCCTCAGTCACTGCTCTGCCCAAACCGGGGCTGAGTTTGGGATTGCCACGACCCAAGTGCAGGACCTTGCACTTTGCTTTGTTGAACTCCATGAGGTTTGCATGGACCCACTTCTCACGCATGGCAAGGTCCCTCTGGATGGCATCGCTTCCCTCCAGTGTGTGCAACACACAGCTTGATGTCACCAGAAAACTTGCTGGGGGGGCACTCAATATCACTGTCCCTGTCACCAGCAAAGTCGATGAACAGTATCAGCCCTGGTACCAACCCTACTACAGACCTCTGAAGAACAATGCTTGTCACTGGTCTCTACGTGGACAATGAGTCATTGACCACAACTCCATGAGGCAATCCAGTTCTTTATCCACTCAGTGGTCCATCCACCAAATCCCTGTATCTTCAATGTAAAGACAGGGATTTCATGTGGAACGGTGTGAAATGTTTTACATAAGTCCAGGTAGACAATGTCAGTTGCTCTGCCCATCCATCGACACTGTAGCACATCACAGAAGGTCACCAATACTGACCTTTGTAATTCCATGATGGCTGTCTCCAACAACTGCTTTGTTTTCCATGTGCCTTAGCATGGTTCCCGTGAGAATCAGCTGGTCTCTATTTCACCAGTTCTTGTGCTTTCCCATTTTTAAAAATGAGGGTTAGATTTCTCTTTTTCCAGTCATTGGGAACTTCACCTGGCTGCTACAATTTAAAAAAACTACGGGTAGTAGCTTAGCAACTTAGTCTACTAACTACTTCAGGAAACACCTTATAATACCTGATAATATCAACACCTTCCTAAAGCTCTGAGCTGCAAGTCTAACTTCTGATAAGAGATGAGTTCTTATGGAGGTCTCTTCTTTCCATATTTCCTGTTGATAGAGAATATGCTATTCTGTGCTGGTCTGTGCTCAGAATCCCAGGGGCTGTGAAGTATGTCCCTGGGAGACCGTGGCAGTGAATGGGACAAAGACCCACCGCAGCATGGCCTGGTATGCACCAAAGTGTGTTCTTTTTTCCTGATTGTCCACTTGGGAGAACCACTTGTAGCATGTCTGTTTGGACTGTCTCCCCAACAGAGAGGTCAGACTACTATTTCAAAGTAGGGACCCAGCACAAGATCCAGGCAGCTACAGTTTAGTCAACAATAGTTGACTACATAGCTAGTTATACATAACTAAATACAGTTTAGTTAACAATCTCAGTTAATTTGCAGTGGGGCTTTTAGTTTCTTGTACAAATAATTAAGTCTGCCCTTTGGCAAAATTCAGGTATAGTCAAGACTCCTCAACTCCCTCATCCAAGCAGTATCAAGCTGTTAAAAAATGTTGCTTCATGCACAAAAATACCTGTGTTCATGCATTTTAGTAGCTATTTTTTTATATTTATGAGAGCAGAACCAACTTCATCCCTTAAACCCCAGTAATTAAGCTCTAGAAAGTGTTAATTTAAATATAATAATAATTTAAAGTAAAATTAATTTTCCTAGAGTTAACTGTCAAGGTTTCACACTCAGTTTAAAAGATCATGAATCATTCCCTTACCCCAGATTGTGACCTAAATCAGTGGCATTTTTTGATAGAACAAAAAAATCCTAGATATGCAGATAATTCAATTCAGTATGTGTGTAGCAGTTTAATCTTTTGAGGCCACCACATAGGTTTGTAAGTGATAAGTTAATATTAAAGTATCAAAAATAAGAGAAACATTATGCAATAAAATCAAGCAACTTATGAAAATGAAAACAGTTACATAACTTTGTCTGCTAAAGATGTACTTTGAAAATAAATTAAGTTACTGAAAAATTAACTTCATGGAGAAAAAAAAAGGGAGTATTGTTTCTGATCTGTTTCTGATTGAATTGAGTAAAAATTAATAGGATTATGTGCAACGGAGAAGACATGTAAGATCAAGTCCTGCCATTACCCAGCACTGACAAACCATGTCCCCAGATACTATAACTAAATGCCTTGTAAATACACCCAATAAGTACCCCCACTCCACCACATCCCTGTGCAGCTGTTCTAGGGCTTGATAACACTTTCAGTGAAGAAATTTTTCCTAATATCCAATGTAAACCTCCCCTGGCACAATTTGAGGACATTTTCTCTTACCTCGTGACTTATTACTTGAGAGAAGAGACCAATGCCCACCTGGTTGCAAGCTCCTTTCAGGCATCTGTAGAGAGTGACAAGGTCCCATCTGGTCATTCTTTTCTCCAAGCCAAGCCCCACCAGCTCCCTCAGCTGTTCCTCATCAGACTTGTGCTCCAGTCCCTTCACCAAGCTCCATTTCTCTTCTCTGGACTCACTCCAGCACCTCAATGTCTTTCTTGTAGTGAAGAACCCAGGATTCAAGGTTTGGCCTCACCAGTCCTGAGTAAAAAGACACTGTCCCAGTTCTGCTGGCCACACTATTACTGATCTGAGTCAGAATTCCATTGGCCTTCTTGGCCACCTGCACACATCTCCCTGAGGTTTAGATACTATCTACTGGGCAGCTGTAGCTCTAAAAAAGCTCTAAAAAAACCTGTAGTTTTAGCCTGTAGCTCTGCATGGGGTTGTTGTGGCTGAAGTGAAGGACCTGGCACTTGGTCTTAAATCTCAAGCCATTGATGTTGGCCAATCAACCCAGCCTGTCCAGGTCCCTCTGCAGAGCTTTCCTGCCCTCTAGCAGATCAACAGTCCCATACAACTTGGTGTCATTTGCAAACTGTCTGAGGGTGCATTTGATACCCTCGTCCAGATTATTGATAAAGACATTAAAGACAATTGGTCCCAGTACTGAGCCCTTGGGAACACCACTTGTGACTAGGTGATGACTACAAGAAACTCCATTTGCCACTATACTTTGGGCCTTGCCATCCAGGCAGTGTTTCAATCAGTGAACAAGACACTGGTTTCCTTAGCTTCAGTTCCACAGCTGTCTCTCCCAGAACTTGTGCTTTCATCCAGATTTCCTCTTCTGCCTCTATAGAGAGCATCTTTCCACACCATTTTCTTGTACTCTGTTTTCCCTAAGACACCTTTTTTTATACTGCCAATTTACTTAGCATGAGTCCTATGTGTTCACCATGTAATGGGTATACCATGGATCAAAGGCAAACATTTTATTATGGTCCTGGCTTGAAAATAACCTAGTATTAATATATTTTTTTTAAAAAAAATCTCATATGTAAACCAAACAGATGTTCCTTCATTCATTATGACAGGAATTTTTTGCTGTTGGCAGGAAGAGAGAATGTTCCTGAAGGAAACTGTTAGCAAAAATTAAATATAAATACTTTTATTTATGAGGAATTGCAACCTCAGAGTGTCCAAAAAATCATTCGCAGATACCCTCCTAAAGTTTCTACTTCTGATAACCAGAATAGTTCCTGGGTCTTTGATTTGACAAAATTAATATTGTTTCTCTCCTGCTATGTGCCAGAAAAGCACATACTCAATTTTTGTTTTTATTTTATTGTTGTAATACTGCTGCTTGGGCACAGTCCATTTAAATCCCTTGAGTACCAGTGGCAATGTAGCTCCAAAAATGTTGTGTAAAACTGCAAATGAACTGAATTGTGATGTGACTAGCTTAAGTTTAAAGTATTATTTAATTATGTCAAGAAAAGAGCCTGAACTATAGTTAAAGTTTGAAAGAGTTCTTTAGAGCTGAGGGTCACTCATTGGAACCTCACAGTTGTGACTTTCATTGTTTCTCCCTTGGACTACATTTCACTGTAAAATATCATAAGTTGTTTTTAGCTTAAGAATTTGTTTAAGGAAATTTTTTTTCCAGTTTTCATACAACTGACATGTACAGCTGAAGTGTCTCTCCTTTGAGGTTTAGCTGTTCTACTCTGCATAAAATGTTCAGCAGCTCATTTTTGGTATATTAACCTTAGATACATTAGTGCTCTTTACTAAAGAGCAAGATGTTTGTACGTTTGATTACTGTGTCCTAGCTGAACATCTACTAGGTTATTAAATATTCCACAGGTGGAATTCACTTATCTTTGAATAGATTTTATTTTCTTGCCATCTGTGGTTTAAGTTCATTTCAGCAAACAAGAATGGAAAATTCCTGCATGTGGAATTTTCCAGAAGGAGGGATTACGATTGTTAGCACTCTTTTTCTCCAGTCAGAAATAGCAAATTGAATCAATTTTTGAGGATTAGGTGTGATAATATTGGTGACTATGATAAACACGAGTACTAAAACTGTTAACAGCAGTATGTTTCACCTTATTTTTCTCTAATGAGAAAAGCCTGATCTTTCCATGAAGGTGCACTTCTTCATTACAAAGCAGATCAGTTGTGATGTTGATGTTTTAGAGTTGTGAGCACAATTTTAAGTATCCAACATGTAAAGTAACTTGCTGTGTTTGATTTCTGGGTTATGTGCCTCAAAGTGTCAGGCTTTGGGGACAATAGACAAATGCAGGGTGTGCTGTATACTAAATGTATTTCAGTGCCTTTAGTAACATATTTTGTTGTCAAACATTTCTAAATTCTTGTAATTCTGTCCCTGGTGCTTTTGATGATGTCTAAGCCATGGTCTTAGATTTACAGATTAAATACAAAGAGTGAGAATTTTCCCATGTTTGGGCAGATAAAAGCAGGAATCTGCAAATGAGTGTATTCAGGCTTCCATCACTACTAAATATGTTTTCTAGTACTATGCTTTTGAGAAGGTGATATATGCCTGCTACTTGGCATTCTCACAAACAAGGCAAAGTCCTATTAGGACACTGTTGTTTTGCACAACAGTAATGCTTTTTCTCCTTAGGAAAGAAGCTAGATAATCTTAGAGGGGGTCAAACAAACAGGCCTCACCTTAGGCCTTAGAGCCTTACCTGTTTGTGATACTCCCATTGCAAGCATCACAGAGAGGTAAAAATGAGGCACAAAGTAATTTCTGTCATCATAAATATTTCAGTTTTCAAAAGAATAAACAAAAAATATTAAAAAGAGCATCTTAGGTAATTGTTCACAGGCAGAGAGGTTGGAAGTTGTGCACTTGGCTTCATTACCATCATTAGTAAATATAGGTGTGTGCCAGTGTGTCCAGACCCAAATTTTCTCATTCAGCAATCATGTACTGAGTGCATGGGCAAGTCACCTTTGCACCTTTCTGGAGTTCAAGCTGAGGTCTGCTTTGTGTTCAGTCTTACTGTGTTTCCTGGGAAACAGAAGCAGTGTAGAATAATAGTGTCTTCCTAAACAGCTGGTAATATCATGATTGATGGCAGACTACATTGTATGCCCATGATGTTGTTTTTCTTTGGCTCTGTATAAGCACCATTAAAGGTTTTTTTTTATAGATTTCAAATGTTGGAAGTCAGGAGCAATGTGGGAAATTTTTTTCACTAAGCACACACAGAATTCCGTTTTGACTTCTCTTCCAAAAGTACGTGAACAGTGCTTCCTGTGTGGTTGGCAGATGCTGCCTTACCTGTATTCCTTGTGTGATCCTGGCTTATGTTTCCAAAAAGAATATAAAGATAAGAGTACAAAGGGCGAGTGTAAATAAGGAGCAAACTGTACTTCCCTATGTTATTCACACAAACAAGCAGGGGTGGAGGGATTTTGAAATTTTTTTTTTTTTTTTCAAACTTTCCAGGGTAATTTTAAAAAGTGCAGTGTTTTAAATGTTAGCAGACCATTTTTCAGTGAATTTGCGGTCATGCTCAAAGAACTTTTATCATTTTAGAAGAGATTAGAAATTAAATATGAAGGATTTTTGATGTGTCTGCAAAGAAAGAAGGATGTGTCTACTCCATAAACTAAAATTTTTGTTGTATAAATTCCATCTATACTTGGAAAAAAGTTTGCTTGTGTTGTGTATTTATTTTAAAACCATAAAATCACAGTGAAAATCAGAGATTTAAGGCAGTGAAGTAGTGATTAATAGCAATGGAATAGATAAAAGTCAAATGAGGATACAGTATATGAGTGTTTTTTTGGAGGAGAATGTCTTTCTGTGAGTCATTCTGGAAGAGAAAGAGAGGAATTATAGAAGCATGGAGACAAGCACGAGACAGCAGTTAGCATTTTTGGGTTAATAATAAAAGGCATACTGGGTAATAAATCGAGTTTTTCTTAAATCCCTTCTGGTCCCTCAGTCTAGTACCAGAGATTTTTAAATTTTTTTTAAAAAAAATGCTCAACATCCTTACTCTACAGAGCTGTAGAGAGCTAAGTAGCAGTGGAACAAGACTACCATATCTGAGCCTTCTAGTCTGATGAAATTGCTCAAGGGCAACTCATCAGGTTGGAGTACCAATGCTGGCAACCCTCTGGCCAACAAGATGCATCACTTCTTGGCACTCTCTCTGAGATACTTACCTTACTCACACATTTGTGACCATTCCCTTTGCTGACCCTAGTTATTCAATCAATCAGTCATTCAGTTAATCAATCAAATCAATTCCTACTCACACATTGCAAACTCAAAATGCATTACATGAATACCTTTATCTTGATACTGCTGTGCCAGCATAGACTTTTCGCAGTGATGCCTATGGTATTATGGTAAAGATAATTCTAGACAAAAGTTTATTATATGTTTTGGCACAAAAAGTTACATCCAATTGGGTGTCTCTTGAGTCAAGTACTATGAAGCAGCTAAGTGAAAACCTCCCAGCATGGAAGGCCCTTGATATCTTCTTATTGCTATGGCAGGGAAAACAGAAGTGAAAGCACCACTAGAAAATAGTGTGCTAATTTTTATAGGTTGATGTTCCAAATGGTACCAAAAGATCTGTAATTTTAAGCTTCTAGCACAGGGTTTAACATTCCACAAAAAGAGTATTTTTTTCCACATCATCAGATTTAGTGTTTAATAACAAAAGTGTGAATGAACTCAGTGAACTTTAACAAATCAAGGACAATGTTCATAAAGCGACCCTCAAAGGTGACAACGTTTAGTTCTGGTCTTGTAGACCTTTGTAGTTTGTTTAATTTGGGGCAAATTTATATACATTAAAGAGAGATATATTTTTTGGCTTTGAAATCTAGATTGCTGTTTATCCACTGTTCACAATTATAATATTACTTATTAATCTTTGTACCATTGTCAGTAGAGGTCTGAAATACAGACTTGCAGGCTCAAGCATGACAACTTGTCTCTTTTTATTTCAAGTGACAGATGGCTGTAAAAATTAGCACAGCTACAGCATGTAATACTTTGTGTAATTTTTTAACACCCCACTGCAAAGTGCTTAAAGATATATTTTAAATCTCTGTGTTGCAGACAGAGGCAGTGAAAGACAGAGAAGCATTCTTTAGCTTCTGTGAGTCTCTACATTAGGTTCAGGCAGAACCTGGACAGATTCAAACCAGGGTTCCTTCAGCCCCAGTCCAATGATCTATTTACTAAATCTGAAAAGGACCACAGTATAAGAATATTCTTAGTAAAAAAATCTCAATCTTTTTCTATCAAGTCTATAATCCCACTTTGAGACAAGCTATACTACATTCTGAGTTGCTTTTCCAGAAATTAAGTTCTCTAGCAGTTAGAATTTTCTTTGAAAGATCCCACTCTGAGGACGCATTCCTATCTTAAACTTTTAAGGCTTCTTATTGACAACAGCTCAAATTATCTGTTAAACTTTCCATTAAAAAGTAGTTTTACTCTCTTAGAGTATCTGCTGGAATTCAAGTCAGTGAAGGTTTACTCAGGGTTGGTATTCAACAGGCAGTATTCTTCTTGCCTGTTTTTAAACTAATGTTATATATTCATTGTTAAGATGTTAATAATTAAATAAGATTCCTTAAATAATAGCAGCTAGTTTAAAATATAATATAGGTAAATGTAAATATCGGGGAGTTTTTATGTTTCTGAAAATATGTCACTTGAAAGTCTTTAAAATTTTGCCTGCCTGCAGAGTTCTTTTTCATTTTCTTCTGTATTTTCCTAGGTTTTTCCAGAGTAGATAGGATGCTAAATTCTTACCACAGGGCAGACACTTAGTAATTTTCCATGTGCTACTGAGAAGTTTATTGGAGATTTGGAATTAATCACTTATACAGCTCTGTCTCATAATGTGGTTTAGCTGTTACTGATTGACCAAGGTGAGTAAAGAGTTGTTAAACTATTGATGATAACTTTCTATAAATTAACAATGCCACTAACCTCCACTCAAGCAATGAATTATTTTCCTGAAAAATCTCTCCTTTGAGAAAGTAGTTGAAACCATAAAGCCCAAGAGGTTTTACTTATGGTAGCCTTTGCAGTGCTAAAAACATGCTGTGGCTACATATAAATATCTCCTTTTGTTTCCTCATATAAATTTATGGAGACTGAAGTGAGTAGTTGAATACTGTAGGGAGCTATAAAAAAATTATATTTGAGCCAGAAGCTTCAACCTTTTTTTCCACAGAAAAGAAGACTTTTCCTTTTACTTAGCAACTGGAACAGAAGCAAGGAAGAATTGGTGCCAGTGGTTCCATTGGTAGTTTTCCCGTTAACCAGAAAAGGGAGAGGGGGCAAAAGGAGAAGGAGGAAATAATTTTTAAGGAACATTAATTTGTGTCCACAAGCATAATTTTTCAAATAGTCTCTTGTTCTTCTCTTATGCTGGAAAATACAAACTACTCTAGTAAATTTATCTATCTTAAGAACTAATCACAGTTTCAACTTCAGTAGTGAAGACTGGAGGTAGTTCATGCATGAAACACCCATAGTGTCCAGTCTCCACATAAATTATATGCCAGTAGGAGAAGGTATGAAATGAAGAAAAGTGTTTTCTGATTACACTGAAGAACATTTCTCTCTATGGATTCTGCCTATAATAATCAGAAATTATGAGTGTTTAATTAATGTTGCATTCAGAAAGAGTTCTTCCACTTTTTCCTTCTTGGAAAAACAAATTAAAAAAAAAAAAAAAAAAGAAAAATTATTATTTTCTAGGATGAGGGCAGGTTTGTAGGAGGTTTGTTGAGTATTTAAGACTTATTTGCAAGTTACATAAAGAGGTCAAAACTGAGTAGACTATGCTCACTGTCTCACCAAACTACTCTTCTCCTT